>NC_056660.1:58255000-58855000 GCF_018350195.1 Panthera tigris
GTAGTGGAACTAACATTTTCTTTGAATTTGTGCAGATAGTGTTATTTTAATAAAATTTCAGGTAGGCAACACATGATTTAGTATGAATATGCAAATTTATTTTCTTAAAATTCAGTTTGCTTACTAATTAATTTTAAATTACTTTTTTCTGTGTTTTAGACATATTTATGACACAAGTCAGCCAGTCCCCTAAGTCTATAGCTTGTTACACATGTTATGAATAGTATTTATTGAATAATTGAAATTTCTCATCAGTTAAAATATAGTAAAGGCTTTTTGATAATATTTATTAAAGTTTAACAATCATCCAATTAAGTTTCTTGAAACTGAGTATTAAAGTAATACTACCATCAATTATGTATTGATCCATAAGTTGGCATTTTAAAAACATAAAATAAGATTTAAAAAAAATTACTCACAGTGTCCCCAAAGAAAATCCCTCTGTGACATTAGCTCATGAAGGTTTCACTTGATATCACATGCCCCTATTAAAACTGTTGACCAGATTTCTTAAACAATGAATATGTATGCCACTGTATATTCACTATAATACTGAAGGTAGTTTCATAATTCTCTTTTATGAATGTTGGTCTATTTTTCTAACATATATATTTTACATGTTTTCAAAAACTAATGTCACAAAATATTTCAAAGTATATTTAAAAATATTTATATATATCATATATCTAGCATATAATAAACTGTAAATTAATTCTTATAAATCATAATATTAGTGATTGACTCAACTTATTCTAATCATTTCTCAAAAAATACATTTTATTATCTTATGTTAAGATAGTCTATTTATTAGAAATTTGTTTTTTTAAAAAATCAATAAAGGCTGATTTTATTTATAGAGAGTTTCCAAAAATTTGTATTTCTATCTATAAGACTATGTTCAAAGTAGAAAATTACCTGTTACATTCAGAAAGACAGCAATATTTTTTTAAAAAGCTGATTTCCAGTTGAAAATAATTTGAGATCATCTTTAGAGGGCAGCACCTACCTAGGGAAAGAGGTATTTCAGGTCTAAGCAGGAGTTTGAGTATATATTGGAAGTGTGAAATCTGGCAGTTTAAAATTGATAGGTTATTAAGCTATCACTTATTCACAATTTCAGTATCAGAAGAGGGGAAACAGTAGCATCTGATAGTAACCTGAATTTATAGTCCAGTTGAAAAATGTACTTCATTAAACATCATCAGCTATTAAAGGCACATATATTTTTTGTCAGTTAGTATTGAAGCAACGTGGAATAAATTTTCCTTACTCCTAGCATGACAGCACAGAGCAATAAAAATCAATGTTTTTTTTTAGCAACTATGTTTTATAAAAAGGAAAGAGGAGGAATGCATTTCAGTATTTAATTTTTCATAGTGTAAAAATTAAAAAGTTACTAATAGAGAAATAAAATAAATGATGCTCTGTATTTTTTATAGTCTAATGAAGCTAGAATTTTAGTTTAGCTTAGTTTTTATTCAATTTCCAATTAGTTAATATATAGTGTAATATTAGTTTCAGGTGTGCAGTATAGTGATTCAGCATTCCATGCAACACATGGTGCTCATCACAAGTGCACTACTTAATCTCCATCACCTATTTCACCCATCTGCCCACCCACCTCCCCCCTGGTAAATATCAGTTTGTTCTGTATAGTTAAGTGTCTATTTCTTGGTTTGCCTCTCTCTCTTTTTTCCCTATGCTCATTTATTTTGTTTCTTAAATTCAATATGTGAGTGAAATCATATGGTATTTGTATTTCTCTGACTTGTTTTGCTTAGCATAATACTCTAGTTCCATTGATGTCATTGCAAATGACAAGAGTTAATTCTTTTTTATGGCTCAGTAATATTCCAGTGTGTGTGTGTGTGTGTGTGTGTGTGTGTGTGTGTGTCCTTATCCATTCATCAGTTGATGGACACTTGGACTCTTTCTATAATTTGGCTATTGTACACAATGTTGCTGTAAACATCAGGGTGCATGTATACCTTTGAATTAATATTTTTGTATTTTGGGGTAAAAACCTAGTAGTACAATTGCTGGATCACTGGGTTGTTCTGTTTTTAACTTTTTGAGGAATCTTCACATGATTTTTCAGAGTGGGATACAAACTGGCACAGTCACTCTGGAAAATAGTATGCAGGTTCCTTGGAAAAATAAATCTAGAATTTTAAAACATGGCTCAGAAAATATTTTATTTCACATTACTTGCATCAAAAATAGAAAACAGGAATGATAGTTAAAAATTATACAGTGAAATGGGGAGCCTGGATGGCTCAGTCAGTTGAACATTTGATTTTGGCTCAGGTTTTGATCCCAGGATCCTGGGATCAAGCCCCATTAAGCTCCATGCTGAATGTGATGCCTGCTTGGGATTCTCTCTCTCCCTCTGTCCCTCTTCCCCACTCATACTCTCTCTCTAAAATAAAATAAAATAAAATAAAATAAAATAAAATAAAATAAAAATGAACCATTTACACATGTAATTAATAAATAGTTTAATATCTCACCATTGGATTGTCAAAACCACTACATAAAGCAAACCCTTCATTCATTTAGTCATTCAACAAATATTTATTGAGTATCTAGTTCTACTAAACATTTCAAGGAGCTAGGGATACATTGATGGCCAAGGCTTCACAATATAGTCAATATGTGCAAGAAAACTTAAATTATCAGTCTTATTTTACCTTCAGATGTGTGCGTGCCTGTGTGTGTGTGTGTGTGTGTGTGTGTGTGTGTGTGTGTGTGGTAACAAATGGTATAAAGAAATAGTTATGAGTTTTAGCTTCATGAAAGAAAATAATTATTGTTTCTTTAGAACATGTGATTAATTTTACTCAATACTCTTCTCAAATATTTAATATTTAAACTAATTTGGGGTAGTAGAAAAGTATTTTCAGAGCATTCAGTGCCCATGTTACTATCCATAAAACCACTTAAAAGAATTTAGTATTTTAGAATGTGTGAATTTAAAAGCTATACATATGTCTACATGATTCTATCCACTAATTTGACTTATAATACATTTTAATTAGTCATTACAGCTTATTAGTAAAATGGAGAAATGTAATTAGCACAGCGATTTTAAGGAAATCTACATTTAACTCAATCTTCCTTTTGTCCATTTCTTTAATTTTTAACTTTAAAGTATGTTGTCTTAAAGTCATTACTTAATTATTACTGGTTACAGCAACTAGCCTAGTGTAGAGATTTAAGAAATCAGACTTTACAGACGAGTTATTACTGTTATGTAGAACTTTGCATTCAGATGAAGTACCAAGCATGCATCTCAAAGATGGAGATGAAAGGGAGTTTTATTAAGACATTTATCTCCTTGAAAAAGGCAAAATATTGGCCTTGGCAAGTTCTCAAATTTTTATTAAGTGACTATAAAATGCAGATAAGCCTTTATGTTGTCAAAATATCAATTTTAATGCGATGCATGGAAGATCCACTGTGAAGCTTAAATTTGAATTGCGTGATCTACTATCAAATTATTAAAAAAAGAGCAGAGGTATCTTTCAAGTATATATTATGCTTATGTTAGATAAATATCCCCACAAATTATAATATAGTAATTTTTTTGACATGGAATGAAATTTCAATCAGAAAAGAGAATAGCATGCTTGTTTGTGCCCTTGTATCTATCTGCAAAGCCAATTTATTTCTTGTCAGATTGTTATTAAATTACATTACCTTGAATGACTTATTCTGTCATTAACTTTTGAGTTGCAACATTTATACTTTTAGGATTATGAGTTGCTAAAGTTGCTAAATGTTTT
Organism: Panthera tigris; assembly: GCF_018350195.1. Classification (NCBI taxonomy): domain Eukaryota; kingdom Metazoa; phylum Chordata; class Mammalia; order Carnivora; family Felidae; genus Panthera; species Panthera tigris. The sequence continues at coordinate 58,258,786 of NC_056660.1, forward strand.
TGTGAAATATTATTTATCCAGACTGAAAAAAAGCAAGGCTTTTATTTGTTAAAAATAAGATATACATAACCAAAGAGGAAATAATAATGATTTCTGATAAATTAATAAATAAACAAATAACAATAAATAAAATTTAGAAATTATTTTAAAAATATAAAAACAATATAATCATCATATAGCTGTATATTTGGTTTATTTTTAATTTGTCCCACTACATCAGTTCTTTTGAAGTGCTTGTTTTATACTAAGCTCTGTCTCATATGCTCTGGTCATCACTCCTACTGTAGAAGATGTTTCCAAAGAAAAGGAACATCATGTGCAATGGAGATAATATTTATAATTCAAAAGCAAAACTAAGGCTCCCCCCCCACATTTCCCTCCCATAATTTTTACTTTTCCTAGCAACTGTTGGACATAGGAAAGGTAGGGGAGTATATGTTAACTCCTAAACAAGAAAAATGGAGGGTGAACTTTAGTGCAGGAAGGGAGAGTGTGAAAGAAGCCATTTAAAAAAAAAAAAACATTCAGGGTATAAAGGGGGAAGACAAAATGAAAGGTTAAAGGAAGCAGCTAGTGAGATACATATGCTCTGGATTTACCCTTTCATACAAAATCTGGTGGGGCAATGTTTACAGACTTATTTGGAAGAATGTCGAATACAGACAAGACTTGAGCTTTGTTTTTTATTTGAAAAATCCCAGAGATCACCACACAGATGAATCCCTTTATCAAATAGGGGCAGCTGTAGGAAAATGAGGTTATGTGATGTCTAAAGAGTTGCTGAGTTCCTGCTGCTCACTTTTGGCAGATGTGTGGTACAAGATGAATGTAGAGATTCCCATAGACCTCAAGCAGGCATTGTTATTAGATGTTTTTACTGAGTGTTAGACTTGTGAAGGAGTTAACCATAGTGAAACATACTGACCAAATAGTCAAGGGTTAGAAATTGAGCCACTGGCCCATGGGTCACTGAGCCATTGACCCATTCACTAGCATTGAAAGTATCAGTAAATGTTGACCTGGGAAAACCCCTAGGTTCTGACTAAAGTACAGTGGATAAAGAACAAATTAGCCACACATACACAGTGGAAGTTAGCTAAGATAATAAGATGCTGGTGCAGCTCTGAGGTCCATATCACTTATTGTTACAACAAGGATGTCCCACCATCATACTGGTCTACCAATTGGATCTAAGAAGCTCCTAATTTTTAAGTGTATTTGTAGAAAGTTGAACATGTAAAAGTATTTGAAAAGTATTTGAAATTACTTTTTTTTGGTTTTATATATTATAATTTCTTTAGATAATAATTAGAATTTATCTATTTTCAAATGTACATATATTCAAGAGACACATAAAAATGGATTATAATATAAGAAATAACTATTTGTCAGATTTTAAGCAATATATGTCCATGGCAGTTCATGTTAGCAAGAAGTCAGAACTTAGACTCTAAAACAATCCATCCCACCATGTATTATCAAACATACCAAAAGTTACCAATTTAATGATAACCATCTAATAACCAGTTGTATTATTTTTTAAATATATTGTTTTAATGTTTATTTCTTTTTGAGAGAGAGACAAAGTGTGAGCGGGGGACGGGCAGGGAGAGAGGGAGACACAGAATCTAAAGCAGGCTGCAGGCTTTGAGCTGTCAGCACAGAGCCCGATGCAGGGCTCAACCACACTGTGAGATCGTGACCTGAGCCAAAGTCAGTTTTCTAACTGCCTGAGCGTCCCAGGCGCCCCACCAGTTCTATTCCTAAATGCATTTTTAAAAATTAATGACAGTTTCTTGAAAATAATATGCATATTTATAAATACTACTTAAAATCTGTAAGGTGAAACTTTAAAATAAGGGGAAAAGAGAATTTTATGACAAGTTAGTAGAACAAAATGATAGGGAATCTAAATCTCAATTGGTACTTGGTTAATCAGTAATTACAGGATATAAGTAATGGATGTGAGGATATTTTTGAAAGTGTGTAGACAGGTAGGACTGTGATCTGGAGGACCAATTATATATATATAATATATATATATATTATATATATATATATAACTTATATAAACCCTTATATAAACATAAGATAAGGGCACCTGGGTGGCCTTTTTGGTTGAATGTCTGACTTAGGCTCAGGTAATGATCTCATAGTTCATGAGGTTGAGCCCCACATCAGGCTCACTGCTGTCAGAAGAGAGCCCACTTTGGATCCTCTGTCCCCCTCTCTCTCTGCCCCTCCTCTGCTCATGCTCTCTCTCTCTCTAAAATAAATAAAAAAAAATTAAAAAACTGTAAGATAAATTTGTAGTTTTATAAAATATCATTCTTCATTTTTGTGAAATTTAAAATGCTTGAAAATTTGGGATTAAAATCTAAGATCCAAAATAATTTTTACATTTTTTTCATTTGTTCATATTGTTTTATTGAACAATACTTCCAGGTTTATAAGCTGTATGTTTAACAATATCTGTTGACAGAAATGCTAGTATTTGTAATTTCAACTGACAATGTTTAGAGAAAATTTTAACGTTCAAGAGATTTATGAAGATTTTTATCTTACTAACTTGAAAATGATACTCAGCAGTCAGTTTCCCTCAGTAATTCTTGTGGTTTTAAAATTCTTAAGTGCATGCCACCCTACATGTTATACACATTCTATGTGTGTAGCATCATATTAAACAAATACTAAGCCTCTGAATATTATTCTTCTTATTTTCTCATTGTCTTCTATAATGACAGTTTGGGGCTATAGAAACTGGTTTCATAATGTGCTAATACTATATGTACAAAGGCCATATGATTTCACTCATGTGTGGAATTTAAGAAAAAAAGCACACGAACATATGGGGAACAAAAGAGGGGTTAGCCAGGAACAAATTCTTAATTATAGAGAACAGACTGAGGGTTACTGGAGGGGAGGTTGGCAAGGGGATGTATTAAATGGGTGATGGGTATTAAGGAGGGCACTTGTGATGAGCACTGAGTGTTTGTGTAAGTGATGAATCACTAAGTTCTATACCTGAAACCAATATTACACTGTATGGTAACAGAAGTTTAAATGAAAACTTGAAAAAAAAAAGTGATTTTGTTGTACTTATCCACTTGTTACAAACTAAATATGTACATGGGAAGTTTAAACATTTCCATTGTGGGCATAGTGGCACAGTCTTCATATTTGGGCACTTTGCTCTCTTCTACAAAATCCTATGAGATAAACATTTTTCTAATGTTTTAATTGGCTTATCACTGCATGCCACGTAAAAATTAATGGTACCAGTCTGGGAACTCCAATCTCAGCACCATATATTGGTTTGGAAGATAGTCTCTGATAATTTTATTTGTTTGCTTCCCTCATTAAGTAGTATGATAAATTATATATAATCATGACCCATCATTGCAGATACTTACTGAAAAAAAGTACAAATGGAGCATATCTTCATACTATTTAAAGGAGGCCATGTTATGTTTTGAATTGTTGAATAAACTTATGAACTATTTTACCTAGTGACGGTCCACTGAGAAACAAAAGCTGTTCCCAAGTTTGTTTATATTTTCTCTGAAGTTGTTGATGTTCTGAAAGACTGTCTTTGATTACATCTACTTTTTATTCAGTTGTACTTATGATTTCAGTGATATTGTTATTCTTACATCACCAAAATATTGATCATAGCCTTCTTGCTGACACCTTTCTTCTAAATAACTCGTATTTGAAGCTAGTGTATTTTCTTTTACTTCACTCTGAGAAATTTCTCCATGTTGCTGAAGCAAAAGACACAAGGAGTTAGCTAATATCCTACAAACCCCAGTGTGATGACAACCATCGTCACAGTCATGTGGTAAGGTCTGACTGGCATAGGCCCACTCCAGTCAGAGGAAGTAGGTTTGGCAGAGAAGGTAAGAGCCTGAGTGGCCTACAGCTGACAGTACTATCACTGCCCATGCATGTGTTCTTGGCTTTTTTTTTAAATTTCTATTTCACCATATTAGTTCCCTATTGTTGCATTTTTTAACTTTTGTTTTTCATTGCCACCTTCCTTAAACCAATCTTGAAAATTTGCAGTTTCTCTAGATTCAGCATTACTGTCTCTTCACCTAGGCAATTCTAACCATTCCATGTTTTCAAATTTCATCTACAGTTCTCCCATTGATACATATCAGTGTTAACTCCATTTTTAAAAAATTAAATCTAATTAGGCAACTACATTTGAGATCTTCTTTTGGTGTCTGGAATTCACCTCTGACTAAGTCTAGACTGACCTTATTAAGTCCTTATTAAGACTCCTTAAAATTTTTGAGAATCCTTATTAGGAGTTTCCTATATGGGGTGCTTGGGTGGCTTCGTCGGTTAAGCATCCAACCCTTGATTTCGGTTCAGGTCATGATCTCAGGGTCATGAGACTGAGCCCCACATCAGGCTCTGTGCTGAGCATGGAGCTGGCTTAAGATTATCTTTCTCTCTCTCTCTCTGCACGCTCCCTCAAAAAAAAAAAGTTTCCTCTCTGGGAGGATGGCAATATTTAACCAAAGCCCCTGACTTCACCTTTATCTGCCAACTCCTTCCTACTCTTTGCTTCTACCTACAAATTTCTATTTATTTCCACTGGCATTATTGCAAGGTTTCATCATAATTTTCCAAGCTTGTTTCCATGTGTCATTTTTCTCAACTTTAATCAAGTTTTACAGAGTAGTCAATGAAATATTTTTGGAAAATGAGGCAAAATTGCCAATTCTCTGCTTTATAATACTCTTTGACAGTTTGTTATTCTTAAGATAAATTCCAAAAAAATGTCTTAATATAGCCTAAACATCTTTATTACCTGGATTTTGTCTACTCTTTGGACTTCATATCTTCAAATTGTGAAATCAGGGGTACTCTTTCTGCTTTAAATTTCTGGTAAGCAACAAACAAATTCCCTCTGTACTTAATGCTTTTGGACATATTTGTTTCCTTTACCTTGGGTATTGTTCCATTAGTTCTTATCTTAATAACTAACCCTTGCTAATTATGGATTCAAAGAAACTGTGTCACAAAAGTTTTCCTAATATTTTCTATTACTATTAAAGGTATGCTCTTATTTCAAACTGTTTTCCATCTTTCTGTCACCTAAGATACCTATAATAAGGGTTTTTTAAAATAATTATTGATTTAGTCTATTCCTCAATATGCTAAAGTTCTGAAAAAATGTCAGCTTATTATCAGTGTCAGTATTGGCATTTGTCAAACAATATTTAGAAAATTTATTAATGAATAACTGGTTTAATTATTTTACCTATTTCTTCTGCTTCTATATCAAATCTCAGGGCAATATGAAAACATGCTTTGGCTTGGATTATTCATGAAAATTTTACTGTAACTCCTACAATAATTTGTGTATTACTTTGTATAATTAAGAATGACATGGGAATCACTTATTAGAAAATCCTTTCTTTCTATTGTAATAATGGAAGTTCAGATACCACAAGAGATCTCAAATTCAGTTCAATTTTGAAAAAAGCAAGAAAAATATATAGTTTACCATTGTTCTGCTAGGAATCAGTTTCTGTCTCTGCTAGTGAAGTATGAACTCCATTAAAGTACAGATATGTTTATATTCCCAGAATTTAAAATGGTGGATAGTATATGGTAAATATTTAATAAGTAATTATTGAATGAATTATTGGATTATGAACCATTAAAGCATATTATATGTAAAGTACATTTATTCTGGAAAAGAGAAACTATATTTGATATTTATAGAGAAAAATAATTATTCGGCATAAGATTTGTCTTCCACCAACACCCCAGCCTTGATTTTTCTCCAGCATATCCAAGAAATCATTATTTTTAAAATTACATACAATTTTATTTTTGATTATGAAGATTATGTATTTATTTACACAGAAAGAGAGAAAGATAGAGGGAGAGAGAGTGTAAGAAGAGGAGAGGCAGACATTTGCAACTATGTGGATGAACTGGAGGGTATTATGCTAAGTGAAATGAGTTAGAGAAAGACAAAAATCATATGACTTCAATCATATGAGGACTTTAAGAGACAAAACAGAGGAACATAAGGGAAGGGAAACAAAAATAATGTAAAAACAGGGAGGGGGACAAACCAGAAGAGACTCATAAATATGGAGAGCAAACAGAAGGTTATGGGAGGGGTTGTGGGAGGGGGGATGGGATAAATGGGTAAGGGGCACTAAGGAATCTACTCCTGAAATCATTGTTGCACCATGTGCTAACTAATTTGGATGTAAATTTAAAAAAATAAAAAAATAAAAATAAATAAAAAAACAGAAGAAGAGGTCTGGCAGAGAGAGAGGAAGAGAGAGAATCCCAAGCAGACTTCATGCTTTTTGTGCAGACCCTGACATGGGGCTCCAACTCATGAACCATGAGATCATAACCTAAGCAGAAATCAAGAGTTGCCCATTTAACTTATTGAGTCACCCAGGATCCTTATAAAATGCAATTTTTTAAAATGAAACATAAATAACAGATTATTTATAAATATTGGAAATTTTTATTTTTAAATTGCTATTCAAATGCCAAGAAAGAAAATGTGCAAATATGAATCTCAGGTTTTGTATCCCAACATATACACATAAAAATGTCTAAAGTACTATTAAAACATTAAAAACAGATTTTTTTATTTACAAAATTTTTATTCTCTAGGAAAATTTTGAAACCTTTAAATCATCGATCCCTTAATAGCATCACTATGTGACTTCGGTATGATCACATCAAATACAAATTCTCAAGGTCAGAGCACCTTTCCTGCAAAGAGAAAAAATAAATAAAACAGTGTTTTAAAGATCTATTCTAATGAAAGCTTTAAGTTCAGTAATTATAAATATACTTTTAGTCACGATTTAAGAAAATGTGTACATGTAACATATTTCATCTTATTTATTGATGATTAATGAAATTTGGGTCTTTTTCTCTCACTGTGATTTAATCTTCCTTGTCTTTACCTTTTACTTCCCTTTCAATCTTATGGATGGAGGACAATTGACATTAAGTCTAGGACTTGGAAACTAAACAGTATTTTGGAATGTGAATTAACTTCTTAGTTTTAATTGTCACCTTGTTTTTTATACATGATATATTATTTTGAATAGTTTGACCTAGTGTGTAAGGAAGCAGTAGCATAACGGTAAAGAAACATATTGCCAAACTGAGATAGTCTTCGAACTGCCAGGCATCAATTAACTGTGCACCCTTAATCTTTAGCATCACGATGGGCTTGGAAAGAGAACTTGCAGTTGTGTTTGGGTAAGTCTCTGTAACTTCTTCCAACCTATCTATCCTAGTCTTCTCTCCATGTAATTTTTATTCTATAAATATTTAAACAATAACTAAAGGCAGTTCTATAAAATTTCCCTTCATTTTAAATCACTTGCTTCTTAGCTGCTCCCTCTTCACCTTGGAATAACTCTTGTCACAATGACGGTAGAAAATTCTCCCAGTTTCCTAATTCCTTTATTTGGTTCTGAAACCCCCAGCTTTCATAAAAAGTTATTTTGGTGCAGCTACCAAATAGTACTTTCAGTATTCATTATAATATTCACTCCCTACTTCCTTCATAATCAGGGAAGGAATATTGGAAAGTTATGTGAATGAGATAGTTAAATATTGGGATTTGTGAGAAGCTTGTGGGCTCAGGTACAGGCTCATGAGATAACAAATACATGGTGTCACTGTTAGCACTTCCCAGTCCATATTAAATAGATATTTATCCATTCTCAAGTACATGGTTGCTATTTCTGGAATGTTTGTCTATACATACACTTGTAAAAAGCAGGGTAATTTACTTGACTAGCTGAAATGATATCTAATTATATTTCTGTCCAGCTTGAATGTTAAAATGTCATAGTTAATTCTTTTTGAGATAAAAGAAAATTGAGAGAGTCATTATCATTTTGAAATAAGACCAAGACATAGATTTATAGTGGAAAAGAAAACCATTAAGTAGATGAGATCAATAGATGTCAAGTGTATGAGGGATTCTTGTGACACCTTAAGAAAAAGAAGTGACTCTTAGCTGTAGACACAAGGATTTATAAATGTAATCTTAAAGGCTTCTCATTTAATGGACAAAGAAAATCCAAAAGCCTAGATTGAGTATTAGATCATGAATTGCAAAATGCCAGAGGCTATCTTAAAAAATGTGTAATTTATAAGCATATCCTTGATCAAACTGGAGTTGAATGCCTCTCCTATGATATATTATGATTGTTTTAAAGACTTTCTTCAATTATTTTGAATTTTACGTCATAGAATGATTATATTTTCTTTTTAATTTTTTTTAGTTTCATTTAAATTTTAGTTAACATATAGTGTAATATTGGTTACAGGAGTAGAATTTAGTGATTCATCACCTACACAGAACACCAGTACTCATCGCAAGTGCCATCCTTAATATCCATCACCGATTTAGCCCATCCCCCACCTACCTCACCTTCATCAACCCTCAGTTCATTCTCTATAGTTAAAGAGTCTCTTACGGTTTTCCTCCCTCTCTTTTTTTTTCCTCTTTCCCTATGTTCATCTGTTTTGTTTCTTAAATTCCACATATGAGTGAAATCAGTGGTATTTGTCTTTCTGTAATCTTTACCATAAGCACTCACATATTCAACTCAATTTGTGATTATGTATGCTTTTATTATATACTTTCACAATTACATTTAATTAATGTGTAAATATTAACCTATGATTTCTCCTGTTGAGCCTATTTAAATTTTCCTCTATCACACCAATTCTTTTAACCTTTAACTTTGCTTTCAAGTTATTAATTTAGGGGTGCCTGGATGGCTCAGTCAGTTAAGCGATGACTCTTGATTTGGGCCCAGATCATGATCTCATGGTCTCATGAGATTGAGCCCTGCTTTGGGCTCTGGGTTGACAGCATGGGGCCTGCTTGAGATTCTCTTTCCTTCTCTCTCTACGCATCCCCTGCTTGCATGTATGCTCTCACTCTGTCTCTCAAAAATAAATAAATGTTTAAAAAAGTTTTTAATTTATAGTCAGATGTGTTATAAGTAACCTAAAAATTAATACAAACTAGTCAATAGTAATTAATATATGCTTTCTTTCTGAGCCTCAGTCTCTTAATCTATAAAACAGGGAGAATGGACTAGAATACACTTAAAATTATGTCTTGCTCTAAAATTGTTTAAATTTATGAAATGTCCTTGCTTTTAGAGATTATAAATTTGCAGGAAATAGATTTCCAAAATAATTCAGATTCTTTTTTTTTGAGATGGATTGATACTAAATATTGTACTTTAACAATCATTAAAATAATTTTAAACATAATGACATCAAAATAATTTTCACTTTATCTTGCACAGAATAAAAGGTAGTTAAATAGGATAAGAATTATTTGTAATATTCTTCAATGTAAAGAAGTATATCGTCAAATGTTGGCATATTAATATAATATCAAGATAAAAATAAGTAGTAGGCAAAAAGTTAAATAGTGCACTCTTTTCATTCCACTCTGAGAATTCAGAGAGCATGTGCTTCTATAGAAAAAACATAAACAGTGGAGATTGCTCTTGAGGTCATGTGGAAACTTAAAAACCTACAAAGACAGACTTTCAGACGTAGGTAAATTAAACAGTTACACATAGTATGTACCTTTTGTTTGAACATGCGCAAATGTATCCTTTTACATTGATAAGCTTCACCATTCCCTGTATACTTTTGTACCAGCTAAAAATATTTAGTCAGGTTTGGTTCATCTGTCCCTTCCTGATTATTATGGAGTGAGAAAAATATTTAGTCATTTTAAGCTCTGCTTAATTGATCAGTAAATTTGAGGAAATTCATAAAAACAAATTGAATGTTATTAAGTGGAATAATCTTAAACCCCCAAATGATTCATACCCAGGAATTCACTTTAGTTTACATTTCTCCAATGTCTTATCATTATCCTATCTCATAATTGTGTAACCTTTGGGAAAAACAAAAATAGCAAAGGCAGCCGAAAGTCCACATAAAATCAGTCTGGTGGGTGAGGGGCAGAAGAATAGATGACAGTCCTTTGGATCAAAACGTGTTCATGTTTTTTTCAAAATTTAAGTGTCCAGAAATAAATTACTCAAAACAAATAAAATTTAAATATATAAACACAAATACACAATAAATTATAAGCATAGTATATAATATGTGTGTGTGTCTTTTGTTATTCTCTTGCCTTTAAGTCATTTGATAGTGTGAAAAGAGCAGCCATTCTGTTCAATAACCAAAATCCTCATGACTCAAAAAATATTCTGCTGTAACACATGACTACAGTCATGATTTCTCCTCTTTGTCATTGCTTCACAATTCAAAGTACTTCAAGGTGTCTGACTAGCTAAGCATGCCATTTTAAAAGGAGATCATCTAGGGATGTCCTTGCTTAAAGACAATGCTTAATACAGAGAGAAAATACTTCAAATGGTAATCAGGGTGCCATTTGAGGACTCAATTAAATCCCAGGCAGGCAAAAATGACAAATGTCCACTTAACCTAAACAGACGGATGTAACTCAAGCTAGACAATAATTTAATCATCTCAAATTTTAAATGAGTAGATTGATGTCAGGGCTAAGGGAAAATTGTTGAAGATTATATCTATTTACTCTATCTATCTATCTATCTATCTATCTATCTATCTACAGTTTCTGTTGCCTGCTGCCCTAGATTCTGAACTATTTCTAAGATTCATTCTCCAACTCCCAGGAAATGTTGTACACTGCCTGCTAACTGTCAAAAAATTTGATTTTTGCTTAATTAAACATAGTTGATTTTGGTGGTTATAACTGAAGAACTCCAATTAATAATTTTGAGAAATGCCACCTTATTCACAATTTGTTAATTTATTATATACTTATTATGCTTTATGATGGATTATTCCAAAATGGGTTGTATGGTGGACAAATCTTTTTAAACAAATATTTTTTTTCTTGAGGAATTTTAAGTATTGTATAAATTTGGTTGTATGTATTTCTTTGAAAATAAGCCTATCTCAGGGTACCTGGGGGTTCAGTCAGTTGAGTGTTGGACTCTTGATTTCGGCACAGGTCATGATCTCATGGTTAGTGGGATCTAGCCCCACATTGTGCTATCAACACAGAGCCTGCTTGGGATTCTCTCTCTCCTTCTCTCTCTGCATCCCCTCCTCCCCTGCTTGTGCTCCCTCTATCTCTCAAAATAAATAAACTTAAGAAAATTAAAAATAAAAATGAGCTTATCTCATTTCATAAAACCAACATTATATCCTTTGACTGTGGGAAACCTATTCATATCTTTTGGAAATCCAGAACACAATAGAAATAAACTATGGTTAACTTTGCCTAAATAAAAAGATGATAATGTTCAAGAAAAAATCTTAGATATTCTTCTAGTGTTAAGTTTAAATTTTTTTATAGAGACAGAGTTATTACTGATTTAGTTTTAGGTGCAAATTACTATTTTACACCAGCATATTTTTTGAAGAGAGGGAACACATCTTTTTGTTGGAAAACTGAATTCTAATGAAATGTGACAGATACACAATTTGGCTGAAACAACCTCCATTTTCAATCCTTCTACTTTAGAAAATACATAGTACAAAATAAAATAATAAATACAATTTCAGGCTTTCTATATGTCTTCCCTATGTTTCATGTTTTTTTATTTTCATAGGGAAGGGAACCTTAAACAGTAAAGATGACATTTTAACATGTGAAGAGCTAAAACTTTGCCAGACAGAATTTTATCCTATACAAATTCATACTATAGTATTTTCTTTTAATTATTATCATATAAAAATAGAAAATAATTTTATTATGTAAATATGTAATGGCCAATATTGGATTTTCTAGTAACTTATGCAATTTTCTATAATACTTGTGTTTTAATTAGTTTAGACATAAATTATTCTAGATCTATGATGTTTCTCCTGATTTCATTTTGCCAACTTTTATAATTAAACCTGGATTTTAAACATAGCACTTAAAACCTGTGAGTACTTGTGTTCTTCCCTAAAGTGGCAATTTCCTCCAGAATTGCTTTGTTTATGAGAACACAGCATATGCTTAGTTTTCTCCCAGTATGTTATATAAATATGACAAATTTGGGAAGCAGAATTCCAGGAGTACCACTATTCTAATTATTGTTATATTTATACTAACTTGTTTTGAACATATTGGATAATTAAATATATATTTTTCTCATAAAAGTTATAATGATGAAATAGTTTAATAACTTTTGTTCTAGCATCCTAAACGCAACCAAAAAAATTGAGAAAAGTAAGATGAAACCTTGGATTTCTATTTTGTTTCTCCTCACTTAATATAATGTCTTGGTTGTAATTACAAGGACCACAATTTCATTACATAAAAGATGTTCTCTTTAAACAACAATGCCAAAATGATCAGAATGAAATGAAGTTGTTTACAAAATAAGATACTGAAATGTGAATTTTTTTGCCAAAATGTGTGTTGGCAATAGAGCCATTTTTAAATTATATAGTGAAATGATGAAACATTCAAAATTAACAATCATGTCAATGTAAATATAATTGTTTCTTTTGAATGATTTTGACATGTATCATCCAACATTAAAACAACCTAATGTAAATAATTTCATGATTTACCTGTGCCTTCCGTCACACTGGCCATAGCAAGTATTCATGCATGGATATGAGCCTGAAGCAAGAACTATCAGCAAATGAGACTCAGCACTAATAGATTGTTGGAGCAGGCTGGGAATTTGTTTCATTTCCTGTGACATGGGAGAATGGGAGGCATTCTTGGAGCTGGTCATAATCATTGCCACAAGGGAGCATCTGTTTCCTGGTTTTCCCAACGCAAAGTTGTTCTTCCCTTGGATTTTTCAGTTACGTTGACCAATAAATTGTCGTTTTACTTAAATCTGTTTTAGTTATACTCTGATGGTTGTAACTATTTTATTATTAAGTAACACATCCACATATAATCATGGTGGTCATTATGAAACCTGAGATCCCTATTCTTGTCAGTTATGTGCCATCTTTTAGCCTCTCTTCTTTTGTGGCTCTAACATGTACTTGCTAGCAAAACAGACCATTCTGTTATTGTCTCTCCTATTGTCAACATTAACCTGTGGAGAAGAGCCCCCAGTAACTTTTTAATGATCCTGGTGCCCCTCCCAACCTCTTAGAGCCTTTGGTATATAGAGTATTCTCTAAATCTTCCAGTGGGACATAATCTCAGATGGAACTTCTAGTTAGACATACTGTATCCATTTAAGTAAGTGCATATTTCTCTGTCATATAGTCTAATCTTTCATCATTTCTGTGGCAATTTAGACATTTCACCTTCACTAAGTTTGGGCTGTGATGCTTTTAATTTCAAAAGCTTTCTTTGTGGCTCATCAAGGTGTTAAATGCTGTAACTTGGGAAAATGGTTTCAGGTCAACACATTTTTCTTTACCCAATGTCATCTATCAATCTTCTTGTTAAAAATCTTCAGAATCGAGTCCCACGGCTACTGTCCCAGCTTCTTCCAGTGCATGCTGGCTAGATCTTATGTGTGTTTTTGGATAAGGCCTTTCCGTCCCTTATCAGGCCAGTGCATCACCAGCTTGAGTTTACTGCAGTTCAACTTGAGAGAAGGCTTAGTGGTCTAGTAGGGGAGTTAGGGGCTGTTTCCAAGAGCAGCACACGTTCTCTTGTGAAGAAAAAGCTTCTGAATTTTCATCCAGCACAAGGGAGTATGAGCTGTAAATATAAGGGAACAGGCTATATCGGCAAACTCAGAAGGTTAAACAAGAATCTGGGGAGTCCATTTTGGGGGGCATATCCTAAAATGGCTTCAGGCCAGGTGTAAGAGACTGAAATTTTCCACACTAGATCCATGGCTAGGGAATAACACACTTGCCTTCATGGGGTGTAACTACCTCACACTGACTCGTGGATTCCCTTCCATCATTACCCTTTCACCACAGTGTGCCATGGGCAGTAGGTGTTCCATTTATCACTAGTAATGGTGCCTTCAATGGGCAGCCTGCCCCTGAATTATTAAACTCAAAGATCTTATCACCTGATGAAAAGTGGCAATTCTCTGAACATAAATGTTAAGGTAGATTTCCAGGTTCAAGTTACTTAGTAGTGAACATCACCTGTCAAAGGGAGAGGCAGATAGTTCGGGGAAGAGGAAAAACTTGAACTCAGATGCAGGTCTGACAAAATTGGCTATTTCAGTGAGAAGCTATGAAACAAATTGCTCAGTATTTACAATCCCAACTTGGTCATACGATGACACCCATGCCCCAAATCCAGAAGGGGCATGCCCTTGGGAAAGAGGAATCTCTACTGCTAATGAAGTCCCTGAAAGAGCTAACAGTTGGAGGCTGTCTGCTGAACACTTTTCCCGAAGCTAGGCAGCAAATACTTGGAAAGAGATCTGTGTAGAGCATCTCCTCATCCTTCCATAATACAAATGTTTGATTCTTACAGTTGCAAAAATATTGCACTCATTAATCCAGATTACTTGAACACATAGATGTCTAGGCTTTCAGTCAATTTTTTGTGTGTTTATGATTTTCCTTTACATGTTATTAACGCAAAATTAACCTAATGCATTTTATAATAGCAATATTAATAAATGATAATAATCTTATGTTTATAGTAAGTGTTATATTTTACAAAGGAATTTCCAAAAATATTGCCTTATTTGATACTAATAGCAACACTGTAAGTTAGATTATATATTATTTCCCACCAATAAAATGGAAACTCAAAAATTTAATGGACATCCTCTGGGATGCAATTAAAACAGAAACTCTTACTTTTTTTGTTTATTTATTTTGAGAGAGAGAGCATGAGAGGGAAAGAGAGAGAGAGAGAGAGAGAGAGAGAGAGAGAGAGAATCCTAAGCAGGCTCCACACTGTCAGTGCAGCGCCTGATGCGGGGCTTGATCCCATGAACCATGAGATCACGACCTGATCCCTAATCGAGGGTTGAATGCTTAACTGACTGAGCCAACCAGGCACCCCTGGAAACTCTTATTTTGAAAAGATTTTCCTTTGTCATTTTTAATAAGATAAGGCCACATTTGTATGTTTTATATATCCAAATTTTTCATACAGATGTCTTATGTAATTTACCAAAATATTAGTTTATTAATTATATTTTTAATATCAAAATAAATTATTATACTATATATAACTACAAAATAATATTACTATTTTGATAGTTGGAGTTATAATTTTTTGATATTTGGAGCTATACACTAAATTAAATTAAACAAAGTTTCATGATTGCAAATAAATGCAAAATAATCTTCCCTTTTATACATTTTCAAGCCCAGCCTCCTGGATAACACATACCTTCAGAGAGAAAAATCATTTCTAGTGCCATGGGTATATCTTCCTGTTATTCTTATTTTTACCTCACTTAATTTTAAACTGTTGCCAGTCAAAACAAATCTAGTTTTTAGAACATTGTCATTTAACCAAAATACCCATAACATCTAGCCTTGAAGAAAAGTATTTTCATTAGTAGTTTTATGTGTAAATGTTGAATATGAGAATGAACAGCAGCTTCCAACAAAATAAATTATAAATAATGATAGTGCAGCACCAATGCAATTAATTCATTGCACAGTCCCCCCTCCAGGAAGAATAGTGATAATCCAAGAGATTGATATCAAGTAATTAATAATTCAAGTATTTAATTTGTATTATTTATTAATAAGTTAATACAGATGGCAATAAATCTCATAAATGAGGTTTAAGGAAAAGTGCAGAACAAATGCACTAAAAAGTAATGAGGCTTCTCATAAATATACTTTAAGATTAGATACAAAATTACAGTTATCCAACACTTTATCAGATGAAAGTACTTTTTAGAATATCAGACTAATATTAATAGGAAAATTAAATATTAAGAACTGATGTAACTGCATGTTTTGTGTATTTATGGAAAAATAACACTAAAACCGTTGCAAGGAGCACTAAGTAGATTACGAGGAGCCTAGTGTGAATTTAATATTAACCAAATGTCCCCCAAGAAAAAGCATTACATAAAAATTCTCAAAAAAATAAGCAACAACGTATTTTTTTAGTGAAATATGATTTAAATATCCAGGTTTATATTTAAATAAATTTTCTGTAATTTTGTCAATCTCAGTCTTTGGCTTTGGATAAACCCATCTTTCTGCTAAATAGAGTTATTAAAACCCTACATTAGATAGCACATCTAGATTCCTTAATGTAGATCATACTTAATTACCTAAATGTGCATGATCTCATTTGATTCTTTTTAAGAACAATACATTGAGTATACACCAGTCATTATCATTCTACAACTTTTAAAAATGAAGATTTCAGATTAAATAATGGATGCAGATTCATCAATTTAATAAATTGTAATGTCATGGATCAAACTTAGGACTTCCAAATTCATGTACTTCCAGATTCATCTTTGGATGTATTATTGAGTCTCCTTGTTGTCTCTGACTTACTGCAGTCAGAGTACTTATGTAATATTAAATATAGCATTTTATTTTGTTAATTTAGATAGATAGCCACATTATTCCATTTTAAGAGTGAAAATTAGTTCATATTTTTATTAACATTCCGAGGAGGTATTTTTCAGGGATCACGTGATAGCTTTTACCCCAATTTTATAACATAATCAACAAATCTTATGTCTTTAGTTGTAGTACTTGTGAAATACTGAAATTATACCTAAAAGAATTGGCTTTGCTCCCCATTCAAAACACTCTCCTATATACAGCAATCAGACAACAAAAAGAAATAGAAGTCATCCAAATGTGGGAGGAAGAAATAAAACTTTCACTATTTGCAGGTGACTTGATGCTCTATATAGAAAACTTGAACGACTCCACCAAAAAACTGCTAGAATTGACAAACTAATTCAGTGAAGAATACAGAATCAATGTATAGAAATCTGTTGAATTTCTATATATTAATGAAGCAGTGGAAAGAGAAATTAAAGAATCAGTCACATTTACAGTTGCACCAAAACCCATTAAGATACCTAGGAAAAACTCTAACCAAAGAGGTGAAAGACCTGTACTCTGAAAACTATGAAACACTGATGAAAGAAATGGAAGATGACACAATGAAATGAATAAATATTCCATGCTCATGGCTTGGATGAACAAATATTGTTTAAATGTCTATACTACCCAAAACAATCTATACATTTAATTCAATCCCTATCAACTACCACAAGAATTTTTCATAGAGCTAGAAAAAGCAATCCTAGAATTTGTATTGTACCACAAAAGACTCTGAATAGCCCAGGCAACCTTGAAGAAGAAAAGCAAAGCTGTAAACATCACATTTCAGGACTGCAAGATACATTTCAAAGCTGTATGATCAAGACAATATGGTACTGGCACAAAAATAGACACAGATCAATGGAACAGAATAGAAAATCCAGAAATTAACCCACAACTATATGATCAATTAATATTTGGCAAAGCAGGAAAAAATATCCATTGGGGAAAAGGCAGTCTTTTCAAAAAATGGTGTTGGGAAGACGGGACAGCAACATGCCAAAGAATGAAACTGGACCACCTTCTTACACCAGGCACGAAGAAAAATTCAAAATGGATTGAGGGACTAAATGTGAGACTTGAACTGTAAAAATTCTAGAAGATAACACAGGCAGTAACCTCTTTGACATTGGCCATAGCAACTTCCTTCTAGATATGTCTCCTGACCAAAAGGAAATAAAAGCAAAAATAAACTATTGGGACTTCATCAAAATAAAAAGCTTCTGCACAGCAAAGGAAACAATAAACAAAACTAAAAGAAAACTTATTGCATGGGAGAAGATATTTGCAAATGACATACTTGATAAAGTGCTAGTATTGAAAATATATAAAGAAGTTATGAAACTGAAAACTCAAAAAAACCCAAATAATCTAGTTAAAAATGGGCAGAAGATATGAACAGACATTTAGATGGTCATATGACATATGGATAGTCAACAGACATATGAAAAGATGCTCAACATCATTCATCATCAGGGAAATACTAATCAAAACTACAATGAGATATCACCTCACACCTATCAGAATGGCTAAAACCGAACAATGCAAGAAATAACAGGTGCTGGCGAAGATGTGGAGGAAGGAGAACCCTCTTGCACTGTTGGTAGGAATGAAAACTGGTACAGCCACACTGGAAAACAGTATGGAGGTTCCTCAAAATGTTAAAAATAGAACTATCCTATGACCCAGCGATTTCACTACTAGGTATTTACCCAAAGAATACAAAAATAATAATTAAAAGAATGATATGTATCCTGATGTTTATGGAAATAGCCCAAGTGTCCATTGACTGATGAATGGGCAAAGATGTGGTATATATATAATGGAATATTACTCAGCCATAAGGAAGAATGAAATCCTGCCATTTGCAATGACATACATGCAGCTAGAGAGTATTATGCTAAGTAAAATAAGTAAGTCAGAGAAAGACAAATTCCATATTATTTCACTCATATGTGGAATTTAATAAACAAACAAGCAAAGGGAGAAAAAAAGAGAGAGAAGGAGGCAAACCAAGAAACAGACTCATTACTATAGAGAACAAACTGGTGGTTACCAGAGGGGAAGTGGATGGGAGGATGGGTTAAATAGGTGTGATGAGCACTGGGAGTTGTATGGAAGTGAGTCACTACATTGTACACCTTAAACTATATTACCATGTATGTTAACCAACTGGAATTTAAATAAAAACTTTAAAAAAACCTGTTATGACATTTTTTTGAACCTAGCCTTTCTTTATAAGCTCTATATTAGAGGGTAAACTCTTTTTCCTCCATTTTATCTTTTAGTATATATGTTTGTCTGTGGGTATGTTTGTGCTATTTGTATTCCCAGATTGATCAGCATATACTAAAAACTAGTAATATGATGTTAGTTTAATATTATGAAAATAAGGAAAAGTTTATAACCAAAAAAATTGTCTTTATTATATTTCAGCATCATAAGCAAGATGGGTCTTACGGCTGCTTTGGTGCAATCAGGTACACTTTACTTAGGACATCACATGTAATTGAATTGAGAGACTGAATATACACACAGGCAATGGCCAGATCATATTTAAAAGCAGGACTTTGACACACAGCCTGCAGTAACCTGCCAAGAAAACCAGCCCTTTTATCTGTAATAAAGAACCTAGTAAGCCAGTCTGCTATCCATTAGACTTGCAGGAAGTCAGATTACTATCTTTAGTGACAATCCAGAACGCCAAGCAATAACTTCTGTAACAGTTGGATCAAAATTGTCAGGACTTATTCGTAACTGATAGCTTCCCTAAATTTGTCCCCACTTCCAAGGAAGGATTGACCAGAGTAAAACAAATATGCATCCCTAAACAATCATATAGGATTCCCTGCTTCTAGTTAGCACATCTCCAGCTTCCACATGCTAGTGGCCTTCCAACAGGACATACTTGAAGCCTTTCCTTTCTTCCTCTGTGACGCTTATCTACTCCTCTGCCTGTCTTTGAGTCTCTATCAACATGCATTTGATGGCGGATGACTCTTTTGCTATATAGTAAACCCTATATAAATAGCCTTTCCTTTTTCACTTGGCTGGTTGCTATTTATTTCTATAGAATTGTCTTGAAATGGAGATTCCCATTCCTCCTTCAGAATATATTAAACCCTCTAATCTTTACAATTTCATGTAGGGCAGTGCTACGCTAGAGATGTTAGGAGCACTCTAGCAAGAGGAAATTGGGGTGAGATCTTTATAGAAAAAAGGCAGAAGCAAAGTAAGGAAATCACTAGTTGTCTATAGCATAAAGCCTATATGCTGTATAGGCTGTATAGGCTGTATATGTTGTATAGGCTGTATAGACAGTTTTACATCTTCCTTTCCTGTTTTTATATCTTTTATTGTCTTTGTCTTATTGCATTAAGGGGAATACCAGGGGTGCCTGGGAGGCTCAGTTGGTAAAGCGTCCAACTTCAGCTCAGGTCATGATTTCACAGTTTGTGGGTTCGGGCCCCACATCGGTCTCTGTGCTGACAGCTTGGGGCCTGGAGCCTGCTTTGGATTCTGTGTCTCCCTCTCTCTCTACCCCTCGCCCACTCACACTCTCTCTCTCAAAAATAAACTTTAAAAACAAACAAGAAATTTAAAAAAAAGAGGGATTTCCAGTATTATTTGAAAAGAGGGACCATCCAGTATGGATATCAGTGAGAATGTCCTTACCTTCTGCTGATTATAGTGGGAAAGCTTCTAGTTTCTCAGCATTATGATATTAGTTGTAGATTATTTATTTATTTTTTGTAATTAAGCTTTTCAGTGTGACAAAATGAATTTTCCTAGTTTACTGGGAATTTATATCATGAGTGAGTGTTGGTATTTTTTTAATGCTTTTTTTGAATCTGTTGATAGAATCATGTGATTTTTCTTTTTTAGTCTGTTAATGGAATGGTTGACATTAATTACTTTCTTTTAATGTTTATTTTTAAGAGAGAAAGACAGAGCATGAGCAGGGGAGGTACAAAAAAAGATGGAGACACAGAATCCAAAGCAGTCTCCAGGCTCTGAGCTGTTAGCACAGAGCACAACGTGGGTCTGGAACCCAGGAGCTGTGAGATCATGGCCTTAGCTGAAGTTGGATGCTAACTGACTGAGCACCCAATTCATTTTTCAATGTTGAACCAGACCTGCATACCTAGGGCATATACTGCTTGTTTGTAATGTATAATTACTATTTTGCATTTTTAGGTTTGGTTTGCTAAAGTTTTGGTGAAGATTTTTCATCTATGTTCATAAGAGGTGTTGCTCTGTAGCTGTCTTTTCTTGTAATATCTTTGGTTTTGGTATTAGGTTATTGTTGTCCTCATAGAACATTGAGGTAAAATTGGTAAAAATTATGCCTTAAATGTTTGTAAAGTTTAACAGTGAATCATCTGGGCCTGGCACTTTCTGCTTTGGAAGATTATTATTGATTGATTTAAAAAAATAAATGTAGGCCTATTAAAATTGTCTTCTTCTTCTTGTGTGAGTTTTGGTAGGTTGTCTTTGAATGATTTAGTCACTTCACCTAGATTATCCAATTTTTGAGCATAAACTTATTCATAGTATTCCTTATTATTCTTTTTTTTTTTTTGGATCTTTAATGATGACTCCTTTTTCAAGTCTGGTATTAGTAGTTTGTGTCTTTTTTTTTTTTTTTGTAGTTAGCTCAGCTAGAAGTTTACTGATTTTATTTATCTTTTCCAAGAACCAGATTCTGGTTTCATTAATTTACTCTGTTGATTTCCTTTTATTGATTTTCAATTTAAATTTCTTTTTTTTTAACCTGTCCAATGATGAGAGATTAAAAAGCTTACAAAATTGAAAGTAAACAGGCACTAATATGTCTTTCTGGTAAAAAAAAAAAACTTTAATTTAATGGAAATTTGTCAATATCTATCAAGCATAAATAGGAGGATAATCCTGAATTTGAAAACATGGTTTTGTAATTCAAAATTAAAGCATTATTCTGCCTATATTTTTAGTGAAATACGAGCTTGAAAATATTTTATTATTAATGTTCATGGGGGAAATTGTGATCAAATTATGTAATGATGTAAAAAATGTAATTCTATATGGATGATATCACTCATAAGATTTTTTGTAATGAAACAGATTCAAATGGGTGATTTGAGGCTTTTATTTTAGGTACGTATTATTTTCCCCTTTCCAGATTTTGTTTTAAAGCATGTAAATTAATTTTATACTTAAGAAAAATATCATTATTTTTCTGAGAAACTTAATGAAGGTAGCTCAGATCCTGAGCAGAGAGTAGTTTAGAAATCAACATCATTTAAAACAACATTGACTCTGACAGTAAAAAAGGATCTAGAAAGACATATTGCAAATTTTATGAAGAGGTGGTCTTAAGCTAATGTGATTAAGTTAGCAGTTAATATTTTGTAATTTAATATAATTTTCCTAAGTATATTTATCAATGATGGTAAACATTTTGTAATTTTGAAATGAAGGAGTATATGTTAATAATATGAGAAGAAAACAAAAATCTGTTTACTTCATGATATTAAAAATATGAATTACTATAAATAAAGATTTCTAAAACTCCTAATATTTTCCTTTAGAAATCTAATATTAACATTGGGAAGTAAAATTAATTAAAGGACACATTTATACAAATGTTTAATTATAGAAAAAATAATTGGATCTGTGGTAAATGAGCCATGAAGTCAGGTATTTGTGCTATAAAAATCACAAGTGTCTTTATTTTATTTCTACTTAGAAGATGACATCGTCTTCCTGTAGCTGCTAAGACAGTGATTTATGGACTACTGTGTCTTAAAATCAACTCAACTCTCTCTCTATATATATATTTGTCAAAGAGTATAAATGTAATTTTTTTAAAGTTTATTTACTTATTTTGAGAGAGGGAGAGATGCAGAGAGAGAGGTAGAGAGAGAATCCCAGGAAGGCTCTACACTATTAGTGCAGAGCCCAATGTGGGGCTCAGTCTCATGAACCATGAGATCATGACCTGAACCAAAATCAAATGTCAGATGCTTAACCAACTGACCCATCCAGGTGCCCGATGTGGTCAATTTTTTAAAATGTGAAAACAAGTGTCAAAGAGGATGTGGAGAAACAGGGATGGTTTTGCATTGTTGGTGAGAGAGCAAACTGGTGCAGCCACTGTAGAAAACAGTATGGAACTTTCTCAAAAGGGTAAAAATGAAACTACCTTATGATATAATAATTGTCCTCCTAGTTGTGTACCCAAAAAATACAAAAACATTAATTCAAAGGGACACATATACCCCTATGTTTATTGTAGTATTTTTATTTATAATAGCCGCATGATTGAAACAGCCTTGGTGCCCATCCATAGATGAACAGATAAACAAGAAGTGGTGTGTGTGTGTGTGTATACTTATTTTGAGAGAGGGAGAGATGCAGAGAGAGAGGGAGAGTATATATATATATATATATATATATATACACACACACACACACACACACACACACACACACATACACACACACACACACATACACAATGGAATATTATCCAGCTCTAAAAAATAATGAAATCTTGAAATTTACAAAACAGTGATAGAACTAGACAGTGGTGGACCCCTCCCCCAGAAGACCAGCACAAACCCCTGCCCACACCATGTCTCCTGACCAGAGAGTTCTACAGGTCCTCAGTTCTGATGGAGTTGGTATCAGATCTCATTTCACAAGCAGACCAGGGCACACCTAGTTAAAACTCGCCACATTCAGGCCAGGAATCAAACACTGCCCACAACAGGCAAGGAGGACCTCTGCAGGTGACTGTCCTAAAGGATAGAGCAGCCAAAACACAACAGCAGAGCCCACATAGCACACAGAGGAGATACTCCCTGAAGTGCCAGGCCCCGCACATTACATGACTCTTCTTCATAAGGTCATTACTTTCAGAAGCAGGAGACATAACTGGCTTTTCTAACACGGGGAAGAAGGCAGAGACTTAGACAAAATGGCGGTCAGACAGAAACAAATACCATATTACTGTATGATTTTACTCATCTGCAATTGACAGTATGTGTATTTAAGAGGCAATTTAAGAAGCAAAACAAACAAGCAAAGTAAAAGAGAAGGACAAACCAGGAGAGAGACCCTTTACTACAAAGAACACACTGCTGGTTAACAAAGGAGGAGAGGTGGTTGGGGGATGGGTAAAATAGGTGGTGGGGATTAAAGAGTACACTTATTATGAGGAGTAATGTATAGAATTGTTAAATCACCATAAACTAATATAATACTGTATGTTAACTATACTAGAATTAAAATGAAATCAATTTTAAATCCAAACATCTAAATATAAAAGGTTATCTAGATTTCTATTCATTTTTATATTTCTTAAGTTTCAAATATATGCAGTCATCAGATAAGGCCAAAATACTTATTTACTTTTTCATAAGTATTAATAATTATAAAATAATTAACATTTAATTATCTGTACCACTTAAAAAGTTGGTAGAAATATAAAAATTGTATTTAATAGCACATAACATTTCATACATATTCACAGGGACCAAAATAATGTTTTATTTGTTAGTCATATTTTTAGTTCTAATCAGCCTCATTTCATCTCATGCAGACTCCCCACATTTATATTGCACAATGATATTTCTAGCTGATTGATTGATTGATTGACCTTTTCTTTCAAGCTTTTACTTAAATTCCAGTTAGTTGACATGCAGTGTAATATTAGTTTCAGGAATAGTATTTAGTGACTCATCACTTACAATGCCAAGTGCTCATCACAATAGGTGCCCTCCTTAATACCCATCATCCATTTAACACATCCCTCCACCCAACTCCCCTCCAGTAACCCTCAGTTTGTTCTCTATAGCTGAGTCTGTTTTATGGTTTGCCTCTTTCTTTTGTCCCCCTATGTTCATCTGTTTTGTTTCTTATATTCTGCTTATGAGTGAAATCAGATTGTATTTGCCTTTTTCTGACTGACTTGTTTTTATTGTTCTTTAGATTTTATGTGATCATTTAAAAAATATATGTGCACTATGTATCACTAAGAAGAAAAACTCTGCAATTAGATTTGGTCGTACTGTTAATTGCAATATACATTTAAATTTTAGATGTTAAAATGTGGAATAATTTAGATCCCATAATTGATGAAATAAGTTATTTCAGGTATTTTTTACACATGTTATTATCCTCTTTCAAACGGTATTTCTTCCAATAGCCTAGGAAAAATTCAGTCTCTAAAATTAAGTGTACTTTTCACTGTGAACCATAATGTGATGATGGCTCAGGTACATTTTGTCCCAGCACATGCATTGGTATAAACACAAACCTGACATTACACACCTTGGCATAGATCCCAAATCAGCCACTCATTAGTTTTATGACCTTGGCAGATTAACCTCTATAAGCCATTGTTATTGTTGTTGTTTTTATTCTGTGAACCTGGATGTAATTTCATTTACTCACAGGATTGTTCTCAGTACTAAAAGTAATTACATTCTTCAAAATAAGACATGTACTCCCGGAGTGTATAAAATTTTTTAATGATTATTTGACAATGGAGAAAGAACTAGGGAAATAAATTTCTAGGACTTCAAATTCCGTATACTCATACTTAATAATTATCTGCTAGAAACTGTCCTGTGCATTTTCTTTTCCAAACTCACCTGCCATAAATTGCACCTTATACCCCAACATTACAAATAAGGAATACCTCTAGTCTCTTTGTAGCGATCTGTTCTGGGAGTTAAATTAAAACTAGTCACAGAAAGAATTTTAAATATTGATATAATATTAAAAAGTGAACCAGGGGTGCCTGGGTGGCTTAGTCGGTTAAGTGTCTGACTTTGGCTCAGGTCATGATCTCATGGTTTGTGAGTTCGAGCCCTATGTCAGGATCTGTGCTGACAGCTCAGAGCCCGGAACCTGCTTCGGATTCTGTGTCTCCCTCTTTCTCTGCCCCTTCACCACTTGGGCTCTGTATCTCTCTCTCTCAAGAATAAGTAAACATTAGAAAACAAAAGTGAACCACACTAATGATTGAGTAACAAGTTATTTTTTGTAAGTTGTGTGGTTTCCCTTTTTATTTATTTTAACATATTAAAGGAAGACTTCCATCTAAGATACCAATTGATAGGGCAAGAGGCTTACATTCTGATGATAGATTATTATATAATTTTTGGCACATAACATTGGAGCTCAGATATTGAATGACATGTCTATACTCCTTTTTTGTCCACTTATTCTTTGTTTTCTTAAGAAGTCATTAATCTTTCAAGAATAATGTAGGGTATCAAATTCCTAAGACATTTTACTGATATTGAACACATTTAAAGCTCCATTTAAAATTTTTTAATATTACTATTTGCAATAAAGCCGGAATTTTTACTTTTTTTCTGTATTTCCATGTAATGACATTTTTAATGGCATTTAAGTGTTTGCCAAATTAAAAATAAAATTGCAAAGAGGAAGGTATTGAAAAGTATTTTAGAGAATATGTTAACAAAAATGGAGAGAGGAGTTAAGACAGGGAAGCGGTGGGGATCCTATGCTTGCCTCGTCCCTCAAACACAGCTGGATAAAAATCACATCATTCCAAATACCCAAGAAATTGATCTGAATGCTGAGAGAACAACTTGCAGAACTAGAGAGAGAAAAGAAGTCACATTGTGGAAGCTGTGGAGACAGAATACTGCAGAGAAAAGAATCCCTGGTGCTGCACAGTGGAAGAAGCCCTGATCTCAGAGAGCAGAGAGAGAGAGAGAGACAGAGAGAGAGCAGCATGCAGGGGATTGTACAGGAAAAACACTTCCCCGAATTCATTGACTGGGAAAACTAGAGTGGCTGATTATTGCAAGTTTTTACAAGTAGTGGAGGTCAAAGTCTGATGTTTTAGAAGCCCAAGCCACCACCAGGTGGAAACTGGCAGGCAAGCCTGATGTGGGGAAGGAGGGCAGAGGCCCAGAAGCAGACAGCATGGTTTGAGAGTACCCTGGGTCACACTGGGAGAGACAGTTCCCCTTCTTGGAGTGCATTTGGGAGGGGTGACAACCGCCTCTCAGGGGACAGAAGAGTTGTCCGGTGCTACCTGCTGAGGGCAGCAAACTTGATGCCAGCTTTTTGCTGCACTTTACCATAAACTCCAAGCCACGTGATCCTGCAAATATTTTTTTGGGACAAATCAACACCAGCTGCAGTGTGGCAGGACCCTCCCCAAGAGGATTGGTGTGGGCCTGCATGACACAGGATCCAATCTCCCTGACACAAGAGGGGAGATCATTCATTTCTGTGAGGGCTTCCTAAACAGTGATGGGCACAAACTTCCTGCTCAGGAGGAGAGAGCAGGGTGATGCCATCCCCTCTCACCCCACATATCCATCAGCACTGACAGACTTCAGTGAGTAGCACAGTGCCCCCAGTGGAGGCTGGAGCCACATACACCAAGCCCCTTTCCCCACACCCTGCAAGTGCATCTTTACTAGACCAAGTGAACCTGAGAACCTGCAGAGCAGGCATCTCCCTAGAAGACCAGCACAACCCTGCCCCTCCCCTCCCCACCCACCCAAATGCACCAAGTCTAGTGGCCATAGAGTGCTGCAAAGACTCAGCTGTAGTGAAAATAGGATCAGGTTTATTTTAACCAATAGACCAAAGAACATGTAGTTAAAATGCCACACACTGGACAAAGTCCAAGCACTCCCCACTGTAGGCAAGGAGAAATTCTTCAGAGGACCTAAGGGAAAGAGCTACCAAAACATAACCGCAGACCGCATACTCTTAAACACTTTCTGAAGTGCCAGGCCTGGACAATATAAGACCTCTTCCTAATATAGCCATTACTCTCAGGAGCAGGAAATATAGCAGATTTTCCTAACACACACACACACACACACACACACACACACACACACACACACTAAACAGTGACCTAGACAAAATGACAAAATGGAGGAATTCACCCCAAAAGAAAGAACAAGAGGAGGTCATGGCCAAGGACCTAATCGAAACAGTTATAAGTAATATGCCTGAACCAGAATTAAAACAAAACAAAACAAAATCTTAAGGACAGTAGCTGAACTTGAGAAAATCATAGAAGACATTAGAGAATCTCTTACTGCAGAGATAAAAGAACTAGAACCAGTCAGGCCTAATTTAAAAAATGCTATAATTGAGATGCAAAACCAACTAGATATAATGACAACAAGGATGGAAGAAGCAGAGGAACAAATCAGTTACATAAAAGATCAAATTATGGAAAATAATGAAGCTCATAAGAAGGAAAAGAAGTATTGAACATGAATGTGGACTTATGGAACTCAGCAACTCCATAAAGCATAATAACATTTATATCATAGGAGTCCCAGAAGAAGAGAGGAAAAAGAAGTAGAAGGTTTATTTGAGCAAATTATAGCTGAAAGCTTCCATAATCTGGGGAAGGAAACAGACATCCAAATCCAGGAGGCACAAAGAACTCCCATCAAATTCAACAAAAGCTGGTCAACACCAACACATATCATAGTAAAATTTCCAAAATATAGAGATAAGGAAAAATTCCTGAAAGCATCAAGGGAAAAGAAAGCCCTAACCTATAAGGGAAGGCATATCAGGTTAGCAGCAGATCTCTCCACAAAAACTTGGCAGCCAGAAGGGAGTGGCATGATATACATCATGCTGAAGGAGAAAAATGTGCAGGCAAGAATAGTTTTTTCTAGTAAGGCTGCCATTCAGAATAGAAGGAACAATAGAGGTCTCCAGAAAAACAAAAACTAAAAGAATTTATGACACT
This sequence comes from Panthera tigris, assembly GCF_018350195.1. Classification (NCBI taxonomy): domain Eukaryota; kingdom Metazoa; phylum Chordata; class Mammalia; order Carnivora; family Felidae; genus Panthera; species Panthera tigris. The sequence goes on from NC_056660.1 coordinate 58,287,071, forward strand.
AAACCAGCCCTGCAGGAAATATTAAAAGGGACTCTTTCAGTGAGGCAGAAAGACCAAAGCAACAAAGATTAGAAAGGAACAGAGAAAATATCCAGAAACAGTGACTTTACAGGTAAGACAATGATACTAAATTAAAATCTATCAATAATTTTTCTGACTATAATTGGACTGAATGCTCCAATCAAAAGACAGAGGGTGTAAGAATGGATTAAAAAAAGAGACATCTATATGTTGCCTATAAGAGACTCATTTTAGACCTAAAAACACCTCCATATTGAAAATGAGTGGATAGAGAACCATCTATCATATTAATAGATGTCAAAAGAAGGCCAGAGTAGTCATACTCAATCAGACCAATAAGATTTTAAACCAAAGACTGTAACAAGAAATGAAGAAGGGCACTATATCCTAATAAAGGTGTCTATAAAGTAAGAAGATCTAACAACTGTAAATATTTATGCCCCAAGTTTGAAAGCACCCAAATATATAAGTCATTTAATAACAAACATAAAGAAACTCATTAATAATAATACAATAATAGGAGGGGACTTTAACACCCCACTTTCTTTTTTTTTAATTTTTTTTAACATTTATTTATTTTTGAAAGGCAGAGAGAGACAGAGTGCGAATGGGGGAGGGGCAGAGAGAGAGGGAGACACAGAAACAGAAGCAGGCCCCAGGCCCTGAGCTGTCAGCACAGAGCCCGACGCGGGGCTCGATCTCATGGACTGCGAGATCACAACCTGAGCCAAAGTCGGCCGCTTAACCGACTGAGCCACCCAGGCACCCCAACACCCCACTTTCAGCAATGGACAGATCAAACAGAAAATCAAAAAGAAAACAATGGCATTGAATGACACACTGGACTGGATGGACTTAACAGATATATTTAGACCATTTAATCCTATAGCAGCAGAATACACATTCTTTTCAAGAGCACATGGAACATTTTTCAGAAGAGATCACATCCTGTGTCACAAATCAGGCCTCAACCAGTACAAAAAAGTCAAGATAATATCATGGATATTTTCAGACCACAATGCTATGAAACCTAAAGTCAACCACAAGAAAAAAAAAAAAACTGGAAAGACCCCAAATACATTGAGGTTAAAGGACATCCTACTAAAGAATGAATGGGTTAACCAGGAAATTAAAGAAGAAATTAAAAAAGGTACATGGAAGTGGGGCAACTGGGTGGCTCATTCGGTTAAGTATCTGACTCTTTATTTCAGTTCAGGTCACAATCTTGGGTATGGGCTCTGAGCTGACAGTACAAAGCCTTCTTGGGATTCTCTTCCTCCCTGTCTCTACTCCCCCCCCCCATCAAAATAAATAAATAAACTTTAAAAAATACATGGAAGCAAATAGAAATGAAAGCACAACAGTCCAGAACTTCTGGGATGCAGCAAAGGTGGTCCTCAAAGGGAAGGATATAGCAATACAGTCCTACCTAAAGAAACAAGAAAGTCTCAAATATACAACCTAACCTTACTCCTAAAGGAGCTGGAAAAGGAACATCACATAAGGCCTAAAAGCCAGCAGAAGATAGGAAATAATACATATCAGAGCAGATATAAGTGATTTATAAACAACAACAAAAAGCCCAGTAGAACAGATCAACAAAACTAAGAGCTGGTTCTTTGAAAGAATTAATAAAATTGATAACCCCCTAGCCAGACTTATGAAAAAGAAAAGAGAAAGGACTCAAATAAATAAAATCATGAATGAAAGAGGAGATATCACAGCACCACAGAAATACAAACAATTATAGGAGAATATTATGAAAAATTATATGCCAACAAATGGGCAATCTGGAAGAAATTGATAAATTCCTAGAAATATGCAAACTACCAACCTGAAACAGGAAGAAATAGAAATTTTGAATATATCCAGCAAAGAAATCAGAAATCAGTAATCAAAAATCTCCCAACATGGGGTGCCTGGGGGCTCAGTTGGTTAACCATCTGACACTTGATTTCAGTTCAGGTCATGATGTCACAGTTCATGAGTTGAAGCTTTGCATCGAGCTCTGCAGTAATAGCATGGAGCCTGTTTGGGATTCACTGTCTCTCCCTCTCTCTCTGTCCCTTCCTTGCTTGTGCTTTCTCTTTCTCAAAAACAAATAAATAAACATTTAAAAGATCTCCCAGCAAAGAAATATCTGGGGCCAGATGGCTTCCCGGGGAAATTCTACCGTACATTTAAAGAAAGTTAATATTGGGGTGCCTGAGTGCCTCAGTCAGTTGAATGTCTGACTTTAGCCCAGGTCATGATCTCATGGTTCATGGGTTAGAGCCCCACATTGGGCTCACTGCTGTCAGCATGGAGCCTGTTTCCAATCCTCTGCCCCTTCTCTCTCTTTCTGCCCCTACTTGCTTGCTCTCTCTCTAAAAAAAATAAACATTTAAAAAATCTTCAAAAAAATCAAAAAGAGTTAATACCTATTCTTCTCAAACAGTTCCCCCCAAAATAAATAAACAAAAAAAAGGAAAACTCCTTCTATGAGACTAGCATTACCTTGATTTCAAAACCAGACAACAACCTCACTCTAAAGGAGAATTGTAGGCCAATATTTCTTATGAACTTGGATGCAAAATTTCTCAACCAAGTACTAGCAAATTGAAACCAACATTACATTAAAATAATTATTCACCATGATCAAGTTGGGTTTATTCCTGGGTTGCAGGGGTGGTTCTGTATTCCCAAATCAATCAACCTGATATGCTGCATTAATAAAAGAAATGTTAAGAACCATATGATCCTGTCAACAGATGCAGAAAAAGCACTTGACAAAATGCAGAATCCTTTCTTGACAAAAACCCTCAACAAAGTAGGGATAGAAGAAACATAACTCAACATCATAAAGGTCATATATGAAAGATCCACAGCTAATATCCTCCTCAATGGGGAAAAACTGAGAGCTTTTCCTCTATGGTCAGGAATAAGATAGGGATGTCCACTCTCAGCATTGCTATTTAGTATACTACTGGAAGTCCTAGCCTCAGCAATCAGACAACACAAAGAAATAAAAGGCATCCAAATCGGCAGGGAAGAAGTCAGACTTTCATGGTTTGCAGATCACATGATTCTCTATGTAGAAAACCCAAAAGACTCCAGCAAAAAAGCCTGCTAGAACTGATACACAAATTCAGCAAAGTCATAGAATATAAAATCAATGTCCAGAAATCTGTTGCATTTCTGTACATGAATAATGAAGCAGCAGAAAGAGAAAATAAGGAATCAGTCTCATTTACAATTGCATCAAAAATGATAACATATAGGAATAAACCTAAGAGGCTTAAGAGGTGAAAGATCTGTACTCTGGAAACTGTAGAACACTAAAGAGGTGAAAGATCTGTACTCTGGAAACTATAGAACACTTATGAAAGAAATTGAAGAAAACACAAAGAAACGAAAAAATATTCCATGCTCATGGCTTGGAAGAACAATTATTGTAAAATGTCTACACTACCTAAAGCAATCTACACATTCAATACGATCCCTATCAAAACACAACCAGCAATTTTCACAGAGCTAGAACAAGTAATCCTAAAATTTGTATGGAACTGCAAAAGATCCTCATTAGCAAAGCAATCTTGAAAAAGCAAAATAAATGTGGAGGTATTGCATTTCCAGTTCTCAAACTATATTACAAAGTTGTAGTGATCAGGACAGTATGGTACTGGTACAAAAAGATAAGTTAGTAGAACAGAATCGAACACCCAGAAATGGACCCACAATTATATGGTAAACTATCTTTGACAAAGCTGGGAAGAATATCAGCTTTAAAAGAATATCTTTTAAGAAAAAGTCTCTTCAACAAATTTTGTTGGGAAAAGTGGACAGTAACATGCAGAAGAAGGAAACTGGACCACTTTCTTACACCAGACATAAAAAGAAATTCAAAATGGGTAACAGACCTAAATATGAGACAGGAAACCATCAAAACATTAGAGGAGAACATAAGCAGTAACCTCTCTGACTTCAGCCAGAGCATCTTCTTAGTAGACATGTCACTGGAGGCAAGGGAAACAAAAACAAACATGAACCACTGGCACTTCATCAAGATAAAAAGCTTTTGCACAGCAAAGGAAACAATCAACAAAACTAAAAGGCAACCGATGTAATGGGAGAAGATATTCACAAGTGACATATCAGATAAAGGGTTAGTATCCTAAGTCTATAAAAAACTTATCAAACTCAACACCCCCAAAATAAAAAAATCCAGTTAAGAAAGGTGGAGAAGTCATGAATAGACATTTTTTCCAAAGAAGACATCCAGATGGCTAACAGACACATGAAAAGATGGTCAACATCATTCATCATCAGTGAGTTATAAATCAAAATCATGATGAAATACCACCTCACACCTGCCACAGTGGCTAAAATTAACAACACCAGAAACAACAGGTGTTGGCAGGGATGCAGAGAGAGGGGAACCCTCTTACACTGTTGGTGAGAATTCAGATTGGTGCAGCCACTCTGGAAAATGGTGTAGAGGTCACTCAAAAAGTTAAAAATAGAACTACCCTATGACCCAGCAATTGCACTGGTTAAAAATAGAACTACCCTGTGACCCAGCAATTGCACCAGAAGATACAAAAATACTGATTCAGAGGGGCACATGCATCCTTATGTATATAGCAGCAAGATCAACAGCAGCAAAACTATGGAAAGAGCCCAAATGTCATTTTAATGATGAATGGATAAAGAAGTGGTAAATATATACAATGGAATATTACTCAGCCATCAAAAATAATGGAATCTTGCCATTTGCGATGATGTGGATGGAGCTAGAGTGTAATATGCTAAAAGAAATAAGTCACTCAGAGTCTTGGGTTCCTATGATTTCACTCATTTGTGGAATTTAAGAAACAAAAAAGATGAACATAGGGGAAAGGAAGAAAAATAGAGGGAAGTAAAAACCTTAAGTGACTCTTAGAGAACAAACAGGGTTGACAGAGGTAGGTAGGTGGGCTAAATGCTTGACAGGTGGTAAGGGGGACACTTGTGATAAGCACTGGGTGTTATATGTAAGTGATGAATACTAAATCCTACTTCTGAAACTGTATATGCTAACTAACTAGACTTTAAATAAAAACTTGAGATGAGAAAAAAAATGGGAGGAACACTTGTATAGACAATACCTAAGATTTATTGAATGGCTATTATTTCTCAGTTGATGATATAAAAATGTAAATATTTCCTCTCACTTATTTCTCAAAAGAACTCTATTATTCTCATAAAAGAGATGAGTGTGGAGAGGTAAAGTAACAAATTAATGTGTAGAGAGATAAAGTAACCTGCCCACTCCTGTAGAGTTAATAAATATGCATATCTGATTCTAATGAAGGCACTTTGACTCAACATCTGTGCTCTTAACCTTTATGGTGACTTTCCTCCTTGAGTTTTTAATGTAGTAAGTGCTATGTAAATGGTAACTGGTATTTTAATTATCAGTAGTAGTAACAATGGTACAATAGAAGTGTGACATCTAAAAACTGTTAATTATAAGGCTAATATTTCTGTTTTTAAATTATTATTCTAATTAATTGTTTATCTCTCATTTTTGTGACATTGTACAAGCCTAGACTACAGAATAAATGACCAAAAATATTTACTGAATAAGCGATGAAACGGATGAATGATCAAATAAGTAAACAGCTTTTGAAACATGTAGTTTTTAGAATTATATATCATTTTTCTTGGCATTATTATAAAAGTATGTTCAGGCTACTTGTTTCACTATAAAATAGGAATATGTGAGGACTGAGTGATACAACTTATCAGGCCATCTTCAAGATTAAGGTGTAATAGGATATATTAATTAACATACTTTTTAAAGACAATCCCTTGAATTCATTTTTCTTGTGTAGTGTTAGATCCCCCCCTCCCCACTAGTTCATTATATTGACCCACATTTCTTGTGGTACGTATGTACTAAGTGAACACCTTGTTTGGCTTTGTACAATATCACAGCCATACTTTAGGTAAAGTTAAGTGACATAGAGATGATAGTCCTCCTATGTGTGTCTTGTATCATTTTGTCAACATCTTAGAAAATATTTTATAAGATCATTAAACTGTTGAACACAGACCCCTCAAGAAAATAACCTGCTTTATTGAAACAACAAATGAAGCGTTGCCAAGGTCAAATGTATGGATACTGAATGCCCCTCTTTGTGAATCCCAATATATATTAGCAATTGAATATTTCAGATAATTCTGTTAATAAATAAATATGCTTAAATTTCCTTACTGTAGTGTTTCTCAAATTTATTGATTATGTAATGACTAATTATTATCTGTTAGAATTAATATTTTAATAATCAGGATTTACGGACAAAATTGTATATTGCCAGAAATAATACGAGAATTTTAAAACTAATTTAATAGATAAACAGTCCATTCAGGGAACTTCTGTGATATAAATCATAAGTGATGCTCTTGTTCACAAGGAAACAAAATGATGTTTTATTACAAATCACATATTCCAGCTCTTTGACCTTTAGCCAGTTATTAACTTTGCTCCTACCTCAAAGAGCTATGAAACAGAGCAAATGCCAGAGTAAATGCAAAAAAAAAAAAAAAAAAAAATAGAAGCATGTCCACACATTGTGAATCTAGTGAAGTTTTATGATGATGATGACGATGATGATGATGATGGATTGAATTCTGAAATGTAATTATTTCTTTTATGTTCTTTTGGGAGCTTGAATGCATATAGGACTTACTAAATTCTATGTAATCATCTTGAAAGATTTTTTTCTATACTTTTTTTCAGCAGTAGTGTTTGCTGTGTGCAGAATAGGTAGATCCATATTTTAATAAAGTTTAGAAATTCACCCTTCTAATATTGTACCCACTTAGATACATATCACTTTGCATCTATCATCCATCCATCCACCCATCCATCCATCCATCCATCTATATAATTTATCTGTCCTTTTCTATTTTTATAATACAGATGAGTAAGCAATTAAAATGTTTTTGCAAAATTAATATTATAGTTTAGAATGCTTGTTGAAACACTCTTTGAAGATTAAAGAGAACCACATGAATTTCCCTTTTTTAAAATGTGTCAGCTCGTATTTAAAAATCTGAGTTTTTATTTGTTTTTCTGTCATGGAGCTAAATAATAAGCTAGAAGTTGCTGTTGTGGGAAACATAATGTCTACTGTGCCATTCAGCATGGAAAGGAAATCACCTGTGGCTAGTTTGAAGTTTGTTCCTGAAATAGATGGGGATTTGTCATCACCTGCCTGATGTGATAGAAACCCAACAAATCCTTTTATCTCAGCTGTGTTAGTGAGAGGGCCTTTGTTTAATCGTGATGAGAAAGGATCCCAGGGTAAAAGGGAAATGGGTTCCCTGCAGAATTGAAGCCTCCAAATGGCCATAAAAAATGTATGCAGGTAAACATCATTTATACAATATTGCTTTATAGCAGATTATAGGGCTCATGTTGTGTGCCATAGACTCCATGGGGGAATCAAGAGGAAAACAAAGTTTCTATTTCTTTGGAAACCATATCAGGGCAACACAGCTAAAACAGTTGCTAGAAGTAATCCCTGAACAGAATTTTAAATTATGTTGCTTTAAAGCACAACAATAAATACCAACCAGTATAAAATTTGGCACAATTTTCTAAAATACATCTATTTTACATCCTAAAAACATGGATTCTATATACTAAGAATATATTTTATAACTGTGATTTTTCAAGTGAATCATAAACCTATTTACTTTTAAATATAACAGATAGTGTTCTAGGAATAAAAATTATAGAGATGCATATATATGAAACATATTTTTAGATCTTATTTTCCATCGTATGATATTAATTATTTCATGATTCATCAAATACTGTTAGTAATGTAAAAATTTCTCTAGGTCACCAGGGTAATTGTATTGGAATGAGAATGTCTATAATTTTGTGTGTGTGTGTGTGTGTGTGTGTGTGTGTGTGTGTGTGTGTGTGTTTTCCAATAGATTTACAGAGGCTAGGCTAATAGATGACAGCCAAAACAGATCAACAATATAGCTTAAATTATGCAGAAAAGGAGAATGTTTCCACATGCATAGCTGTGAGGATTAGAGAATTATGATGAAAAATGTACACTTAATAAAGTTAGCATAATTCATGACATCAGTTGCATTAGTGTAATTATGATGAATAAAAAAGTGTTGTCTCTTTCTGAGTTTCTTCATTCCTTATATTACCTAGTATTTTTCCATTCTTATTATTTGACAAATAAAGGAATCATTTATTAATATCATCATAGTCACATGTAGACTTGAAAATTAACGTAAATGATTCTCCGAGAAGGATACCGTAGTAATTTTTAAATATCATTTTCAGCAGCTCACATGGAAATTAAAATTAACTCTTTTAACAATATTTTATTTTGTATAAATAGAAGCATACTTATTTATGATGCAAAATATACATTTATAGAATGAAATCAATCTTATTCTGAGTGATCAAGAAATGATTTGGTAATAAGGATGACAATTTTCTTTGTGATGAAACAGATACAGTAGTCATTAAAATATGCAATCAATACAATTGAATTGAGTGAAAATACATTTTTCTGAAAGTCAAAACTTGATACTTACCTTAGGTCAAATATAGAAAAATGATAAGTGGGCAAACAATATGCAATTAATCAGCGACTTCAATGCCTTTAAATCCTCATAATGAGGCATTCACAAATGTGCCATTAATTGTTTGAAACAGAACTACCACCAAATAGTCTCATGTATGTTGGCGATGTGGAAGGCAATTAGAAGGAAAATCTGTAAATATTTTAAAGGTAATTTGTTAGCCACAAAAGTAAGACATGTATTACTAAAAAATAAATATCTGTTTTAAAGTATCTAAATTTAAAAGTAATCAAATAGGCATTCAACATAGAATTTTCAACAAAAACCAATTTTGTTTTGGCTTTTTGTAGGATTTCCAACTGAACAATTGCCTGTAGAAAAAGAATTAATATTATACCATCACAAATGACTAGTGAATATTATTCAGAAGGTCAAACACACACAAATAATTTGATAGAGATACTATGTATAATTGTGCACTAAAATCAGGATAATTTATTTCATTTTATTCAAACTCTGCTTTCTTCTCACATGTTTTGAAGAAAGGTAAGAAATGTTTTGTATTATTGAAAATATTTTTTTTTAATTTTTATGATGTATTTATTTATTTTGAGAAGAGATGTGGGAGGTACAGAAAGGGAGAGAGAGTGAATCCCAAGCAGGCTCCACACTGTCAGTGCAAAGTTCAACATGGGGCTTGAACTCATGAACCATGAGATCATAACCTGAGCTGGAGCTATAACTGAGCCAGCCAGGCACCCCAGGAAATATATTTAAATGCAAGCTTAATTATGGACTAAAAAGGAGCATTAGAAAATAGCTAAATTATATTTGATTTCCAGAGAGAGGGAACTGGACACTTAAAAAAATAATTCAAATAAAAATAGTAATATACTTAACATCGAGAAAAAATTGAGTAACACATTAAGATACTTCTAGTACTACATTTTTACCCATATGCCCAGAGATAACCAGCAAAACTTTTGAAAGCATTTTAACTTTAAAATTGGGTATACATAAAGTTTCAGTGGCCATTACCACATGTATCAGTACCCTTCTCTCTGTTACAAATCTAGTCCAATTGCTTGTGTGTGTGTGTGTGTGTGTGTGTGTGTGTGTGTGTGTGTGTAAATTAGGGAAATAAATACTTTGGAGGCTTATTCAAAAGAATAGTTGTTGGTATACAGATTTTAATCTAGGATTTATAAATGTATTTTCTTGATATACTGAGTGTCCTTTAAAACTCCTTTCCATTGTCTCTTAACTTCTTCTATTCTGAAGCAAAAGATTAAAATAAAAATCATTTCTATTAAAAATCATTTCTATTAAAGAATTATATTTATCTGGTGTGTGTATACATATAGATGTGTGTGTTTTGTTTTTAATTGATTTATGTAATGTTTGACAAGTATGAAAGACTATACTTCATATTTATGTGGATTTTGAAAAATAATTACAAAACATACATTTGTAAGCCCACCATCCAACCCAGGAACTATTGAATTAATCCAATTATGAAAATGGCCACTGTGTTCCTATCTAAACTCTTTTCTCTGAGAATTTGAATAGTTTTCTACAACTCACTGGGTGTTATTAAGCTGTAGTTCCCCTGGACTTTCACAGGAATGTTTGACTATTAATTATTCTTAATAATTAATTATTCATGCATCTCTATGGGTTTGGAGATGTTTCCAACTATGCATGTATTAATCTGGTAAAACCTGAAAAATCAACTAATTATATTTTAAATCAATGGTTGTTTAGAAGTGAGAATTACTTCCTTCTAAAGACCACTTCAAATCTACCTTAATGAAAAAAAATTATATTGTATGTACTCAAAATGCAGTTCATGTTAATAACTAGAAACCATTTAAAGTGCACCTTGATGGCCAAGTCAGTTAAGTGTCTGACTTGGGCTCAGGTCATGATCTTGTGGTTCATGAGTTCAAGCCCCGTGTCAGGCTCCATGCTGATCGCTCAGAGCCTGGAGCCGCTTCAGATTCTGTGTCTCCCTGTCTCTCTGCCCCTGCCCTGCTCACACTCTGTCTCTCCCTCTCAAAAACAAATAAAAAGGTTAAAAAATAAAAATAAACTCTCAGAACATTTTTAAGCTTTTTTTTCTTTTTTCTTTTATTTTTTGTTAAGAGCCTCCATTACCTCTCCTTCTAGTGGCATGATTGAATTTGGACCTGAACATGGCATCCTTCAATAATGTGCGATAGATCATTTGATAATGGATAGTAATTTCCCACAAAAGCCTTATAAATACATGTTGAATGTTAGAGAAAATTATAGCACTTATCTAATTTTACTGCCCTGTCTAATAAATTCTTTTGCTACCATAGAGTCCTACTAAGCAGTAGTTCTACACAATGACACTACTAGTCTTTTTGTTTGTTTAAAAAAACTAAGCAGACATTATGTAGGGAGTGTTTCTGTATTATTGGATTCATTTTTGTCTTATTATAGTATTGAGAGATTCAATGTTAAATTTCAAAAAGCAATAGTCATAGACTCAACATGGCCACTTCTTTTTTACTGCCTCTCTCCTCCTTTTGTTTCCTTTGTCATATTCACCTTGCGAGCATCAGTGACAGGAAGAAGCAGATAAATTGTGCCAAACTCTTTGACTTAATTTCTCATAATTATGTGCTCATCATGCTGAGAATACCCAATGAGCATCTGAGTGTCTCCTGCGGATTCCATTACTAAGTTTGGAAAAAAGTCTTATTTTATTAAATGTTGCAGATGGTATGTTTCTAAAAGAAACTGAGAACATATTGTTTTCTCCTGAAGTGAGTCAATATACTTAATGTCGGAAAATTATGACTTTCAAAAGTACTTTTTGATTAACAGTACAGGTTTTTCTGGCCATCCAAAAGTTAGTGTTCCTATGAAACTGTAAACCCAAATGCTGTAAAACAAAGGAGCAATTATAATGAATTTACATGAAAAATGTTTTGAACTTTCCCACACTCAAAAAATAACATCTCTTAGGCTTTTCCGATACTCTAGGACACATCGTGCTAAAATACATTGAGATAAAATGCAGATGCTCAGAGACAGTTCAAAGCTGTGGCAGCTTGATGCTGAGATGCTGGGTGTAGTTCCAGGGAAGGAGCTTGGTGATGCTGCTGTCACTGCTTAGGGTGCACACTGCCTCCCTAATGGCTCCCTGCAGGACAAACACTGACACTATTTTGGCTTTTTACCCTTTCTCATAAAGGCGAAAATCCTTTTTGAATTGCTTTAGGTTAGGAAAAACAGGTACTAAGGTAGGCCTTTCATAAAAGTGAAGGGGCTTTGAAAAAGTAGGGGATACCTTTATACATTACAGGTAATTGCATTGATATATTGAGCAAGTTAATAAACATTTCCTGAGTGTTTATTTTGAACAGAGCATAATTCTGGGTATTATGAGTAAAAAATCTGAATTAGTCATAATATCTGTTTTTTCAAGAAATCACAATCTATTAAGGAACATGCAAACACATTCTGTAAAGTATTAAACTTGTCAGACTTGCAAATTGTTAACCACCTGAGACAAAGATTATTAGAAAATATTTTGACATGGAATTTAAGAGATGAAACAGATGAATATGGGGTGGGGGAAGAAACAGACAAACCATAAAACAGACTTTTAACTACAGACAGTAAACTGAAAGGTGATGGAGGGAGGTAGCAGGGCGATGGGCTAAAAGGGTGATAGGTATTAAGGAGGGCACTGGTTGTGATGAGCGCTGGGTGTTGTATGTAAGTGATGAATCACTAAATTCTACACCTGAAACTAATATTACAGTGTATGTTAACTAATCGGAATTTAAATAAAAACTTAAAAAATATTTTGAATACAATTATATGCTATTCAATTAAATATCCTCATTAGAATATCACTAGACTAACCCAGCCCTAATATCTTTAATACTGTATTTTGCTTATTATTGATAATTGTGTAACCATAATGTTAAATGTATAAAATAAGAAACAGTTTTTGCATGGATAAATCTTACAATGCTTATGTTAAGTACATGCTATATGATTCCATTTACATTGGAAGTCCAGAATAAGGAAATGGATAGAGAAAAAAAAACTGTATTTATGGTTGCATAGGCCTGGGATTGAGGGAATGAATGCAACTAATTTGTACATGTTTTCCATTTTGAGAGAAATAAAATATTCAAGAATTTATTGTGATGATGAGTGCATAGCTCTTTGTACTAAAACTGTTCAGATTATATACTATAGCTGGGAAATTGCATGATATAAAAATATCTCGATAAGTCTGTTAAAATTTGTCTTTTATACTATTTCCATCAGGGCACCTCAAACAGCTTTCAAGTACCTTATATAAAACAAGAATTAAATAGAAGTTTTTCGTATCAATTATTTACTCCTCTTCATTTTCCTATTATCATCATTGCCATCATCATCTCATCATCATGATTTTCAAGATTATATTTATTTTCATTGAAGTTTACCAACAATTACTGTCAATTTTAAGCCTCATTATAAAGAGGAAACTAGTAGAGGATATTAGCATTTGGAGTGTCTTTAAGACGATGCATGTGGGGTGCCTGGGTGGCTGAGTCTATTAAGCATCCGACCTTGGCTCAGGTCATGATCTCCTGGTCTGTGAGTTTAAGCCCCAGTTTGGGCTCAGGGCTTGGGGCTTGGAGCCTGCTTCAGATTCTGTGTCTCCCTCTCTCTCTGCCCCTCCCCCACTCACGTTCTGTCTCTCTCAAAATAACGAACATTAAAAGACGATTTAAAAAAAAAGACAATGCATATGGTTTTAGGGAATGAGGGATGACTCAAAAAACATTAAAGCTTTTATATCTGCTTAGTTCTGCAGTAACTCATTTCCAGTCGACCCATTATTTGCTTTTCAAATATCCCTTAACTTTCCTTTTTTCTTTATAAAATGAGACTTTCTTGAGGTATTCACTCTTCTCTCACCTGATTAGGGGGGAAATTATATTATCTCCCTTTTCCAGAATATATATGGATTATCCCAAGAAAATTACTACATGGTTTACCTTCATAAATCCAGGAGTTAAAATGTGCGTGAATTTATTACTATCAGCCTAACTGAACAGGCGCTGAACAGATTTTCCATCTATATCAGTTACTGTTCTAAGATGCTGTCTGATTTAATCAGAATAATTCATCAAAGACTATTAGTTATCTCATAGAATTTTCAGGAACATTTGATGGTATGAAATCAGGTTTAGAAACATTGTAGCCAATGTTATACTTTGTTAACCCACATTATACTTCCTAAAAGCTGGTGTCAAGAACCTGACACCAAAGTGACTTGGTAAGAAGCCTACACTCACCATTGCAGGGTCTTGGTATGCAGATTGATTTTAGAATCTCTCCCACTGCAGTGTCTGAAACGTAGATCTCTCTCAAGATGACTTCTGAATAACTTCTGCTGGGCACATGACTTCTTGTCATCACAATCTTCCAAATCAATGAGCATAATGGTGTTTTTTATCTATGGAGCCCAGGTTGAATGCCTGCTGTTAAGGATGGCAAGGTGGGGAGAAGGGCCCAAACCTTGTAATATTGAAATCCTAAACTTAACAGTGCATAGATTTGCCCTTGTCACTTGTATTGAGACGCATATGCCCTAGTTGAGGCCTGGTTCTCCTTTTAGACTTTCAATTCAGTAAGATAATACATTTCATTTCCATTAAAGCCAATTGAATTAGAATTCATACATATTGCTTGCCCCAAACGTTACCCTGGCTAATAAAAGCTTGGAAGTATATATAACAGGGCAAAAATGGCTCTTTCCAAAAAGCAACATAAAGCCCAGCATAATCAACTTGTGTAAGGTAGTCTTTTCCATTTTTTACAAGAAGGAACTGAGTTTTGAAGTTGGCAATTTGTTTTAATCATAACATGTAGTAATTACAGTATAGTTTTCTCTGGTTCCAAACTATGCTTGCTCTTTTTCTCCTAATGTTCTCAATAATGATAGTTAGCATGGAACTGAAAAACTTTAATATTTTTGTTATTTGACAGCTGAGTCTATCATGGCCAAGCCCTGGTGACTAATAATTCTTTTTTGTATTGTCTCATTACGATGTGTACATTTCATTCCCTATTTCATCTAAAGCTCTAGGTTCTGACACTATTTTTAAAGTATTTTAGATTCTGCATGTTTAGTTCTGCTTGTAACACCCAACATACTTTATTGAAGTAATTAAACATGTATAGCCTAACTGTGTTTTACAGTTAAGGAAATTGTTTATGAGGTCAAATGTACCAATAAATATTTCCTGAAGTACTTTAGGACTTAGAACACTTAGAACACTTAGAAGCTGAATATTTTTTCATTTTACAATATACTTGAAGGTAAAAGCTACTTTACAATGCCTTGTCCTGGCATATCTATATATATATTCTTTTTTAATTTTCATCTTATTTCTTGGGTAATATATATGACTCTTCTCGGTATGTGGCCTAAAAAGAAAACATGTGTCATTTTTAATTGAGCTTGTGATGCTCAGAAGTCACCAGATTCCTAAAATTTTCTTTCATTCGTATGTATTAATTTGTAACTTGATTGCACAATACTATATATTATAAAAGATATCAGATGATGCAGTGGGCATCATTGCGAGGACAACACATTTCTACATAACTTAAGCTCATTTACTCTATGTGCATTCCAAAGAATGTTTAAACTGTATATATATTTATTTCTTATCATGATCATTGAACTTAATATTTATTAGAACAGTATGGTTCACTGTCAGTCTATACTGATATTTCATATTATCTCATTTATTATCTCTCAGTTTCCTTATACACAATGACACATAGCTGTTCAGATCAGATGATGGTAATAATTTTATTCATACAATTGGATGGAAAAAAGTATAATATAAAGGGAATATAATTTAGATATGACAGCTTTATTAAATAATACATACACAGAAGAAAATGAACTATAATGTAACTACAGTATGTAGTTCAAACCTTCCTACCTTCAATTAATCAAATATAGAACTCATGAATTATCTTCATTTGTGTGAATATTACTAATGTGATTTTTATTATTATTTAGAGATGTGATACAGAACCAATCTAGGTGTAAAGGTTTTTATATTTATTTATGCTTATAAATATTTGGCTCAGGTCTCAGTAGCCATCTCAAGTCTGACTTCCTGTCAATTGTCTTGACAATGTGCATGCTTCAATTACATATGAACTGTATGACTGCTAATTTTGCATTTACCCAATCCAAAAAGATATCAGCAGTAATGAATGAATATTTGAAGGAATAATTTGCTTTTTTCATCAAATTAGTTTTCCAGTGTTAATGTCACACATATCAAGTCCTACACACCATATCTCTTTTTTTTAATATGAAATTTATTGTCAAATTGGTTTCCATACAACACCCAGTGCTCATTCCAACAGGTGCCCTCCTCAATACCCATCACCCACCCACCTCTCCCTCTCATCCCCCATCAACCCTCAGATTGTTCTCAGTTTTTAAGAGTCTTTTATGGTTTGGCTCCCTCCCTCTCTGACTTTTTTTTCCTTCCCCTCCCCTATGGTCTTCTGTTAAGTTTCTCAAGATCCACATAAGAGTGAAAACATATGGGATCTGTCTTTCTCTGTACGACTTATTTCACATAGCATAACACTATCCAGTTCAATCCATGTTGCTACAAAAGGCCATATTTCATTCTTTCTCATTGCCACATAGTATTCCATTGTGTATATAAACCACAATTTCTTTATCCATTCATCAGTTGATGGACATTTAGGCTCTTTCCATAATTTGGCTATTGTTGAAAGTGATGCTATAAACATTGGGGTACAGGTGCCCCTATACATCAGCACTCCTGTATCCCTTGGGTAAATTCCTAGCAGTTTATTGCTGGGTCATAAGGTAGATCTATTTTTAATTTTTTGAGGAACCTCCACACTGTCTTCCAGAGCAGCTGTACCCATTTGCATTCCCACCAACAGTGCAAGAGGGTTCCCGTTTCTCCACATCCTGTCCAGCATCTATAGCCTCCTTTCATTTTAGCCTTCATTATAGCCACTCTGACTGGCATGAGGTGGTATCTCAGTGTGGTTTTGATTTGTATTTCCCTGGTGAGGAGCGACATTGAGCATCTTTTCATGTGTCTTTTGGCCATCTCGATGTCTTCTTTAGAGAAGTGTCTATTCATGTTTTCTGCCCATTTCTTCACTGGATTATTTGTTTTTAGGGTGTGGAGTTTGGTGAGTTCTTTATAGATTTTGGATACTAGCCCTTTGACCGATATGTCATTTGCAAATATCTTTTCCCATTCCGTTGGTTGCCTTTTAGTTTTGTTGATTGTTTCCTTTGCAGTGCAGAAGCTTTTTATCTTCATGAGGTCCCAATAGTTCATTTTTGCCTTTCCTGTCAATCGATGCAGAAAAAGCATTTGGCAAAATTCAGCATCCTTTTTTAATAAAAACCGTTGAGAAAGTCAGGATAGAAGGAACATACTTAAATATCATAAATGCCATTTATGAAAACCCACAGCTAATATCATCCTCAATGGGGAAAAACTGAGAGCCTTCCCCCTGAGATCAGGAACACAACAGGGATGTCCACTCTCACCTCTCTTGTTTAACATAGTGTTGGAAGTTCTAGCATCAGCAATCAGACAACAAAAGGAAATCAAAGGCATCAAAATTGGCAAAGATGAAGTGAAGCTTTCACTTTTTGCAGATGACATGATATTATACATGGAAAACCTGATAGAGTCCACCAGAAGTCTGCTAGAACTGATACATGAATTCAGCAAAGTCGCAGGATACAAAAATCAGTGTACAGATATCAGTTGCATTTTTATACACAAATAATGGAGCAACAGAAAGACAAATAAAGAAACTGATCCCATTTACAATTGCACCAATAATCATAAAATACCTAGGAATAAACCTAACCAAAGATGTAAAAGATCTGTATGCTGAAAACTATAGAAAGTTTATGAAGGAAATTGAAGAAGGCACAAAGAAATGGAAAAACATTCCATGCTTATGGATTGGAAGAATAAATATTGTTAAAAAATCAATACTACCCAAAGCAATCTACATATTCAATGCAATCCCAATCAAAATTGCACCAGCATTCTTCTTGAAGCTAGAACAAGCAATCCTAAAATTTGTATGGAACCATAAAAGACCCCGAATAGTAAAAGTAATTGAAGAAGAAGACCAAAGCAGGAGGCAATCCCACACTTTAGCCTCTACTACAAAGCTGTAATCATCAAGACAGCATGGTATTGGCACAAAAACAGACACATAGACCAATGGAGTCAAATAGAGACTCCAGAATTGGACCCACAAATGTATGAGCAACTAATCTTTGACAAAGCAGGAAAGAGTATCCAATGGAACAAAGATAGTCTCTTTAACAAATGGTGCTGGGAGAACTGGACAGCAACATGCAGAAGAATGAAACTAGACCACTTTCTTACACGATTCACAAAAATAAACTCAAAATGGATAAAGGACCTGAATGTGAGACAGGAAACTATCAAAACCATAGAGGAGAAAGCAGGATAAAACATCTCTGACCTCAGCCATAGCAATTTCTTTTTTTTTTTTTTATAATTTAACTTTATTTTTTATTTTTTAAAATTTATATCCAAATTAGTATATAGTGAAGCAGTGATTTCAGGAGTAGATTCCTTAATGCCCCTTACCCATTTAGCTCATCCCCCCCTCCCACAACCCCTCCAGCAACCCTCAGTTTCTTCTCCATGAGTCTCTTTTGTTTTGTCCCCCTCCCTGTTTTTATATTATTTTTGTTTCCCTTCCTTTATGTTCATCTGTTTTGTCTCTTAGTCCTATGAGTGAAGTCATATGATTTTTGTCTTTCTCAGACTGACTAATGTCACTTAGCATAATACCCTCCAGTTCCATCCACATAGTTGCAAATGGCAAGATTTCATTCTTTTTCATTGCCGAGTAATACTCCATTGTATATATATATCACATTTTCTTTATCCATTCATCCATTGATGGACATTTGGGCTCTTTCCATACTTTGGCTATTGTTGATAGTGTTGCTATAAACATGGGGGTGCATGTGTCCCTTCAAAACAACACACCTCTATCCCGTGGATAAATGCCTAGTAGTGCAATTGCTGGCTCGTAGGGTAGTTCTATTTTTAGTTTTTTGAGATATCTCCATACTGTTTTCCAGAGTGGCTGCACCAGCTTGCATTGCCACCAACAATGCAAAAGAGATCCTCTTTTTCCGCATCCTCACCAACATCTATTGTTGCCTGAGTTGTTAATGTTAGCCACTCTGACAGGTGTAAGGTGGTATCTCATTGTGGTTTTGATTTGTATTTCCCTGATGATGAGTGAAGTCGAGCAGTTTTTCATGTGTCGGTTGGCCATCTGGAAGTCTTCTTTGGAGAAGTGTCTATTCATGTCTTTTGCTCATTTCTTCACTGGATTATTTGTTTTTCAGGTGTTGAGTTTGATAAGTTCTTTATAAATTTTGGATACTAACCCTTTATCTGATAATGTCATTTGCAAATATCTTCTCCCTTTCCATTGGTTGCCTTTTAGTTTGCTTATTGCTTCCTTGGCTGTGCAGAAGCTTTTTATTTTGATGAGGTCTGAGTAGTTCATTTTTGCTTTTGTTTCCCTTGCCTCCGGAGACGTGTTGAGTAAGAAATTGCTGCATTCAAGATCAAAGAGGTTTTTGCCTGCTTTCTCCTCGAGGATTTTGATAGCTTCCTGTCTTACATGGAGGTCTTTCATCCACCTTGAGTTTATTTTTGTGTATGGTGTAAGAAAGTGGTCCAGGTTCATTCTTCTGCATGTAGCTGTCCAGGTTTCCCAGCACCACTTGCTGAAGAGACTGTCTTTATTTTATTGGATGTTCTTTCCTGCTTTGTCAAAGATTAGTTGACCATACATTTTGGGGTCCACTTCTGGGTTCGCTATTCAGTTCCATTGATCTGATTGTCTGTTCTTTGGCCAGTACCATACTGTCTTGATGATTACAGCTTTGTAGTATAGCTTGAAGTCTGGGATTGTGATGCCTCCTGCTTCGGTTTTCTTTTTCAAGGTTGCTTTGGCTATGTGGTGTCTTTTCTGGTTCCATACAAATTTTAGGATTATTTGTTCTAGCTCTGTGAAGAATGCTGGTGTTACTATGATAGGGATTGCATTGAATATGTAGATTGATTTGGGTAGTATCGACATTTAAACAATATTTCTTCCTATCCAGGAATATGGAATCATTTTCCATTGTTTTGTGTCTTCTTCAATTTCTTTCATCAGCTTTGTATAGGTTTCAGTGTATAGATTTTTCACCTCTTTGGTTAGATTTATTCCTAGGTATTTTATGGTGTTTGGTGCAACTGTAAATGGCACCAATTCCTTGATTTCTCTTTCTGTTGCTTCATTGTTGGTGTATAGGAATGGAACCAATTTCTGTGCATTGATTTTATATCCTGAAAATTTACTGAATTCATAAATCAATTCTAGCAGGTTTTGGGGGGAATTTTTAGGGTTTTCCATATAGAGTATCATGTCATCTGTGAAGAGTTAAAGTTTGACCTCCTCCTGGCCGATATGGATGCCTTTTATTTCTTTGTGTTGTCTGATTGCAGAGGCTAAGACTTCCAATACTATGTTGAATAACAGTGGCAACAGTGGACATCCCTGTCTTGTTCCTGACCTTAGGGGGAAAGCTCTCAGTTTTTCCCCATTGACCATGATATTAGCATTGGGTCACTCGTATATGACTTTTATCATCTCAAGGTATGATCCTTCTATCCCTACTTTTTTGAGGGTTTTTATCAAGAAAGTATGCTCTATTTTGTCAAATGCTTTCTCTGCATCTATTGAGAGGATCATATGGTTCTTGTCCTTTCTTTTATTGTTGTGATGAATCATGTTAATTGTTTTGTGGATATGCAACCAGCCCTGCATCCCAGGTATAAATCCCACTTGGTCATGGTGAATACTTTTTTTAATGTATTGTTGGATCTGGTTGGCTAATATCTTCTTGGGGATTTTTGCATCCATGTTCATCAGGGAAATTGGTCTATAGTTCTCCTTTTTAGTTGGGTCTCTGTCTGGTTTTGGAATCAGGGTAATGCTGGCTTCATAGAAAGAGTTTGGAAGTTTTGCTTCCATTTCTATGTTTTGGAGCAGTTTCAAGAGAATAGGTGTTAACTCTTCCTTAAATGTTTGGTAGAATTCCCCTGGAAAGCCATCTGGCCCTGGACTCTTGTTTTTTTGGCAGGTTTTTGATTACTAATCCGATTTCCTTACTGGTTATGGGTCTGTTCAAATTTTCTATTTCTTCCTGTTTCAGTTTTGGTAGTGTATATGTTTCTAGGAATTTGTCCTTTTCTTCCAGATTGCCCATTTTATTGGTATATAATTGCTCATAATATTCTCTTGTTATTGTTTTTATTTCTGTTGTGTTGGTTGTGATTTCTCCTCTTTCATTCTTGATTTTACTTATTTGGGTCCTTTCCTTTTCCTTTTTGATCAAACTTGCTAGTGATTTATCAATTTTGTTAATTCTTTGAAAGAACCAGCTTCTGGTTTCATTGATCTGTTCTACTGTTTTTTTGGTTTTAATAGCATTAATTTCTGCTCTAATCTTTATTATTTCCTGTCTTCTGCTGGTTTTGGGTTTTATTTGCTGTTCTTTCTCCAGCTCCTTAAGGTGTAAGGTTAGGTTGTGTATCTGAGATCTTTCTTCCTTCTTTAGGAAGGCCTGGATTGCTATATACTTTCCTCTTATGACTGCCTTTGTTGCATTCCAGAGGTTTTGGGTTGTGGTGCTATCATTTTCATTGACTTCCATATACTTTTTAATTTCTTCCTTAACTGCTTGGTTAGCCCATTCATTCTTTAGTAGGATGTTCTTCAGTCTCCAAGTATTTGTTACCTTTCCAAATTTTTTCTTGTGGTTGATTTCAAGTTTCATAGCATTGTGGTCTGAAAATATGCATGCTATGATCTCGATCTTTTTGTACTTTCTTAGGGCTGTTTTGTGTCCCAGTATATGGTCTATTCTGGAGAACGTTCCATGTGCACTGGAGAAGAATGTATATTCTGCTGCTTTAGGATGAAATGTTCTGAGTATATCTATTAAGTCCATCTGGTCCAGTGTGTCATTCAAAGCCATTGTTTCCTTGTTGATTTTTTTGAGTAGATGATCTGTCCATTGCTTTGAGTGGGGTGTTGAAGTCTCCTACTATTATGGTATAATCTTCGATGAGTTTCTTTATGTTTGTGATTAATTGATTTATATATTTGGGTGCTTTCACAGTTGGTGCATAAATGTTTGCAATTGTTAGGTCTTCTTGGTCTATAGACCCCTTGATTATGATATTATACCCTTCTGCATCTCTTGATACAGTGTTTATTTTAAAGTCTAGATTGTCTGATATAAGTATGGCTACTCCGGCTTTCTTTTGTTGACCATTAGCATGATAGATGGTTCTCCATCCCCTTATTTTCAATTTATAGGTGTCTTTAGGAGGTGTCTTTAGGTCTAAAGTGGGTCTCTTGTAAACAGCATATAGATGGGTCTTGTTTTCTTATCCATTCTGTTTACCCTATGTCTTTTGATTGGAGCATTGAGTCCATTGACGTTTAGAGTGAATACTGAAAGATGTAAATTTATTGCCATTATGATGCTTGTAGAGTTGGAGTTTCTGGTGGTGTTCTCTGGTCCTTTCTAATCTTTTGTTGCTTTTGATATTTATTTATTTATATGTTCATATTTTCATCTTTTCTCCCCTCAGAGAGTCCCCCTTAAAATTTCTTGCAGGGCTGGTTTAGTGCTCACAAACTCCTTTAATTTTTGTTTGGGAAACTTTTATCTCTCCTTGTATTTTGAATGACAGTCTTGCTGGATAAATAATTCTTGGCTTCATATTTTTCTGATGCAGTACACTGACTATATCCTGCCACTCCTTTCTGGCCTGCCAAGTTTCTGTGGATAGGTCTGCTGCAAACCTGATCTGTCTTCCCTTGTAGGTTAGGGACTTTTTTTCCCTTGCTGCTTTCATGATTCTCTCCTTGCCTGATTATTTTGTGAAGTTGACTATGATATGCCTTGTTGATGGTCAGTTTTTTTTTTAATCTAATGGGAGTCCTCTGTGCTTCCTGGATTTTGATGTCTGTTTCTTTCCCCAGGTTAGGAAAGTTTTCTGCTATGATTTGCTCACATAACTCTTCTACCCCTATTTCTCTCTCTTCCTCCTCTGTGACTCCTATGATTCTGATGTTCCTTTTTAATGAGTCACTGGTTGCTCTAATTCTTAAATCGTGCTCTTTTGCCTTAATCTCCCTCTTTTCTTCTGCTTCATTATTCTCTATAAGTTTGTCCTCTATATCGCTGATTCTGTGTTCTGCCTCATCCATCCTTGCGGCCACTGCATCCATCCTAGATTGCAGCTCAGTTATAGCATTTTTAATTTCATTCTGTTTTTTACTTCTTTTATCTCTGCAGAAAGGGATTCTAATCTATTTTCGATTCCAGCTAGTATTCTTATTACCGTGATTCTAAATTCTGGTTCAGACATCTTGCTTGTATCTGTGTTGGTTAAATCCCTGGCTGTCGTTTCTTTGTGCCCTTTCTTTGGGGTGAATTCCTTTGTTTTGTCATTTTGAAGGGAGAAAAGGAATTAATAAGGTAGAAAAATTGAAATTAAAAAATTAAAAATAAAAAAATATTAAAATTAAAAATTAAAAACACACACACTAAAATCGAATAGATGATGCTAGATCCTAGGTGTGTTTTGGTCTGGGTGTAGAAAATGGTTTAACAGTTTAGAGAAACAAGAAAAAAAAAAGGCGGGGGGAGAGAAAAATAAGGAAATCGTTAGAGAATTTGAAAAAATGAATACACTAAAGTAGACTAAAAGACACAAAAGTAGAGAATATAGGTGAAAAAAATTATAGAAAAATATATTTAGTAAAAATTAAAAAGAAATATGAATTTTTTCATTTTCTGTATTTAACAAAAAAGTTAAGAAACGAAAAATAGAAAAAATATTTAAAAAAAGAGAAAAGACAAAAAAAGAAATTGTTTGAAAATTTGAAAAAGTGAATACACTGTAGTAGACTGAAATAAAATGATGGGAGTAAGATAGAATTTGAAAAAAATTACATAAAAGCAAAAAATATAATAATAAAAATTAAATAAAAATATTTTTAAAAGAAATTGAAAATAAAACTGAAGTTTTTCTCTTTCTGCATTCAAAAAAAGAAAAGAAATGAAAAAGAGGAAAAAGAAAAAGAAAGAAACAAAGGAAATTGTTTGAAAGTTTGAAAAGGTGAGTACAATGAAGTAGACTAAAATTAAATGATGGAAGTAAAGTAGAATTTGAAAAAATTTACACAAAAGTAAAAAATATAGTAATAAAAATTAAAGACAGATAGTTTTAAAAAAATTGAAAATAAAAATGAGTTTTTTCTCTTTCTGTATTCAAGAAAAAGAAAAGAATTGTAAAAAATAAAAAGGAAAAAAAGAGAAAAAAATTGAATAGATGAACCTGCTAACAGATTGAAATAGGACTGAAATTGCATCGTTTTCCCCTAGAGGTCTGTCCATGTAGCTCTTTATAGTCCATAAATTAAGCTGGCGGTTAGGTTTGTGTTCTTGAAGAGCGAGGTTGACCCAGTTGGGCAGGGCTTGGTGTAACACTAGATGGCGCTGCTAGCCTACTGGGGTGGATTGTTGCAGTGCTCTTTGGTGCACATGCGCATTCGTGGGAGCGATGAAAAATGGCGTCACCCAGCTGCCCAGTTTGTTCTCCCAAATCAGCGATCACACACTGGTCCTCCGTCTTCAGCTCTTGTACACTCCCCGCTTTTCCACTCTCCGTGACCAGGCCCCAGGCAGTACCTCTCTCCCAAGTTTTGTCTCAGATGCGGCTGTTTTCCCCATCCCCTTACTTCCAAAAGATTGCAGCTTTGACCCAGTCTGCCCCCTGCAGGAGGGTCTCACTGAGCAATGGCCGAATGTCAACTGCACCCAGGAGCGCCCACTGGACCCTGCTGTTGCCCGTGCCCAGAGACTGTGGCCAGGTGCCAGCCCACCCCCAAAAAAGATCGCGAGGCAGTGTAGCCTCAGCATTTCAGGGACCATGGAAACTTGCAACACACATCTGGCACCAGGCTTCACCCTCAACAACCTTGCCCCAGCACCAGCGAATGTGGCTGCCTTCCGGGGTCTGCTGGGACCAGGTGGCTTCAACAGTCTCTACCAAATGTCCTTCCGGCAGTGGAAGGCCTGAGAACCTCCCGGATCCCACTCTGCTCCTGGGGATTCGCCCTTCCCAGCAGAGCACCGCCAGATATCGAGCTGCAGAGTTGCAGCCTCTGCGCTCCCCTTGTTTACAGTCTTAATAGAATTTAAACCTTCTCCTTTCTCCCTTTTTAGTTTAGTCCCTGCAGCTGTTTCCAATTTTCCACTTTCTTTCCAGCTGCTTTTGGGTAGGGATGCTTTTCCCATATGCTCCCCTCCTTCCCCAGTCTCTGTCCTCTCTCTGCCCGCAAAAGGGGTTCCCTCCCTTTCGTGGCTTTTTGCTCCCCAAGTTCAGCTCTTCATGTTGTGTACCTGCTGAATTCTGTGGTTCAGGTTGTGCAGATTGTTGTGTTAATCTTCTAATCAGTTTTCTAGGTGTGTAGGATGGTTTAGTGTTGGTCTGGCTGTGTTTCATGGACTCAAGACACACAAAAAGCTTCCATGTTGTTCTGCCATCTTGTCTCCTCCCCCCGCAGCAATTTCTTACTTGGCACATCCCCAAAGACAAGAGAATTAAAACCATATCTCTTTAATATATATAAGCAACACATTTTAGTATAGGCTTCTAAAATCTACATATTACAAGTCTAGGTACACTTGGTATCTGTCTCTGATGCCAAAAAATTTGGAATGAGCAACAGACAAAAACCATTCTGTGATGGTGCTAAGGCCAATGGGTTTCGTTCTCCATTACTCATTCTAGTTCTGGGTCATTCATAAAGCCGGGAAATTGCTCAGGACTGTGTCTCATAGCCAAACCAGAAGTGACAGATTGCTCTGGTTAATTAATTGCTGCGGCTGCTTGGCCTGGCAATTCATTTTATAGAAAGCACCAGAGTATCCCCAGAGGGGTCTTGTGGATAATTATTTTTAAAAACAGAGAATAGTCAATACTTCTTGATTATAAGAAACTACCTTAAACAAATTTCAATATGAAAAATCTTAAAATATACATTTTCCCAGAATTGCCTTTATTCCATATTTTAAAATTTAGTACTTAAATAGTTTGGCAGATGGTGGTATTACATTTTGAAAAGAAATGAATATGACATCATTAAATTTTTATTTCTAATTAATGCACATGTAATCAATCCAATTAAATTGATTAGAAAGATTCAATTTACTTAAACCTGGCATGTAAAATGTTGTCTGTTCCAATACTTCTCATGGGTGACTGGCCTTTTCACCTCATATTCTTGGTTCCATAAGATTTTGCTGATATTTCTTTGACACTGTACTTAGAGAAATATATGCCTATAGTGTAATCACAATGAAAAATTAACTGTTAAGTATTCATTTTTTTAACCAAATGATAACTATATACATCTCTGTTTAGGAAAAAATTCTTCAGCCATACCATTGTTTATACTGACCTAGGAGCTGAGTCACAGAAGTGGGTTAAAATTTTCTGTTGGATAGGAGATCCTGAATAGTTTTCAATGAGACTTATTATTTGTTGGCTAGTATTTGTTGGTTTTTCTGTTATTGTTTTTAGATACTTTGATATCACCACAGAACATTTTAAAATATGAAAATGTTTTTATTTTCCTTTTTTTCAGAACCAATGTGTATTGTTTTCATATTATTCTAATTAACTAGAAATGTGTTGTCTTGAGTTTTTAAACCATTTTTTTCCTTTGGTTATTATAGATTACTTATTCGTGAAGATGGAAGAGATAATTATACCAATTTTATGCTTACTTAATGCTTGCTTTACTTAATAAAAATTTAATTTTTACTTTGCAGCAGGAAGACTAATGAGCCTCGACTGCTGTCTGTCAAAAAATGTAAATGAAAGAGTGACATTATTTACTGCAACAATGGGATTAATAAGCATAAATTGTAAGTGAGAAAACATATTTTTTTACATGTAACATGTAAATAATACACAAGTCCATGTAGGTTTCCTTGTATAAAATTTATCAAATCGGGGGTGCCTGGGTGGCTTAGTCAGTTAAGCTTCCAAGTTTGGCTCGGGTCATGATCTCATAACTCGGCTCGTGGGTTCGAGCTCTGTGCTGTGCTCTGTACTGACAGCTTGGAGCCTGGACCTGCTTCAGATTCTGTGTCTCCCCCTCGATCTCTACCCCTCCCCCACTTGTGCTCTGTCTCTTTCTCTCTCTCTTTCAAAAATAGATAATCATTAAAAAAATTAAAATTTATCAAATGAGTGAATGGTAAGGTACAAAATATGAAGCTTATGTTTTCAAAGATATAGGAAATGTATGCTCAAAGTTATGATTATTCTACAAGCTGGAGCTACTGTTAATTCCAAATATCATCAGTCAATGAAAAATCGAACAACATGTTGACATGCAAATACAATATGGTAAAGGCAATGTATGTTATGTTGCTACTAGTTATGTATCCAAATCTCTAAATTAGGTTAAAATTTTATAAGGGTGTTATTTTTGTAACTACTAATAATAATGACTTATACATATATTTTGACAATTTTTTAAATTTATTTAACAAAATATAATTAATACATTGAATTTGTTTTTGTATAAAGAGGCAGTAAACATGCTAGTTAGGAGTCTTGGAGACTGGACTACAATCTAGACCTGTATTTACATTCCTGTCTTGCCACTGAGCAGATTTGTAACTTTGGGCAAATGTCTGGGGTTTGGTCCTATGAATCAGGATAGTATCAGTATGTACATCATAGGTTCTCTATGAAGATTAAAGAAAATGAGCCAGTATTTTTAAACTTTTCCTTTCCTTTATTACCCCATTAAGGAAACTTTAGGATATTTTTATATCCTAATTCCTCACCATAAAATTTTTACACCAGGAATGTATTGTATATTAGCTGATTCACTATGGCCCCTTGGAGGGTTGGAAACTACCATAATAACTAAGATATTTTTCTCTTCTTCCACTCTAGAACCAATTTTTGCCCCTTGGGTTGATATTTCCCCTGTTGAGAATGCATGCAATAAACTAAATTCTTACTGAATATTTAATTTTTTATCACTCAATATATTAATACATGTTAGATACTATTAACATCATCATTATTATTATTATTATCATTATTATTATTACTGATATGGGTCATCAACACTAACTTATAACCGATTGCATAAGTATTTACATAGTGCTATTTTGAAATTTTTTTAATCTTTATTTATTTTTGAGAGAGAGAGAGAAGGTGTGAGCAGGGGATGAACAGAGAGAGAGGGAGACAGAATCCAAAACAGGCCCCAGGCTCTGAGCTGTCTGCGCAAAGCCCAATGCAGGGCTCGAACCCACAAACCACGAGATCATGACCCAAGTCAAAGTCGGACGCTTAACCAACTGAGCCACCCAGGCACCCCAGTACTGTTTTGATTAAAACACTTTTATTAAGGTGCCTGCGTGGCTCAGTCGATTAAGTATCTAACTCTTGATTTCTCTCAGGTCATGATCTCATGGTTGTGAGATGGAACCCTGCATGGGGCTCTGTGCTGAGTGTGGAGCCTGCTTAAGATTTTCTCTCTCTCCCTCTACCCCTCTCCCTGACTCATGTGTGCTCTCTCTCTAAAATTAAAAAAAAAAATTAAAAAAAATACCAACACATTTTTACCAAAGATACATATTCCATGTGTATTGGGAGAAATAACAATTTTACTTAATTTTTAGTGACTCCATGTATGTATTTATAACAATTTTACACTTTAGAGGCAATGACAATATTTTAACCCACATGTAGTAACAAACTTACCCACATGTAATGGAGACAAGTGACTGTGCTCTAAATAAATGCAAAAACTAATTTTAGGGTGACTAAAAGTCTTGGTAAAGAATGAATGCATCCTAGGCATTCACACTGTTTCTCCTTTGGCAATAGTATTTAGGAGTAATTTCTACAACATAAGGACATAAAATCTCAACCCAGAGAAATGTGAAAAGTAAAAATACAATAAAACCATCATCTAGCATGGACTTAATGAAGCACACAATTTTTCAATGTGTCGTTTCTTCCTTGGGGTTCCGGTCAGGGTCTCATCAACATTTTTTCTCAGCAATCATAAGCCAAATTTTCTTTGGTATTCTTTGGTACCAGTTGAACTCCCTTCCTTTTTAGATTTTATAGTCACTTTTAAAATATCAATAATAAAGATATATTTGGAATAAATATCTATGTTTATTTTTGCCAAAAAGAAGTCTATGTTTGTATGTTGCCATATCATAAGCAACACTATTAACAAAAGATAATCCACACAATAACTAAACGACTTGAACTTGCAAAATAATTCACACCAATTCCTTCTACAGCCACTCCAAGGCCTACCTGTGCATAAGGTTGTTTAGGAAACTCTCCTAAATTCTATTCAATAGTAGAGTCACATGAAAATAGAAACTTCTAAAATTTTCATTTTTATTTAAATCATTTTGTTTTCCTTTATGTAAAGAAAACCAATTATAATGAACTGCTCCTAAGGTAGTCAAGTATGTCTCAACACTAACATGATATAAAAAGAGACTACAGCTGAATGAGAAAGGAATCAAAATCCATTTTGTATATAAGTTAAAGCCCTAACTGGATTGTACCATCTTCCTGTTTTGTTTTGGGAAGATTAAAAGCTACCCATGTAAGTCTGCTTAAATAGGTAGCTTAAACTTATGTCAAAATGTCTGCAGCAGTTTGTCAATAAAGTTTAGGCCTTTTTTAATCAAAAAAGAAGAAGCTATTTCACAGATTTATGTATTAAAGTAAAGAAATGGGACATTAAAATAAAGATGAAATGGTAATCTAAGAAGCTTTCCTAGGGTTGCAAACAGCATCATATGACCCTCTATGTTCATAAATAGAGGGTCTTTCCCCAGCCATTCCATCAGTGTGAATAAAGACCTTGACCTTTCAAAAATTTGGATGATGAAAGATGGGGGCAAATTATATAAGAAAATCATATTGTATAGAATCTAATATTTAAATTTTTAAAATGTTTATTTTTGAGAGAGAAAGAGAGAGTATGAGCAGGGGAGGGGCAGAGAGAGAGGGAGACACAGAATCCAAAACGGGCTCCAGGCTCTGAGCTATCAGCATAGAGCCTGATGCGGGCCTTGAACTCACAAGCCGTGAGATCATGATCTGAGCCAAAGTCAGATGCTTAACCGACTGAGCCACCCCTGTGCTCCTGAATCTAATATTTAAAAAGTTTAGAAAAAAATTATGTGGAATTTTGAGTTTATCATGTCAATATCAACTTTTTCTTCCAAATACAGAAAAATGAGATTTAACATTTAAAAAGAGTTAAGAAAATGAAGAGTAAAAGAAGGTTGAATCATGTATTAACTGCATAACTAGGAATTTGGGAAAATCCTGGAACAAAGTTGGACTAAATTGTGCATGGCTCAGTGAGTGCTTGAGGACTAACACCAACCATTTCATTGGCAAGTGGGGAAATCTGTAGAACATCTGGAGAAGAGAGTATAAGAACAGAGATGAAACAAACAAATAGAAACTATTGGGACTACATATACTGCAAACATGAAAGATATTTTGATCCAAAGAAAGTAAAAATCAAACTGGTACAATAGGGAAATAAATTTTTTAACAAATAAAATATGCACAAAACTGACACTAAAGTATATATGTTTAAGGATCTAAAATAATTTTTGGAGAAAATTATGTTCCTAATCAAAAGGATAAGGAAAAAGAAAAACAAATACAAATCAAGAATAGGTATATATGAAATACATAGTCATTGATCCAGCAGTTGCACAACTGGGTATTTACCCAAAATATATAAAAATACTGATTTGAAGGGGCATATACTCCCTGATGTTTATAGCAGCATGATCAACAATAGCCAAATTATGGAAAGAGTCCAAATGTCCATCTACTGATAAATGGATAAAGAAGATGTCATATATATATACACAATGGAGTATTACTCGGACATCAAAAAGAATGAAATCTTGCCATTTGCAATGACATGGATGGAGCTAGAGTGTATTATATTAAGTGAAATAAGTTAGTTAGAGAAAGACAAATACCATATGATTTAACTCACATGTGGAATTTAAGAAACAAAACAGATGAATGTAGGAGGAAAAAAAAAAGGAGAGAGGCAAATCATAAAATAGACTTAACCATAGAGAACAAACTGAGGGGTGCTGGAGGGGAGGTGGGTGGGAGGATGAGTTAAATGGTGATGGGTATTAAGGAGAGCCCTTGTTATGAGCACTAGGTTTTGTATGTAAGTGTTGAGTCACTAAATTCTCCTGAAATTAATATTACCCTACATGTTAACTAACTGGAATTTAAATAACTTGAAACTACAAAAACAATATCCTCTCATTGAGCATTTATCTTAGGTGGTTTTCTGTGTCTGTAATATATTATACAAACAAAACTCTAAAAACAACTTTCAAAGATGGAGTGAACTCTACCTTAGTCATAATCCAAAAGAGAATGCTTGAATTAAGATTTAGAACTGAGGATTTTCTCTTGCCATCCCACCAAATCAGCACAGGGCTATAGAGAAAGAAAATGTGAAAGAGAAATAAAGATAAAGAGGAGATATTGAAGCATGCCAAAATAAAAACTCCTGATGGGAAGTCTTGGAAGAGAAAATAGATGGAGTGGTAGAGAAGCAACACTAAAAATTATGATGACTGAGACTACTCTAGAAGTAAAGTCAATTCTTCCGAGAAAAGGAGATCATGAAGGCTTAGCCAATACAAATAAACAAATAAATACATGCGTATAGGTAAAAGTGCATTTTCATTAAGCTGACAAACATTGTGAATAGTGACAAAATCACATAAGTACTAGAGAGAAATGTACTTGCAAATAGTTTACAGACAATACTAACACATCTTATTACTAATAAAACAACAAAAAATGGGAAAATGGAGTGTCATCTTCAAAGGATCAGAAAAGGTTAGAGGGAAATAATCTACCAAACTAGGATTCTGTAGGCAGCAAAATTAATATATGAAATAAAAATTATAATGAAGGTATTTTCAGGGGCACAGAAAATAAGTTCATGGAATTAAGCTTCCTGGAATGAATAATAAAAGATTGTCTACATATATGGTAATACAAAATGCGAAAAAACACACACATTTCTTTTTTTGTTATTATGTCAAAAGTTCTCATATTTCTTTTTTCAGTTAATAATCTAATTTTTTAGAGTATTTTTAGGTTCACAGCATAAGCAAGGGGAAGGTACAGAGATTTCCCATACACCAGCTGCACCCACATATGCATAGCTTCCCCATTATCAATATCCCTTACCAGAGTGATTAATATGTTATAATTAATTAACTTATATTGACACTTCAAAATCACTTAAAGTCTATAGTTAACTTATAGTTTACTATTGTTTTTATAAATTCTTTTGGTCTGGATGAATGAATAATTCCATATATGGATTATTATGGTAACTACAGAGTATTTCACTGCATTAAAATTCTCTTTATTGATCCCTCCTCCCCATTCCCTCCACAACTTCTGGCCACCACATATCTTTTTATGGTCTCCATAGTTTTATCTTTTCTAGAAAATCATATAGAGTTGACCTTTAAACAATGTGGGGGTTAGGAGTGCTGACCTAAAATTCATGTGTAGCTTTTGACTTCCCCAAAACTTAATTACCAATAGCCTACTGATGACCAGAAGCCTTACAAATAACATAAATGGTGAATTAGCACATATTTTGTATGTTATGTGTATTATACACTGCATTCTTATAATAAAGTAAGCTATAAAAAAGAAAATGTTATTAAGAAAATCATAAGGGAGAGAAAATACTTTGACAGTATTGCACTGTTTTTATGGAAAAAAAAAAAAAAAACGTGTAAGTAGACCCTCATAGTTCAAACCTGTGTTGTTTAGGTTGGGTCACCTGTATTTGGGATCATGCAATATATAGCCTGTTCAGATTGGCTTCTTTCATTTATTAACAGACATTTAAGATAACTCCATGACTTTACATGGCTTGATAACTTTTTGTTTTGAGTGTGTATGATGAATGGCATTCCATTGCCTAGATATACACCACAGCTTATTGATTCACATATTGAAGGACATCTGGGTTGCTTCCAAGTTTTGCAAAGTATCAACATCTGCCATAAACTTTCATGTGCAATTTTTATGTGTGGACATAAGTTTTACCCCTTTGAGTAAATACCAAGCATGATTGCTGGATTGTATTGTAAGAATTTTAGTTTTGTGGGAAAGCACCAAAGTCTCTTCAAAATGAGCTCTGCTATTTATTCCCACCAGCTATAAATGAGAGCTCCTGTTACTCCACATGCCACCAGCATTTGGTATATTCAGTGTTCCAGGTTTTGGCCATTTTAATAAGTGTGTTGTTGTATCTCACTGTTGGTTTAATTTGCACTTTCTTGATGATATATAATGTGGAGCATGTTTTCATGTGCTTTGATTTGCCATCAGTATACTTTCTTCCGGGAAGTATCTATTAAGGCCTTTGGCCTATTTTTGAATCAAGTTGTTTCCTTATTGTTGAATTTTAAGAGTTCTTTGTATATTTTGGGTAATGGTCGTTTGTCAGATAATGTCTTTTGCAAATACTTTCTCCCAGTATGTGGCTTGTCTTTTAATTATCTTGCTATTGTCTTTCTCAGAGCAGGAGATTTCACATTTAATGAAGTCTAGATTACTAGATTATCAGTTATTTCTTTTATAGATTACATATTTGGTGTTCTGTCTAAAACGTCTTCACTAAACCCAAGTCATGCAGGTTTTCTTCCATATTGTCTGTCAGACTTTTAAAGTTTTACATTTAGGCCTGTTATCAATTTTGGGTTAAATGTTTTCTTTTTTAAAAAATTTTTTTAACATTTAATTTATTTTTGAGAGAGAGAGACAGAGTGTGAGTTGGGAAGGGGCAGAGAGAGACAGAGACAACAGAATATGAAGCAAGTTCCAGGTTCAGAGCTGTCAGCACAGAGCCCAAAGTGGAGCTCAAACTCACAAGCCACAAGATCATGACCTGAGCTGAGGTCAGATGCTTAACTGACTGAGACACCCAGGCATTTTGAGTTAAATGTTTGGATAGGGTAAGGCCTCTGTGGAAATTCATTTGTCTGTCTATCTATCTATCTATCTATCTATCTATCAATCATCTATTTATTCATGCATATGAATCTCCAGGTGTCCCAGCATCACTTGTTGAAAAAGCTATTTTCACTCCATTGTACTGCTTTTGTACATTTATCAACCATCAATTGACTATATTAATATGGGTGTATTTTCAGGATTTCTATTATTGAAACATTGATATCTCTTATTCAGTTTTTTTCCCCAATAACATTTTGTCTTGATTAGTGCAGCTCTATACTAATTTTTGAAATTGAGTTATGCCACTCCTTCCACTCTGTACTTATTCAATATTGTGTTGGCTATCCTGAATCCCTTGCCTCTCTCTTTAAAACTTTAGCAACAGTTGGTGATATCCATAAACTAAGTTACTGAGGTTTTGATTGGGATTGCATTGAATCTATAGACCAATTTCGAAGAATTAATATTCAGTCAATATTGGCAATTTTGAGTTAATATCCACATGCATGAAATATTTTTCCATGTATATAATTTTTTCTATTTTCTCCTTTTTTTCTTTTTTTCCTTTTCTTTTTTTTTTTTTCTTTATCTGAGGTTTGTCATTTTCCTTGTCTTGACTTACACATATTTTACTAGATTTGTACCTAAGTATTTCATTTTGGGAGGTGCTAATATAAACGACACTGTGTTTTTAATTTCACATTCCACTCGTTCTTTGAAGGAGTATAAAAAGCAATTGACTATTGTAAATTAATCTTTTATCCCCTTGTATCCTGGAACCTTGTTATAATCACTTTTTAGTTCCTGGAGTGTTTTGTCAATTTTTTTCAGATTTTTGATATAAATTATTATGTCATCTGTGTACAAAGGCAGTTTGATTTCTTCCTTCCCAATCTGTATAGCTTTTATTCTGTTAGTCTTATTACATTAACCAGGAATTTCAGTACAATGTTCAAAAGGAGTGGAGAGAGAGGACATCCTTGCTTTGTACCTGATTTTAGTGGCAAAGTTTTTAGTTTCTTGCTATTAAAATATAACCTTAGCTGTAGTGTTTTTGTAGATATTCTTTATCAAACTGAGGAGGATCCCCTCTATTCCTAGTTTACTAAGAATTTTTATCATGGATTTAATTTGTTGTTTTTTCTAGTCTCCTAAATTGGAAGCTTACATGATTGATTTTAGATCATTCCTCTTTTCTAATACACGACCTTAATGTTATAAACTTCACTCTCAGCAATCTTTTTGCACCATCTTAAATATTTTGATAACCTGTGTTTTCATTTTCACTTACCTAAAACCATTTAAAAAGTTCTCTTGATATTTTTCTTTGAACTTTGTATTATTTAAAAATATGTTGACTAATCTCCAAGTATTTGAGGGCATTTCCAGCTCTCTTTCTGCTAATTTGTGTCTCTTTTCTGACTAATTTTTTAATAATCACAAGACACCAGGATGATATCTGACAAAAAGCCACCAGTTTCCCTGAAAATATTCAGGGAGCTGCTTTCTGATAGTCACTGAAATTCTTTAAAGAGCTAGGAGACAAATAGCTAATTTATGTCCTAAGTTTTATTAAAATAAATAACTTTTACTGAGTCTAATTAATAAGTGAGTACTACTGACATTCTGAAAAGTTTTGTAGAGGCAGGTCGCTGGGTGCTCTACTCAGGAGGAATGATGTCAATACCAAGAACGGTATATTTCTCACTTTCCTGTGTGATAAAAAATACCAGGTTAGTATGAATCCCTCTGTGTCTTTCAGATGTCTAGTATGGGCCAATAGAGCCAAATAAAAGCTTATGAGTTAGCTGGTTTGGTTTCACAAATAGTATGTGCTCACCTACGAGAAGGATGCAAATGTTCCTTAAGCTACTTGAGTAGATTAAAAAAAGTAAACAAGTAAAACATTCCTGAAATTGTTGTAAAGTTAAATTAAAATTTGATATAATATTATAGCTCTGAAACACCTGTAAGACCATTCAAAGGCTAGACAAGACTCACAAGTGCAAATTGATTTAAAATGAAAAAAATAAATAAATAAATGGCATTTTAGCCATTTAAATGTTTAGCAGTTATGAACATATTATTTATATTGGACATACATTTCCAATAACATTATAAGCATAATTCATATATCCAAGAGGGCACAATGTTTTCACAAATCAATCAGTAATACTTCCTTATATTGGGCATATTGGTCAGTAATTATTCAGAATGTATGCCTTGTAATATTATCATACATGCTGTTCAAACCAGCAAACAGCTTATTCAAAGACCATTTCTCTAAGTGTCTAAAGCATAAACTTGTTATACCAAAAATATTAAAATATGTTCTGTTAAATCTATTTGTGGAATAAAATATATTTTTATTTACATTCAATTACAAAAATTTTTAAATGTAGTGATTTTATAAGTAGTTCATATTGCTGTCAAAATATGCTAATGTAATAAGGTGTAAGAAAATTCATACCATAATAAAATAAATTATAGAAATTAAATGAATGTATGCCCAAAGTTTATTTATCCATGTGTTTGCCAAACTATTAAGTAATACTATTTCATTTTCCTAAGTTTAGGAATGTCACATATCCAAAAACTAGTTTTGACAAAATACTCTTTTCTGCATTTGTAAGTGTCCATCAATGGATGAATGGTTAAAGAAATTTTCACACACACACACACACACACACACACACACACACACACACACTGGAATATTATTCAGCCATAGAAAAGTCAATGAAAACTTATTTTTCATGACAACATGGTTGGACCTTAAGGGCATTGTGTTAAGTGAGTGAGTGAGACAAATAAAAATACCATGTGTTTTCTCTTATATGTGGAATGATAAATGAATAAATAAATAAGTAAACAAACAAATAAATAAACAACCAACCAAGCTTATAGATAAAGAGAACAGACTGGTGGTTGCCAGAGGCAATGTTTACAAGTCTGGGAGAAATGGATGAACTCTTTTCATTTTTTTTTAAATAATTTAATAAAAATAAAATAAAATGATAGATGCTCATTGATCCAAAAAACCCAAAAAATGTATTATTTTGTATTATGTTTTCTTATCTTTAATAGTAGTACACATATTTTAATTATTAAAAATTGAACTTTAAAATATTCATGAAGAAATAATAGGCTGTAATAGGATGGTCTTAGTAACCTTTTTTCATTACATTACTACATAAAAATGAATATTTTTAACAAATACAAATTTTTAATAGATTTTTATTTCTGGATAAGAGTAAACAAGTGTTTACCTTGTCACTATTACTTATCAATTTTAATATTACATACCTCTAAATGGAAGGTAACTATATATACACACTACAAATATATAGTGTAGCAAATTTTTTTTTCTGAAAATTCTACATTTGCATTAGGATAAGTGACTATAACATAATGGTCTGGGGTCCATTTATTTGTGATAAATTTTCATTAATATAAATCCACATACAATTCTATTTAAGGCCCATTATATATAATCATAGTGTCCAAGTTATAGGCTTAAAGACATACTTCCATGATTTGACTCCGGTTCCTGTTATACATTTGTTCTTTTGTGCTGTTGTTCCCAACAGTACAGGTATCACCACATTTGTGGAAAAGGTGCAACAATTCTTCCATTTACATCCTCCCCTCTTTTGGTGGGCGTGTCAGTTTCCTATAGGCAAGAAGACTGTTACAAGATAAATTTTCCTGAATCCATGAATATCTGAAAAATGTCTGTTTTACCCTGCTGTTTCATTGATTATTTGGCTCCCAGATCATTTTTCTCTAAGCACAATGTAGGCTTTCTTCATGATTTCTGGAAATCTTATTTTTTAATGAAACGTCTCATGCCAAGGCTTGGTCACAATTCTTTGCAGGTGACCTTCTTTATGGCCTCAGATTTCTTAATTTTCACGAAGCTGTTACTTCATGTAGATTCCCTTGCATTCTTCGTGCTTACACTTAGATATTGCTGTGCATCTGAGACATTGTGCCTTCCTCCACTGAGAAATTAGCTCCTATTATTTCTTTAATATTCATCCTTTCCTTATTTATTTATTTATTTATTTATTTATTTATTTTCTACAGTCTCCAGCTCAAATCATTTCTGGGGTTCTGCAGATAGGTTACTAAATCCACTGTACCATATGCATTCTGGTGGGGTTACCTACTCACCAAGTCATCCATGAATAAACTCCATAACATTGTATACATTTAACCTCCCAGGGAATTTCAGTAGGAACTTATCCCAATGCTTTCCTGTATCTTTGGGTATATCAGGATATATTTAGGAAGTGCTTTACTAAGTATTTTTATGTGCACTTCTCTTCGTGTCTGTCTTTTAATTATGTATGTGTTAGAGTCGGTTTAGTTCTGCTTCTCTCTCCTAACTTTATTGCATTCTCCGTGTACTTTAATCTATTCCCATATTACTGATAAATGTTTAAATGCTCATGCCAGGTAAACTCTCTCTGGGTCTCCAAACTTGTATATCAGTTGCCATCAGAGATACACATATAAATTATTTTTAATGAATAGTAAAACCATCCATTTATTTTCCCCCTAGACTGTAATCTTGTAGTCAGTTGTGGTTTAGTCATAAATTTCCATTCTATTTAGCATATGTGAAGAGAGAATACAGTGTCTTTACTTTCTGTAGATCATCTTTTATAAAAGGGAGTTAAACATCCGATGATAATGCATGGAAATATTTGCCAATTATTAAGTTTCAATAGTGAGTTTTGAAAAGCTCAGTC
This sequence comes from Panthera tigris, assembly GCF_018350195.1. Lineage (NCBI taxonomy): Eukaryota > Metazoa > Chordata > Mammalia > Carnivora > Felidae > Panthera > Panthera tigris. Next base: position 58,325,760 of record NC_056660.1, read on the forward strand.
TTCTCAGTACACACTCTATTCCTTCTATTTATTTCCCCCTATTACTCCCTAAATGCTGCTTGTATATATTTGGGATTGAGGTAGGGGTTTGCATCAACTTGGGGCTCAAAGCTGACTGAGGGTTATCAAGTTGCCTTCTAGGGTATCTTTTGCAGGATGACTATCCTAAAGTAATCCCTTGCCATCCTGTGTTTTTGACCTCGGACCAGCAGCTTGTGAACTTGTGCTATCTTGCATTGGCTAAGAACCTAGTCCTTTGCTGATGCTGCCTCAATTGGCTATTCCTGGCACAGTAAATGCCAAATCTTTCAGCTATCTATTCCCTGGCTTTCTCCACTGGCTCTCTAACCAGCTATTTCCATGTGTCTAGATGGGCTTATACAATCTTTCCATTCATCTCATACCACAGAAGTAGTCAAGAGACACTCAAAGGCACAAGTTCAGGGCCTGCCTCTTTTGTGCTTCGCGTAGTTTCTTTTTACTTCAGTTAACAGATTTCCTATGTTATGAAAGGGAACCCTTGAAGTATCTCCTTACAGAACCCCAGGAGCAAAGTAATGAAAAATGTTCTGCAGGTACATCTAACATCTACAATAGTTTTTCTGGTAAATGAAAGGCGATTCTAATACACGTGCATCCTAACTTGGTCTCTCTTTCAGTATTCTTATGCATTATATTTCTACTCATATTAGAGCAGGAAGGATACTTCCTTCTCTTGCTGCATATGAAACTCATTTTGTATGATGTTTTTCTCTTTAAGATAAGAATACTTTATGACATGTAAATCGTAATTTGAAGGAGTATCCTCAAAGTCCTATGGAAGAATCACTATAATCTGGTATTAGTAGATTTTGGTCTTGACATGGGAGTTTATGGAAAACCAGCAGCTAAGTGCTACTGAGGATAAATTTATGTTGATTTACTATCCCTTACATATTATGTATGTTTTATAGCCTGGGCTTCCTGTGTCCCTTTGTATCACAATCAGTGAAAGAGCACATATTATCTATTTGTTATGTTAAATAACTTTAATTATTCAATCTATTCCCACTTCTAGGTTCCCACTTCTAGGTAATCTAGGTTCCCTCTAAATTACTCCCAACTTGTTTTTCAGTCTACAGTCTTGATGTCATTCTAATGATTTCTACTTTGTAAGAAGAATTTTATTGTTTCATTTGCCTACTTGGACTTGGATTTAAACTCCCTTTTTATATGATACAGTTCAAATAGTTAAATAGAAGTTATTGGGGCTCTCTAATAACTTCCCACTGCTTATCTTTTTATTCTCATCATCTTTATCCTTAATGCCAAACTCTGATACCAAATTTCCTTTGAATCTTCAATCATGTAATGGTTTGATTTGTTCTTTGGCCATAAAACATGTTGTTCCATTTGCTGGGATTATTTTTTTTCCTCACCTTTCTTCACTTGAATCACATCCTTTAATCTTTCAGGTCTCAGTTTAGAAGTTACTTGCCTAAAAAAGCTTATCTTACTAACTTTGGTTAGCTTCTTGTCCATTCAGTTTTTAATATTCTCTATTTTCCCATATTGCACATAATTATATTATAATTCCATGGAGCATCTCTCTCTCTCTCTCTCTTTCCCCCCCCTCATTTTCTTCCCACCTCTAACAGAAGATGTACTCTTGCTTACCATTCTTTTTCTACATAAATGTGGGTCATAATTTTACAAAGATATCTTATCATTCTTTCTAGTATGCCCTATATTTTGTCGTTTGCTAGAATTCATATTATTCATCTTAAACCATATATATACATATCTTTGTGTAGAATAATAATTCAGTATTGATTTACCTCTATATTTCTATATTTCCTACATATTTTCCAAGTACTATTCTATAAATAGATTCCTAATGATTTATTAATGTATTGTTATAAAATGTAATAGTGTATCATTCTCACACTATATTATCATATAGTTTTTAAATAATGTGTCATTACTATCATATTGTATACTTTTTTAAAATAATGTATCATTACTATTTATACTGTATTATTTTATACTATGCCAAATGATATTACATTTATTATAGTAATTAAAATTCATAAATGTGTTTTCGGTTAGAAGAGCAAATATTGTAATTTGTGTTTTATGTATGAGGAAAATCAGGTTCAGAGCAAGGAAATGATTTGCATAGGATCAAGTAAATATTCATTGGTGGAGGAAGAACTCAAACTAGGATTTCCTGATTTAATTGAATATTCCTACATTTACGTTATGCTTTCATTATAATTTTCCAACTTTCCTTATAATTGTTCTTTAAGTAAAAAATAAAGGTGATGATAGAGAGAATCATATTTTTCTCTTTAAGATAAGAAGGAAGAGTGAGAGATTCTATTACCTGCTTCTGGTGAATGAGGAAGGGTGACTGAGAGAATGCCAGCTTGTGCCTTGTCTTAATTGTGTATATCTCATACCATCATTACCACATTATAGAGTTATGCTGTAATTTTCATCTTGGGAAAACTACTTTCACTTCCACTACCTTATGTGATTGCACAACATCTGTGCATGTACTGTGCCTGTTGAAACGAGAAAAATGATGATAGGCATATTTAAACAATTTTCCCCAAACTACACTAGTAGTAATTGGGAGTGCTGAGATTAGCACTTAGAATACTTAACTCCATTTCTAGTGCTCTTTTTTACTGCACCATGCTGTGTTTTCTTGCAATTTCATAAAAGAGGAAAGTGAAACTATAAAGAGGGATGTAAAATTATAGTTGAATTGGGAGATGTACATTTACAATTCTAAGTATTTAACTATCCAAATTACTTAACTGTCTTCATAACTGTTTCCTTATTTGCAAGTTGTAGAAAAATATTAAATCCACAAGCCCAAAATGTGTAGTGCTTCTAGCACTGAGTCTTACAAATAGTAGATTTTCAATAAATTTTAATTATCATTTCATTCATTTGCTATTATTACTTTTATCAGTATTACATAAAAAGTATAGGCCTTTTTTACACACTAAAAAACAATAAACAAAAAAAAGCACCTGAATTTTTTTTAACGTTTATTTGTTTTTTTGAGAAACAGACAGAGTGTGAGCAGGGGAGGGGCAGAGAGGGAGGGAGACACAGCACCTGAAGCAGGCTCCAGGCTCTGAGTTGTCAGCACAAAGCCTGACACGGGGCTTGAACCCAGCAATCGTGAGATCATGACCTGAGCCGAAGTTGCTTAACTGACTCAGCCAACCTGGTACCCCACATCTAAAATTTTCTTAACCATTTATTCTCTGTTCTATTCCTTCAGATTCTTCTCTCTGTTTTTATACATCTCTTCTACATTTGTATATTACATACTAAAGAAAAGAGTGAGGTGTTAAGTGGAAAATAAAGATTAAAAAGAAAAGGAAATGAGAATGTAGATATATTCCATCAAAATTTATTGATATTGCTTAAAAGAAAAAGATCAATTCAAGTTCTCACGAAAATATGTAGTTACAACCCTGCTTTTATGTATAAAGAACAATTTTGAGCAAAAATTGGTCTACTGGTCTCAGTTTAATATGAAAAGTAAAAGAACAGTTTTAGTTTATAAAAACCTTACATTTATAACTTTCTAGCTATTTAAAATAAGTTTTAAGATACCCAACTTTTAAAAATTGAAATAGATATTCCACCATCTTTTATTATGAAAATTAATGCAGCACCTATGATGTTATGACTATGCTGGTTTTACAATTAGGAAGGGACAATAAAAAAACAAACAAAAAGACCATAAAACAAGAGTCGGTGAAAACAAAAATGAGTTTGCAAGGAAAAATAAATTGTATGTGCATCAGGGTAGTGAGCAGAATTTTTAGAAGGCCCTAAACCCATAGATATCCATAATATGATAATATGATGAGATATCATTTTAACAATTATTTTGTTATGTGAAAATTTTATAAAGTTTATTATAATACAAATTCAAAACAAATTTATAAACTACTGAACACCAGGAAGAAAGTGTACTCTATCATCTATTTTAATTTCCAAGTGTTATTATACAATGTTAAACATACAAAAAATGTGAGGGTGGATTTAAATTACACTTGTATAAACACCATTTATGTTGAATATGTGTTGATATTTTGTCATATTTCTTTTTTTCCTTCCTTCCTTCTTCTACTGTTTCAAATGATGCAATTCCTAAGAATACATAAAATATATAAACAAATCATGATCACAGCTAATAAAATTACTAATTGCAATATATAATCTAAAGTTGATATTCAAATTTTCTTAATTGACCTACCAATTATAAATTTGGCATTTGATAGTTCTAATACCTAGAGGTCCCGTGGTTGTGTTTTCTGGTGCCTGTCCATCTCTTGGATATTGTATATCAGAATATGTAGCTTGTATTCCATATGCCTAATTATCTTAGAAGTGTGCTGGACTTTGTGTTTGCAATACGAATTGTATCAATAATTTCAGACCTAGGGAATTATCCATGTCCAATAAACGTTGACCTTTCCTTCTACCACACACCTAGGTCAGGAAGTAACCTGGAATCATCTTAAACCAATTTTAGGACTTGTGGTTTTCTATACTCTAGATGACTTGAAGCTGTGTTGCAGTCTGTTTACCAAAACTCCTAATGTTTACTTCCAATCCACTCTTTTCCTAGGATTTAGCCCCCTGGAGTACCACCATAAATTTTGGGTGGTTTTTCCACAGTTGTGATTTTTTTCCTTCCTTCAACATCTCTACTTCTTATTTTCTTTCAGCTTTTGAACTGATAAATCATTTGTTACATATTAATCCTTAACATTCTTGAAGTATATTTTAAATTATTTTGTTTTACTTTTTTAACGTCATCAGATGAAATCGTCAACCCTAACAGTTTGACAAAAACGTTTTATGGTGTTGTTCATATTTCATATCAGAAGATACATCATGTAAAGTTGACTCCCTATTAGAGAAGCTCAGGTGTATTGCTTGATTACTATAGTGACAGATGTTCTTTTCATTATAAATTTAGGTTTTCTAGTTGTCACTAAATGGAGGGGTAGATCTGAAAAACCTAGGTTTCATTACTGGTATCAAAGAAAAATAAAAGTAGTGAAATAAGAGCTCTAGGAAAGCTTGCAATTGTTATTGAAAAAGTTTGACTACTCAGAGAAGCTTGCTTGTGAAGAACAGATGTTAAAATTTAAGTATTTGAAGTACTTTAACATAGAGATTAAATGTAGTTACTTAGAAACAGAGTGGGCTCTTGTATCTAAGACATCCAGTTTACATTTTGCCTCTTATAACATAAAATAATGTGAGCGTTGATATTCTGCTAAGTTGAAATTATAGTGAATATTCTGAATATACCATTAATGTTGGCTTGCAAAACCTAATTGAAAGGAAATTGATTTAATTATTCTTTTAGATAAATATAAGTTTGTAGTTCTAGAGATTAAAAAATACATATATTTGGGCAAAATAACTGCTTGAAATATATGTGGTCACCAAAACTAAAATAATTTCAATTTTCATAATGATAGGTGTCAGAAACATGGATTATATTCACTCTTAGTCTCTTAATTAATTAGAGAAATCTACATATAACTGCATACAGAAATGCTGAAATTAACCCATAATAAAATATATACTACAGCAATGTACTACAAAATGAATTTTGTGTTAGTTTCTTTTTAAGAACACAAAAAACAAATAAGTGCTATGTGTACTACATACAGATGTATCTTTCTAATTTGGAAAAAAAAAGTGATAAGTGAAAAATCAATTTGGAGACCATTTCAGTCATCCTACATATTGACTGAATTTCCATGAAAAATAATTCCAGATTTCACTTTCAACCCATCATCAATCCAAAATCATTTGATAAGTTAGATTTTTAATGCTGTACTTAGAATTTACAATAAACACAACTGGTTTAAAAGTATATATATCTGGGGTCTTCGTCAACAATGCTATTACAAATTCCACTTTAACTGGATATTTATGACCATTACCAAACATAATTAGTGTATAAAGTCATGTGATTTTGTTAATAATTTTGGATGCAATCTATATTTTCAGTTATCAGCAGAAGTTTCAAAATTATTATTAAAAATATGAATGGAGGGGTCCTGCAGTCGAAAATTGCTTAACAACTGGTATTAAATATCTTCTACCAAACACAAACCGATCTGCCTATGTTCTACATCTGACCAAAAAATGCCAGCGTTATCTTATAACATTAGGTAATTTCCCAATATTTAGAAAAGCAAATAGGCTCTTTTTTTTTGAGAGAGAGAGAGAGAGAGAGAGAGAAAGAGAGAGAGAGAGAGAAAGAGTGTGCTTGCTCGCGCACACCTGCGAGTGAGCTGGGGAAGGGCAGAGAGAGAGAATCTTAAGTAGGCTCCATGCTCAGTGCAGAGTCCAACACATGGCTCGATCCCACAACCCTGGGATCATGACCTGAGCCAAAATCAAGAATCAGATGCTCAAACCACTGAGCCACTCAGGCGCCTTTAGACAAGCAAATAGTCTCTTAAAACATTTCTTTTTTATTATTGTCCAAATAATCTCTGAATTTGGAAGAAATTATTGGTATTAATTAATTATTAATTTTTATTTGAGTGTAAGTTGGCATATACTGTGGCATTAGTTTCATGTGTACAACATAGTGATTCAACAAGTTTATACATTATGTTTGTTATACTCACTGCAGGTATAGCTACTGTCTGCCACCATACAGTGCTATTACAGTATCGTTGACTATATTCCTTAGGCTGTGCCTTTTGTTTCCATGACTATGCATTACATAACTGGAAGCCTGTTCCATAACTTCCCTTCATTCATTTTGCCCAACTTCTCCCACCCCTTATGGCCACCACCAAACTGTTCTCTGTATTTATAGGTCTAATTCTGTGTTTTGTTTCTTTACTTGTTATTTTATTTGTTTTGTTTTAGATTTCACAAATGAGTGAAATCATATGGTATTAGCCTTTCCCAGTCTGTATTGTTTCACATAGCATAATACCCTCTAAGTCCATCCATGTTGTCACAAATGGCACAATCTCATTCCTTTTATGCCTTTGTAATATTTCATACATATGATATGATACATATCACATGTTCTTTGTCCATTTATCTATTAATTAATGGACATCTTTGTTCCTCCTATATTTTGGCTTTTGTAAATAGCTGCAATAAATGGGGGTACATATATCCCTTTGAATTAGTGTTTTTATTCCCTTGGGTAAAAACCTAGAAGTGGATTTCGATTTCTATTTTTAATTTTTTTTGGAACTTACATACTGTTTTCCACAGTGGCTGCACCAGTTTGCATTCCCACCAACAGTGCAAGAGGGTTCCTTTTTCTTCATGTCCTCACCAACATTTGTTATTTCTAGTCTTTTAAATTTTAGCTATTCTGAAAGGTGTAAGATGATGTCTCATTGTGATTTTGATTTGCATTTGAGCATATTTTCATGTGTCAGTTAGCCATTTGTATGTCTTCTCTGGAAACAATGGCTAGTCAGGTCCTTACTCATTTTTTTATCAGATTATTTTTTGGTTTTGAATTGTATAAATTCTTATATACATTTTAGATATTAACTTCCTATTGAGTATATAATTTGCAAATATTTTCTTGCAGTCAGTAGGTTTCCATTTTGTTTTGGTGATGGTTTTCTCACTGTGCAAAAGCTTCTTATTTTGATGTAGTCCCAAGTTTATCTTTGCTTTTGTTTCCCTTGCTTTAAGAGACATATGTAGAAAAATGTTTCTATGGCTGATGTCAGAGATATTACTGCCTGTGCTCTCTTCTAGAAGTTTTATGGTTTCAGGTCTCACATTTAGCCTTTTAATCCATTCTGAGTTTGTGTGTGTGTGTGTGTGTGTGTATGTATGGTATTAGAAAGTAGTCCAGTTTCATTCTTTTACATGTAGCTATCCAATTTTCCCAACATATTGGTATCAATTTATATTAGTACTCACAATAGAATTCCATGGGTCATGAAATCCCCCTAAAGCTGAAACTTAGCACCATTCTTTTGGCCATGTATTTAACTTTTGATTAAACCAAGCAAAATTGAGAAACACATTTTAGAAAGAGAATAAATGATATGAATTGGAAGATAAGATGTCAAGCAGCCAAATTGTTTTTTGTATTTTGATAATTCAAAGATAATTTTTTTAAATAATAGTAGCCACCCATTTATGCCACCACTAGGCAGCACTAACCCTGTTTGGAACAATCTCTGAACATCAAGTATGTATTTGCTAGAGGTTAGGGAGGAGGGGGGGATGAATGCATGGAGCATACAGGAGGACTTTAAGGACAGTGAATGCACTCTATATGATACCATGACAATGGATCATTATTCATTTGTCCAAACCCATAGAATGTTCAACATCAAAAGTAAACTATGGACTTTAGGTGGGTTATCATGTGTCAATCTATGTTCATCAGTTATAACAAAGGCATCACTCTGGTGGGAAATAATGATAATGGGGGAGGCTCTGCATGTGTGGGGACAGGGGTTACATGGGAAATCTCTGTACTGTCTGATCAATGTTGAGATGAACCTAAAACTGCTCTAAAAAATTAGGTCTTTATTTTTTCCTTTCAAGTTGTCATTTATATTTCAGTTAGTTAACATACAATATAATATTAGTTTCAGGTGTAGGATTTAGTGATTCATCACTTACATACAATATCCATCACTCATTTAATGCACCCCCCCAACTCCCCTCCAGCAACCTTCAGTGTGTTCTCTAGAGTTAAGAGTCCAGGTATTTACCCAAAGGATACAAAAATACTAATTCAAAGGGATACACCCATCTCAATGTTTATGGCAGCATTATCAACAATAACCAAAATATAAGGTCTTTTAAGAAAGCTTTAGTTAATTCAGATTTTATAATTCAAGTTTCAAAATTACAAAGATGACAATTATCCTCCAAAGTAATTTAGATTTACTGGAGCATTTTAATCAAGGACTACTTTTTTCAGAAGACTATGTAGGAATGAAGGTTTTCTGCAATAATTTTCCATCCATGGCCGATTACTTTTTCAGTTTGGGGTATTCTAGATATAAGAATGCTTCTAGGTGAGTTACTGACAAGTTGCCCATAGACATGGTTTCTTTCACAAATATTACTGATTTTCTTACTACAGTCTGTGTTATTGCTGAACACCTATCTGGGCAGGCGAAATTCTGAATGACCTTGGGGCATTACAAAGTTAATCTCCCATATTCCAGCTGGCGCTGGCTGCAAACCCTGTATAATGACTATTGCCAATGAGTTCTGAATTTGTCAAACATGAGATAAATCTACAGATCTTAGTTTCATTCTGTTAATGTGGATTGTAGGTTGTTAAGATCATTCTGATACCAGTCCATTAATGAGGGAACACAGTGTCTATTGTTTATTATTGCATCTCCACTAATTGTACAATTATGCAAAGAGTCTATTACCAAATACTTTTTAAAGAATGAATAACTAAAATTCTGCCTAAATTCTTTCAACCAACATGATTTTAAATGGATGCCTGGAAACATAATAGATATTCTTAAGCATTTTTACATTTACCTAATTGAATTGGGAGGCTTTGTTTGAAATGTACAAATGTCTAAAATTTGTATTCATTGATATTGCCTTAACAGGAGTAAAGGTCAAAATGGTAAATAATAGGTTTTCTAAAGGTTTTTATATACAATCTAGGTTTTAATATTTTTGTGCTTAAGTGCACAGGAACAATATGTGTAGTAAGAAAGTGATAAAAGAGCCCAGAAAAAAAATAGTGAGGGTGATATCAGCAAACTTTTTTTTTCTTCTGATAAGGTTTTTTGGCTCTCCATAATAGACACTGGTTTTTACAGAGATTTTTAAAGGACATATTTGGAGAGTTGTTATGATTTCTGAGCTCATAGTTTGTGAAACCCTGAACTGCATACCTCTCATGCTGCGGTATTCATGTAGCCAGTACACTCTCTTAAAAATCTGTTAGAAACAGATTTACAACAATTTTATAGTACAGCTGCTTCTGCTTTCTACCTCTGCTAGCTGCCTTTTCTAAGCACTTAATCAGTGAGAGGATGTGTGATAAGCATTCACATATACTCTGTCATTTAAATTTTACCATTACATGAGGGACAGATGATGTGATCCCCATCCTACAAATTAGGATACCAAAGCCAGGATGGTTTAAAAACTTAGCCCAAGGTGACATAGCTAGCAGACTCTATTTGCTTTATTTAAATTGAGATCTATTTGATTGCAAAACCTGTGTCATTAATCACTGGGCTGCATTTACACTTTTACAGTATAACTTTTCCTATATATTTAAGCCACCTTCATTTTAACTATTTAAATTTCTAGCCATATTTTTATCCTACTACTTTAAAATGCTTGCTTTCTGTAGTTTTGCATAACCTAGTATTCAAAGAGAGTTCACATACTTCAATAAATATATATGTATATATTTTTTAAAAATTTTAATGTTTATTTATTTTTGAGAGAGAGAGAGACAGACAGACAGAGCATGAGCAGGGGAGGGGCAGAGAGAGAGGGAGACACAGAATCCGAGGCAGACTCCAGGCTCTGAGCTGTCAGCACAGAGTCTGATGTGGGGTTTGAACTCACAAACTGTGAGATGATGACCTGAGCCGAAGTTGGAAGCTTAACCAACTGAGCCACCCAGACACCCCAAGAAATATATTTTAAAATAATATATAAATGCCATATATTCTGAGCCTTGCTTAATCTTAGAATTTACTATTTCATTTATGTGCGTGAAAACTTTCATGGGTTTCCTTCTCAACCATCTTTGGTGAAATGGAACTTAGGTTTTCAAAATAAGATACTATCTACTGTAAGTAAAATTTAAATTATTGAAAAATACATTATAGAGAGCAGTTACATTACTGCAAAATACTGTGTATGATAAATAATATTATTTTTTGTTCAACACTATTGATAAATGTTCATTTTCATTTTTGGTTGGGATTTTATATTTTATTGATTTTTTATATTCCTGCCATGACAGTACAAAATATTGCTAAGTTACTTCCAAGTGTTAGCCTATATTGTTATTTTTTTCTAAAATATGGTAAGTTATTATAATTTGGATGCATATTTTCTGTCTACAACTCACATTTAGTTAATGGGACCTCAGATTTTTACTTCTGCTATATTTGTTGTCTTCTCTGTATCAGGAAAAGTATTCATATGTTGAATCATTTACAGTTTATCAGAGGTAAAAGGCTTTGTCTTTTCACGAGAGATTTATAAACCTACCTGAAGCCGACTGATATTTGTTGTTTTTCTCTCTGTTAAAGTGGGAGAGGTTATTCTTTTTTATGTTATCTAGTTATTTTCTGTATCAGGTGTTCCCTAGCCATCTCAAAATCCTTGCTTCTCCATTTATGTTTAGCTCCTTGTGCATCATAAATTTTCCTTGCTTTTCCATACGTTTGATTAATGATCATGATTGAAATTCTCTCGTCTTAAAAATAAACAAAATACGTACCTTAACTCCATCTTTCTCATTACTTTCCTTCATTTTAGAAGGTTATTTTTGAAGTGACTATCATGACCTGAGCTGAAGTCAAACACTTAACAGACTGAGCTACCCACGTGCCCCTCGCCACTGCTCTTCAGTGTCATACAGAAGTCCTAGTGGTGGGATAATACAAAGAAAATAAAACGTATACAGATTGGGAAGGAAAACAAAAACTGTTTTTACATAGAGGACATGATCGTCTATGTAGGACATCAGAAAAAAAATCCACAAAAGTACTTGTAATAAAAAAAAAGCAATTATAATGAAGTTGCAGGATACATAAATGTACAAATATCAAGTGTTTTCCTATATACCAACAATAAACAAGTAGAAGTTGAAATTAAAACACAACCATTTACATTAGCATCCCCCAAAATAAAGTGGTTAAGTATAAATCTAACAAAATATGTACAAGATATATATGAGGAGAACTTAAAAGATTCTGATAAATAAAATAAAAGAACTAAATGAAAGATATTCCATGTTCTCGGATAAGAAGACTCAATATTGTCATGATGTCAATTTTTCCCTACTTGATTTATAGATTCAATGCAATCTCAATAATAATCTTAGCAAGTTGTGGATAGCAATGAACTGATACCAAAGTTTATGAAGATCCAGAATAATGCAATATTTAAGAACAGAGTGGGAGAACTGGCACTACCCAACATCAAGACTAAATATAAAGTGAAAATAATAAAGTCAATGTCATAGTGGCACAAGAATAGACAAATAAATTAATGTAACACAAGATAGAACCCAGAAACAGAATCACGTAAATATAGTCAACTGATCTTTGTCAAGGAGTAAAGTCAGTGCAATGGAGCAAAGATAGTCTCTTCAACAAATGATGCTAGAACAACTGTATATCCAAATGTCTCCCACCCCACCCCCCAAAAAAGAATCTAGACACAGCTCTTATATCCTTCACAAAAATTATCTCAAAATGGGCCACAAACTTAAATATAAAAAACTAAATTATCGAACTTCTAGAAGATAATACAGAGAAAATCTAGATGACATTTTGTTTGGTGATGACTTTAAAACTACAATACCAAAGCTACAATCCATGAATTAAAAAATTAATAAGCTATACCTCACTAAAATTATTTTTTTCTCTGAAAAAGACACAGTGTTTTGTGAAATTACTATGTTATTATAATGGTGGATACATGTCATCATTATTAGTCCAAACCTGTAGAGTGTACCATTCCAAGAGTAAACCCTAATGTAAACTGTGGCCTTCGGGTGATAATGATGTGTCAATATAGATTCATCAATTGTAGCAAATGTACAACTTTGGTGGGGGATATTGATATTGAAGGAGGCTATATGCAGATGTGGAAGCAGCAAGTATATGGGATATCTCTGTGTTTTTTGTTCAATATTTTGTTCACCTAAAACTGCTCTAAAAACAAAGTGTATTTTTCAAAAAAGCACAAATGCACTGCACTGGGTTCTCTGTTCAAGTTCTCAAAAGTTTACAATCAAAGTGTTGGTCAGTCTGGGTTCTCATTTAGAGATTCCAGGAAATAATCCATTTCCAAACTCATTCAGGTTGATGCCACGATATAGTTACATGTTTTTATAACATGTCTTACCTGGTTCTTTGCTGACTGTCAGGAGATTTAGAGGCCTTTTATATTCCTATTCATATGTCTTCTTCACCCTCACCAAACATATGTCTTCTCATGTTTTAAATCTCTCTGACTTCTGCACAGTCTCTAAAAGTCAGCTTCATGTGATTAGATTAGTGCCATGTTGATAAACTCCATTTTAATTAACTCAAAGTCAACTGAGTAGTAACCTTGATGATATCTGTAAAAATCTTATTTTCTATGAAATATAGCATAATCACAGGCATACTATTTCAAGTGCACAGTCCTGGGGGTTATGTTGAGCAATCTTTGGAAGTGCTGTTAGGATTCTGCTCACTACATTTTAGATATGTTATAATTTGGAATGCTTTTTTTAAAGAGCATATAACTTGAATTCTTAAAGTAATTTAAATAAGCGCTACTTATTTAACGATATTTTTATACAACTTAACATCATCAGTTATCAAAATTCTGTCCTTTTTTTTGCCTATTCTGTGAAAATGGATCAGTGTATTAAATATTTTTTATGAATAGAAGGCACTAGAGAAACCTGGCAGGAGGTAAGGGGTGGTTCCTGGTTCCAGTGTGCTTTTTCAGTAGGTTTCTATACAGTGTGTTACTTCCCCAGTACCTGCCTCCTATGGGGGACGTAGTTTTTCCAGTCCCATGTTACTTGTAGCACACACTGCTTTTCCAGTCCCTAGCTCTTATATTTGCTGGTAGCCAGCAGGTTCTAATGGCAGCCCCTTAAGTGGTTTTCTCTGCTCTTCCCTATAGGATGGTTTTCTGGCATGTTCTGGAAGGCAGGTTACCAGCAAGATCTACCAACACAATGCTTTCTCAGCATTCAGTGATTCAAGGTCACCCCTTCTCCAACAAATATCTGGATTTGAGTTTGGGGAATCAGAGATGTCTGTCTTAAGTGCTTATATCAGCCCTTGTAGCAGTGGCTATTTCTTGTATCTTCTTTTCCTGTATTTTTTAGAGTTATACTTATTCTTATTAGCCAGTCCCTTGATATTCTAATGTCCTCATATACTTGATATATTTTTATACTTTGCATGTTTAAATTACTGTGCAGTTGCTATTCCTGATTAGACCCAGACTGATAGATATAATAACACTAAAAATATTATAGTACATTTTTTTATCTTGTATCTGTTATTGGAGTTCGCCACTGTTTTATTTATTTATTTTTTATTAAATATAATTTAAGGTCAAATTGGATTCCATACAACATCCAGTGCTCATCCCAACAGGTGCCCTCCTCAACTCCCCTCTCTCCCACCGCCCATCAACACTCAGTTTGTTCTCAGTATTTAAGAGTCTCTTATAGTTTGCCTCCCTCCCTCTCTGTAACTTCTTTTTTCCCCATTTCCCTCCCCCATTGTCTTCTGTTAAGTTTCTCAGGATCCACATATGAGTGAAAACATATGGTATCTGTCTTTCTCTGCCTGACTTATTTCACTTAACATAATACCCTCCAGTTCCATCCACACTGCTGCAAATGACCAGATTTCATTCTCATTGCCAAGTAGTATTCCATTGTATATATAAACCACATCTTCTTTATCCATTCGCCAGTTGATAAACATTTAGGGTCTTTCCATAATTTGGCTATTATTGTAAGTGCTGCTATAAACATTGGGGTACAAGTGTCCCTATGCATCGGCACTCCCGTATCTCTTGGATAAATTCCTAGCAGTGCTATTGCGGGTCATGGGGTATATCTATTTTTAATTTTTTGAAGAACCTCCACACTGTTTTCCAGAGTAGCTGCACCAATTTGCATTCCCACCAACAGTGCAAGATGGTCCCCATTTCTCTACATCTGTGCCAGCATCTACAGTCTCCTGATGTGTTCATTTTAGCCACTCTGACTGGTGTGATTGGCATCTCAGTGTGGTTTTGATTTGTATTTCCCTGATGAGGAGTGAAGTTGAGAATCTTTTCATGTGTCTATTGGCCATCTGGATATCTTCTTTGGAAAAGTGTCTATTCATGTCTTCTGCCCATTTCTTCACTGGATTATTTGTTTCTTGGGTGTTGAGGTTGAAAAGTTCTTTATAGATTTTGGATACTAACCCTTTATCTGATATGTCATTTGCAAATATCTTTTCCCATTCTATCAGTTGCCTTTTAGTTTTGTTCATTGTTTCCTTTGTAGTGCAGAAGCGTTTTATCTTCATGAGGTCCCAATAGTTCATCTTTGCTTTTAATTCCCTTGCCTTTGGAGATGTGTCAAGTAAGAAATTGCTGCAGCTGAGGTCAGATAGGTTTTTTCCTGCTTTTTCCTCTAGGGTTTTGATGGTTTCCTCACAGTCAGGCCCTTCATCCATTTTGAGTTTATTTTTGTGAATGGTGTGAGAAAGTGGTCTAGTTTCATTCTTCTGCATGTTGCTGTCCAGTTCTCCCAGCACCATTTGTTAAAGAGACTCTTTTTTCCATTGGATACTCTTTCCTGCTTTGTTAAAGATTAGTTGCTCATACATTTGTGGGTCCAATTCTGGGGGTCTCTATTCTATCCCATCGGTTTATGTGTCTATTTTTGTGCCAATACCATGCTGTCTTGATGATTACCGCTTTATAGTAGAGGCTAAAGTCCAGAATTGTGATGCCTCCTGCTTTGGTTCTTCTTCAATATTACTTTGGCTATTCGGGGTCTTTTGTGGTTCCATACAGATTTTAGGATTGCTTGTTCTAGCTTTGAGAAGAACGCTGGTGCAATCGCAATTGGGATTTCATTGAATGTGTAGATTTCTTTGAGTATTATTGACATTTTAACAATATTTATTCTTCCAATCCTTGAGCATGGAATATTTTTCCATTTCTTTGTATCTTCTTCAATTTCCTCCATAAACTTTCTATAGTTTTCAGCATACAGTTCTTTTACATCTTTGGTAAGGTATTTTCCTAGGTATTTTATGGTTCTTGGTGCGATTGTGAATGCGATGGGTTAATTTATTTCTTTCTGTTACTTCATTATTGGTGTATAAAAATGCAACTGATTTCTGTATATTGATTTTGTACCCTACAACTTTGCTGAATTCATGTATCAGTTCCAGCACACTTTTGGTGTAGTCTGTCAGGTTTTCCGTGTAGAGTATCATGACTTCTGCAAAAAGTGAAAGTTTGACTTCATTTTTGCCAATTTTGATGCCTTCGATTTCATTTTGTTTCTGATTGCTGATTCTAGAACATCCAACACTATGTTAAACAACAGTGGTGAGAGTGGACATCCCTGTCATGTTCCTGATCTCAGGGAGAAAGCTCTCAGTTTTTCCCCATTGGGGATGACATTAGCTGTGGGTTTTTCATAAATGGCTTTTATGATGTTTACGTATGTTCCTTCTATCCCGACTTTCTTGAGGGTTTTTATTAAGAAAGGATGCTGAATTTGTCAAGTGCTTTTTCTGCATCTGTTGACAGGATCATATAGTTCTTATCTTTTCTTTTATTAATGTGATGTATCACATTGATTGATTTGCGAATATTGAACCAGCCCTGTAGCCCAGGAATAAATCCCACTTGATCATGGTGAACAATTATTTTCATATGCTGTTGAATTCGATTTGCTAGTATCTTGTTGAGAATGTTTGCATCCATATTCATCAGGGATATTCGCCTATAGTTCTCTTTTTTTGATGGGTCTCTGGCTGGATTGGGAATCAAAGTAATTCTGGCTTCATAGAATGAGTCTGGAAGTTTTCCTTCCCTTTCTATTTTTTGGAACAGCTTGAGAAGGATAGGTATTATCTCTGCTTAAATGTCTAGTAGAATTCCCCAGGGAAGCCATTTGGTCCAGGACTCTTATTTCTTGGGAGATTTTTGATAACTGATTCAATTTCTTCACAGATTATGGCTTGTTCAAGTTTTCTATTTCTTCCTGTTTTAGTTTTGGAAATGTGTGGGTGCTTAGGATTTTGTCCATTTCTTCCAGGTTGTCCATTTTGTTAGCATATAATTTTTCATAGTATTCCCTGATAATTGCTTGTATTTAGAAGGATTGGTTGTAATAATTCCATTTCATTTGTGATTTTATCTATTTGGGTCCTCTCGCTTTTCTTTTTGAGATGCCTAGCTAGAGGTTTATCAATTTTGTTTATTTTTTCAAAAATCCAACTCTTGGTTCCATTTATCTGCTCTACTATTTTTTTGGATTCTATATTGTTTATTTCTGCTCTGATCTTTATTATTTCTCTTCTTCTGCTGGACTTGGTGGTGTCTTTGCTGTTCTGCTTCTAGATTCTTTAGGTGTGATGTTATATTTTGTATTGGGGATTTTTATTATTTCTTGAGATAGGCCTGGATTGCAATGTATTTTCCTCTCAGGACTGCCTTTGCTGCATCCAAGAGTGTTTGGATTGTTGTGTTTTCATTTTTATTTGTTTAAATATTTTAAAAAAAAATTCTTCTCTAATTGCCTGGTTGACCCATTCATCCTTTAGTAGGATGTTCTTTAATCTCCATGCTTTTGGAGGTTTTCCAGAATTTTTCCTGTGGTTGATTTCAACTTTCTTAGCATTGTGATCTCAAAGTGTGCATGGTATGATCTCAATTCTTTTATATTTATTAAGGGCTGTTTTGTGACCCATTATGTGATCTGTCTTAGAGAATGTTCCATGTGCAGTCAAGAAGAAAGTATATTCTGCTGTTTCAGGGTGTAGAGTTCTAAATATAGAGTCCATCTGGTCCAGTGTGTCATTAAGGGCCATTGTTTCTTTACTTATTTTCTGTCTAGATGGTTTGTCCATTGTTGTAAGTGGAGAATTAAAGTCCCTGTAATTACCACATTCTTATCAATAAGGTTTCACAATAATGTTTGTGATTAATTGTTTTATATATTTGGGTGCTTCTGAATTCAGTGCATAGACATTTATAATTGTTAGCTCTTCCTGATGGATAGACCCTGTAATTATTATATAATGCCCTTCCTCATCTCTTGTTACAACCTTTAATTTAAAGTCTAGTTTTGCTGATTTAAGTATAGCTACTCCTTCTTCATCTCTTGTTACAGCCTTTAATTTAAAGTCTAGTTTTTCTGATTTAAGTATAGCTACTCCAGCCTTCTTTTGACTTCCAGTAGCATGGTAGATAGTTCTCCATCCCCTAACTTTCAATCTGAAGGTGTCCTCAGGTCTAAAATGGGTCTCTTGTAGACAGCAAATAGATGGGTCTTGTTTTTTTTTATCCATTCTGATACCCTATGTCTTTTGGTTGGAGCGTTTAGTCCATGTACATTCAGTGTTATTGAAAGATATGGGTTTAGAGTCATTGCAATATCTGTAGGTTTCATGCTTTGTAGTGGTGTCTCTGGTACTTTGTGGTCCTTGCAACATTTCACTCACAGAGTCCCCCTTAGGATCTCTTGTAGGGCTGGTTTAGTGGTAATGAATTCCTTGGGTTTTTATTTGTTTGGGAAAACCTTTATCTCTCCTATTCTGAATGACAAACTTGCTGGGTAAAGGATTCTTGGATGCATTTTTTTTTTCTGTTCATCACATTGAAGATTTCCTGCCTTTCCTTTCTGCCCTGCCAAGTTTCAGTAGATAGGTCTGCTACTATCCTTATGTGTCTACCTTTGTATGTTAGGGCCCATTTATCCCCAGCTGCCCTCAGAATTCTCTCTTTATCTTTGTATTTTGCCAGTTTCACTATGATATGTCATGCAGAAGTTTGATTCAAGTTACGTCTGAAGGGAGTTCTCTGTGCTTCTTGGATTTCAATGCCTGTTTCCTTTCCCAGAGTGGGAAGTTCTCAGCTATGATTTGTTCAAGTACACCTTCAGTCCCTTTCTCTCTCTCTTCTTCTTCTGGAATTCCTATGATACAGATACTGTTCCATTTGATTGAGTCACTTAGTTCTCTAATTCTCCCCTTGTACTCCTGGATTTTTTTATCTCTTTTTCTCAGCTTCCTCTTTTTCCATAATTTTATCTTCTAATTCACCTGTTCTCTCCTCTGCCTCTTCAATCCAAGCTGTCGCCCCCTCCATTTTATTTTGTACCTCATTTATAGCAGTTTTAAATTCATCATGGCTATTTTTAGTCCCTTGATCTCTGTAGCAATAGATTCTCTGCTGTCCTCTATGTTTTTTTCAAGCCCAGAAATTAATTTTATGATTATTACTCTAAATTCTTATTCAGTTATATTGTTTAAATCTGCTTTGATCAATTCTTTAGCTATCACTTCTTCCTAGAATTTCTCTTGAGGAGAATTCTTCCGTTTCATCATTTTTGCTAGTTTTATGTCCCTTATGAGTTTTAAAAGCTTGTTGTGTGCTCTGCACCTGTGAGCACTGCTATATTAAAGGGAGATCATACACTGTCCAGGGCCTGGCCCTTCAGAAGGTGTTTTCTGGAGAGTATTACTTTCTCTCTGTTGTTGTGACTTTGGTTATTTTATTTCCCTACTCATAGTGATGTTTTGGACCCTCCACCAGGTGTGCTTTGATTTGTTCTTTGAAGTACCCCTGTAAAGGAAAACAAACAGATAGACAAACAGGAGACAAAAACAGGCAGACACACACACAAACGAATAAAACAAACCAACCAACAAACAAACAAAAAAAAAAACTAAAGTCAATCTAAAAGCAAAAACCAGAAACACCAGCTACAAATGAAGAACAGGGTGGAGGAAGTGCTGATGGAAGAGCACATACAAAGAGAGAAATGACAGGGGTGGGGGAAAAAGAAAAAATAAACATTGACTAGGCAGAGAGACTAAAAGGCTTAATCCAGAGAGAGATGAAGGAAAATAAGGAAGGAGGCGGGGGACAAAGTAATGAAGGTAAAGTTACCCAGACTGAGAAACTGTATGGCTTGAATATTCCTGAGAGAGAGAGAGAGAGAGAGAGAGAGAGAGAGACAGAGAGAAAAGAATGTAAAGAAGGAGGTGTAGAACATGTATCTAGAGAATGGATTAAATACGTCTATTTAGACAGACCAATAACCAGAGCAACCAGCCTAGAGGAGGGAAGAGATAAGGTAGGGGAAATGGTGGGTGGGGAGGAATATATCTATATATCCAGAATTGTCCTAGAATTAAATCCAGCCAATCCTGCAGCACTGGTCTGGAGGACCTGTCCCTCTATTTCCAAAGCGTCTATCCCACTCCAGTAGATACACAGTTACCAGGCATGGAGGGGCGTGGTTTGGTGTAGGCTGGTCCCGCCTCCTTTGTGGGCCCTGCAGACCCCCCTGAGACTCTGCCTTGGTGGTGGGGGGCGCGGAAAATGGTGATCCCCCAGTCTCTTCTTCACAGACTGGGGGACTCCATTTGAGTCGTCCTCACCCCTGTGCCACAGGCACAGATGGGGCAGTCCTTCTCTCTCCACCAACTCCCCTGACCCAGCGTTGGGCTAGGATTCAAAGTCCTGCTCCCTGCACTGTGGCACTGGGGAAGTTCCTCTCAGTGCGATCTGATTTGTGTTCCTGGATGGCTTTGTCTGTGCCCCAGCACTTCCGGCACTATTTTAAACAAACTCCTTGAGGTGTGTATTCCTTTAAATACTTGATTTACATATTGAGAAAGAATTTTATTGAATTTTATTTTTTTGAGAATTTTATTAAATTTTAAGTTACACGGGGCATGTAGAATCAGTGGAATGTACACTAAAACAATCTAGTTGAGCTAATTTTGTGAATACTTTTATATTTAGGTTTATTTCTAGCAGTTCATTTTGTGTTGGGTGGTAAACTTCCAGTTTTTATTCATTTTTCAAAAATCTCTTGCTTGCCATTAAATTATTTGAGTTTGGTTTGTTTTCCTACTAAAGGTTTGAGAGTATTTTTTATTATTACTCTTATGATAGTTAATCTTAACATTTTTATGTACGTACTTCCCTGAAAAGAAATCCTGAAGATTTATCCTCTCAGACAGGATATTGTCATTCAATATTTTGAACTTTCTCTTTCTCTCTCTCTCTCTCTCTCTCTAAATAGTCTTGGATATGAGGCTATAATTCTTGAACCATAGGGATTATCTGGGTGTCTCAGCTTCTGCCCAGAGCCAAACCAAGGTGAAATCTTTTACCTCAAAGTAGGCTTTAGAATTTATGGGAGGTTTGTATGTGGATTTTTGTTTTTATAAATAATCCTAGGAATATCCTTTCTCTCTCTACATAGATTACCTATCGCCTCAGCTCAGGATTATCTGGATTTAAGAAACCTTTTTGTTTGTTTTTGGAGTAATTGGTTACTTTCAAGGAAGTCAGTTTTACACTATGAAGTAAGTTATCGTTTGCATTGTTTCTAGGTATTTTATACAAGAAGATATTCAGGTTATGCAATTATGTAAATGCCAGGAAAAAAATAAATCTACAATAAAGTTTTTAAAATGGTAATGATAAGAAAATCTTAATGCCAATACATTTGAAACCATTGAAAATATATACTGCTCTTTAAAAACATCAATATAAGTGAAATAAGTGACTGCATACAAGCCTTAACAATGGATGATTTTCCAACAATTTAATAAATAGATCATCTCTTGCAAGTTATACCTTCAGCATTTATATGTATTTTTATGAGTTTGCTTATTTCAGCAGCTCCTCAAATGGAGTCCACATCTAATTTTCATGACTACATATTGCAAAACTACCTCCACAATTATATAATTTATCATCTGTGCTCATCAAAATGACTCCACTAGTGTCTGATAAATCTCTCAGCCTGATTCTTACCCTTCCTCTCCTGTTCTCCTCACAAACTAGAGTGATACTATCTTTTCTCAAAGTGAGCTGAAAGCCAGATTCAGAAAGGTAGAGATTTTTCTTCCTTTTCTGTCTGAGGAAAAGGGCCTCTGTTTTAGTAGAGGGCCTTTCTGTCTTAGTAGAGGGCCTAGCAGGAATTAATTAAAATTTATTGAACAACTGAATGTACTCCTAGTGGCATTTTAAACGGCACAGTCTCTGGATGTCACTGTGACCAGAAATTCCATTTCTATTTCATCATCTCATCAAGCACCTATCTGCCTTCCTGTTGTCCTGAATCATGCCCATGGCTTTCTAGTCTAGAGACATTGTGCTTACTTTAAAAAAAAATTTTTAACGTTTATTCATTTTTGAGAGACAGAGAGAGACAGAGCATGAGCTGGGGAGGGGCAGAGAGAGAGCGGGAGACACAGAATCCTAAGCAGGCTCCAGGCTCTGAACTGTCAGCACAGAGCCCGAATCGGGGCTCTAACTCACAAGCTGCGAGATCCTGACCTGAGCCATAGTCAGGTGCTCAACTGACTGAGCCACCCACGTGCCCCCATTGTGCTTACTTTTAAGGAAGGATATACATCAATGAAATTATAGTGGAGAAAGAAAAAAGAAATAGGGTAAGATGAAAAAGTTAAAAAAACAAAAACATGAATTTTTAAAGTATTTTCTTATAAGCATTAACTTTTCTCATTTGTTTTCAACTCCAAAATTTAATCTGTCAAAGTAAGGATGCTCATAACTGAGGTAGGAATGTGAGAGAATTATAGATTACAATAGAGAAGAAGTTTTATTTTTCCCTCAGTTTTCTCAAATTACTTAGTGAAGTACATAGCATGCAATGAGCATACATTGCCATGACATAATAATTTAGAATATGTTCATATATGAATTTCATTCATGCCACAGACACTTTTAATGACCCATGTCACAAGGGAAAGTATAAATAAAGGAGATATTCAAAATCATCCTGAAAAAGATTTTAAAAATATAATAGGGCTTATCTTTTGATGCAATATTCTCCATATTGTATTATAATATCTAAATTCTCTGAGTTGATAATAACATCTCACATACTGTTTTTATAGTTAAAAAGTATATTATGATTCAGGTTTTTTTCACAAGTAAGGATGATATTAGATATTATAAAATAGTGCATTAAGGAGTGTATGATCCAATGTGATAATTCCAAACTTTATTACAGTAATGATTTCAAAATAATACTACAGGGGTGCCTGGGTGACTCAGTCAGTTGGGCGTCTGACTTTGTTTCGGCTCAGGTCATGATGTCATGGTTTCGTGGGTTTGAGCCCCACATCGGGCTCTGCACTGACAGTGCAGAGCCTACTTGGGATTCTCTCTCTTCCTCTCTGTACCCATCCCCCTGCTCATGCTGTCTCTGTCTCTGTCTCTTTCAAAATAAATAAATAAATAAATAAATAAATAAATAAATAAATAAAACTTAAAAAAATAATATTGCAAAGAGTACTTATGAGAGGAATATTCTTGAAGTAAACACTTTGCTGTGTAATTTTTTAGGATATATACTTATATATCTCTCTTCATGATCAAAATTATCCACTGTTTCTCCCAGTGTGTGTTATGTGTGAAATATTTTTGCAGGCTATATTTTGTTTTTCCTTTGACTAAGTAATTCTAAATACATCACTGTTGCAGTAAAGACTCAAAGTCAAATATTGTTTTTTATTTTTTTAATGTTTATATATTTATTTTGAGAGAGACAGAGACAGAAGGGGGGGGCATGAGTGGGAGAGGGCAGAGAAAGAGGGAGAGAGAGAGAATCCTAAGTAGGTTCTGTGTTGTCAGCATGGAGCCCAACGCAAGGCTCACTCCCATGACCCTGGGATCATGACCTGAGCTAAAATCAAGAGTCGGATGCTTAACTGACTTAGCCACCCAGGCGCCCCTCAAGGTAAGGTACTGTATCATGGAACTAATTAACATATAAAAGTTAAATACAGAGTTCTCTGTATTAGTGATAAGATACATTGTGACAACTGATAGAATCAAAACAGAACACTGTATATTTGATCAGTTCAGTGTTTTAGTAGAGTGATGGAGTGATTTAAAAGATCACTTCTGAATAGCAAGTTATATTTTATTGTTTTAATTGCATATAAAATTAGTTTCAAAGCTTAAAGTAGGCAAATAGAATCTATCATAAACCTCACTTATTCTAAAAACAACATGAATTTTCCTCATAAATTTCAGAAAAATATTAAATTGTATTTATTTATTAGTTTGTAAGCTTATATACAAGGCAGTTGAGACAAGGCACTGAGAGACTGAGAAGAGGTCAAGATTTTCAGCAGCAGCAGCAGCAATAATAGCATTTCCTTTCTATCCTGGATTGGCTTGGATTAAAATGATGCTTGACATTTCCTATCTGATTATGGTGACACTGCCAAGTTCTCAATGTCCTCATATGACAAATCATTACAACTATGGTCGCTATGGTTAATAATGACTAAAGAAGTTTAATTAAGAGATCAATTTAATTATTTAATCAGCTAATTCTCTTATAATAGGAGTTTATGTTTATTTTATGATAAAATTGATGAGTACATGTTTTAAGTGCACTTAAATCTGAGTCTTATTCTTCTTCCTTTTTGTGTACTTTATAACATATACAACCCTGTTTCATTTTATGGGAAATGCCTCTTACAAAGTTGACATTAAGGTTAATTGAATCATTTCATGGAATCCATAGTGTACCATGCTGAAAGTGTTACTTTAGTGACAAAAGCCGTAAAAACACCAGAGTTAATGTGTCATTAATTAATTGAGTTTGTTATTCATTTCCTTAAATTTTCAAGTGTTTGAATACAACAGTGTCACAAAGTAATTAGAGAGTTAGAACACGGAGACCTGTTCCTAACCACTGGGTAACAGAGAATCACTTTGGAAATGAAATCTGACAGGTGCTATTTCTGATTAGCGTCTTGAAATGACATGTCAATTTCTAAAAGCTTCTTGCTCAATATCAAAAAGGATTTAACATTTTAAGAAAAATAATCTAAATAAGTCCATGGGATAAAATAAATGAATAATCTTATCCCTCAATTTTTCATCTCATTTGCCTTCTTTCATCCTTCTTTTGCCTTTTTGTTGAGATAGGAAGAAAGCCTGTAGCCTGGTATACTTTCTGTTTTTCCTTACAAAGCTTTGCAGTCTTATACTTTCAAGCTTGCATGCCATCCCATGTGTGACATGTACATACTGAGATCGTGTCTTAGTCTGTTAGGGCTGCTATAATAATAATGCCATGTGTTGGTGACGTGTAAACAATAGAAATGTATTTCTTACAGTTCTTGAGGCAGGGAAGTCCAGGATTAAGGAACTGGCAGATCTAGTATAGTCCTGGTTCACAGTCTTTCTTCTTGCTGTCTCCTCACATGGCAAAAAGGATGAGGGAGTTCTCTGGCATCTCTTTTATTAGGGTACTAATACCCATACATAAGGATTCCACTCTTATGACCTAATCACCTTTTAAAGGCCCTACATCCAAATACCATCATATTGAGGATCACTATGTGAATTTTGAGGGACGCATCTAATGGTATTGGAAATGCTTACAGGCAGAGAGGAATGTATACAGGGCTTCTGCAAAGCCCGTAGGAAAATCACAGAGAAGATTTGTAGCTTTAAGAAAAAGGCTATGCTCTCATCTGCCACTAAGTATTCTAAACTTTAAAAGTTATACCTGGTTTGCTACTAAGCTTTGTGAGAGATTAAAATCATGATCAAGTGACTGTGCTCCCAGATATCTCTATCATGAACCAGCTCTCACCGGGCTCACCAAACCATAACATAAAGCATGCTGAACAATAATCTATTATAAAATGTCCACATTTATATAGTCTTTTTATTAAGTGTTCCTCAAATTATTCAGAAATATTCAAATATTCACATATTCCTCAATGATTCATCTGTTTCTTCTAGGACACTAGTGATAAGTTGTAAATTGACACAACTCAAAAAACTCAACAGAAAGTAGTTTTAATTATAATTATAGGAACTCAGTCCTAGAGTAATCTACCTAGTATATCCCCATGTTAATTTTAATTGCATTGATTATACATGACAAGTATGTATTTGGATTATATAACATCCATGAATTTCTAATTTTATTTACTGTAATTTTACTTTAATGCTTTTAGTGTGTTTTACTATACTGGATTTTCTTCTTGTATGTCAAAGGAGAATGTTGCTTTTTATATATGATTTTATTATTTATACATAAATTTGTGTATGTTAAAGTCCTTAGAAATTCAGGGGTTTTATTACATGTTACACTGTTGGCAATACCAAAGATGAGTTGATTAAAAATATCTCAGTATTTACTTACACATGTTCAATCATAAAATGTTTCCAGAGTTCAAGTAGCCAACAAAGGGAGGTATTATATTTATATTAATAATATCCAGTGAAATTGAAGGCTTTCTATTTATAAACACACTTCATTCTTTTGACACACAATTTAAAAATCAAACAAGAAATAAAAAAATAGAGAATATATGTAAATCCTGTCTGCAACAAAAATAGCATATATACTCATGTTACACATTTTGCCTTCACTGGCAAAAATGGGAAACTTTTCTAACTAAATTGAAAAAAACTCTGGGAGGAGAGCTCATGAACATAGTGCAGGGTTGAAATCCTGGATAATACAGTACGATTCCAAAATCCTCAAACTTGGGTGCTCATGTGTTGCCATGGCTGATACCACCACATGTTTACAAGTCAACTGAACACTACTCTGTCACACATAGTGGTAGGAAAAGCATTTTGGATAGAGATAGGAGAAATTAAAGAAAGAATTTTGGGCTACCTAGAAGCATTTTTTCCCTCAGATTTGGCCACATGAATGTCAGGATAAAATTAGGTCAACTTTGAATGTGCTAGACAAAGCTGGCATTATTAAGAGGAAAAATATGACTGAGGTTTTTTTTTTTTAATCTTGAATGTCAGAGTCAGTGAATGCTTTAAATAAGCAACTCAAAATGAAACTGGAAACTAACTTAAATATGAATCACACACACACACACACAGACACACAGAAAATAAAGAAGAAGGAAATCCTGACATTTATGACTACATCAATGAAATGGAGGACATGATGCTAAGTGACATCAGACAAAGAGATACAAATACTGTATAATATCACTTACATGCAGAACCTAATAACAACAACAACAACAACAAAAGTAAGACTAATGTGCTGGGGTGGGAAATGGAAAGACATTGGTCAAAGGATGCAAACTGTCACTTATAAGCAAAATACATTTTTTTAATTTAATTTTTTATTTTTTAAAATTTACATCCAAATTAGCATATAGTGCAACAATGATTTCAGGAGTAGATTCCTTAGTACCCCTACCCATTTAGCCCATCCCCCTCCCACATCCCCTCCAGCAACCCTCAGTTTGTTCTCCATATTTATGAGTGTCTTCTGTTTTGTCCTCCTCCCTGTTTTTATATTATTTTTGTTTCCCTTCCCTTATGTTCATCTCTTTTGTCTCTTAAAGTCCTCATATGAGTGAAGTCATATGATTTTTGTCTTTCTCTGACTGACTAATGTCATTTAGCATAATACCCTCCAGTTCCATCCACGTAGTTGCAAATGGCAAGATTTCATTTTTTTTTGATTGCTGAGTCATACTCCATTGTATATATATACCACATCTTCTTTACCAATTCATCCATCAATGGACATTTGGGCTCTTTCCATACATTGGCTATTGCAGATACTGTTGCTATAAACATGAGGGTGCATGTGTCCCTTTGAAACAACACGCCTGTATCACGTGGATAAATGCCTAGTAGTGAAATTGCTGGCTCGTAGGGTAGTTCTATTTTTAGTTTTTTGAGGCACCTCCATACTGTTTTCCAGAGTGGCTGCACCAGCTTGGGTTGCCACCAACAATGCAAAAGATATCCTCTTTCTCTGCATCCTCACCAACATCTGTTGTTGCCTGAGTTGTTAATGTTAGCCATTCTGACAGGTGTAAGGTGGTATCTCATTGTGGTTCTGATTTGTATTTCCCTGATGATGAGTGATGTTGAGCATTTTTTCATGTGTCGGTTGGCCATCTGGACGTCTTCTTTGGAGAAGTGTCTATTCGTGTCTTTTGCCCATTTCTTTACTGGATTATTTGTTTTTTGGGTGTTGAGGTTGACAAGTTCTTTATAGATTTGGGATACTAACCCTTTATCTGGTATGTCGTTTGCAAATATCTTCTCCCATTCTGTTGGTTGCCTTTTAGTTTTGCCAATTGTTTCCTTCGCTGTGCAGAAGCTTTTTATGTTGATGAGGTCCGAGTAGTTCATTTTTGCTTTTGTTTCCCTTGCCTCTGGAGACGTGTTGAGTAAGAAGTTGCTGCGGCCAAGATGAAAGAGGTTTTTGCCTGCTTTCTCCTCGAGGATTTTGATGGCTTCCTGTCTTACATTTAGGTCTTTCATCCATTTTGAGCTTATTTGCTCAAAAAGCATATTGCTTTGACTATTCAGGGTCTTTTCTGTTCCGTAAAAATTTTGGGACAATTCATTCTAGCTCTGTGAAGAATGCTGGTGTTATTTTGATAGGGATTGCATTGAATATGTAGATTGCTTTGGGTAGTATCGACATTTTAACAATATTTGCTCTTCCTATCCAGGAGCATGGAATCTTTTTCCATTTTTTGGTGTCTTCGTCAATTTCTTTCATCAGCTTTCTATAGTTTTCAGTGTATATATTTTTCACCTCTTTGGTTTATTTATTTCTAGGTATTTTATGGGTTTTGGTGCAATTGTAAATGGGATCGATTCCTTGATTTCTCTTTCTGTGGCTTCATTGTTGGCATACAGGAATGCAACCGATTTCTTTGCATTGATTTTATATCCTGCAACTTTGCTGAATTCATGAATCAGTTCTAGCAGTTTTCTGGTGGAATCTTTAGGGTTTTCCATATAGAGTATCATGTCATCTGTGAGGAGTGAGAGTTTGACCTCCTCCTGGCTGATTTGGAAACCTTTTATTTCTTTGTGTTTTCTGATTGCAGAGGTTAAGACTTCCAATACTATGTTGAATACCAGTGGAGAGAGCAGACATCCCTGTCTTGTTCTGACCTTACGGGGAATGCGCTCAGTTTCTCCCATTAAGGATGATATTAGTGTTGGGTTGTTCATATATGGCTTTTATGATCTCGAGTTATGCTCCTTCTATCCCTACTTTCTCCCATATGTGTGTGTGTGTGTGTGTGTGTGTGTGTGTATATATATATATATATATTCATCTTTTCTCCCCTCAGAGAGTCCCCGTTATAATTTCTTGCAGGGCTGGTTTAGTGGTCACAAACTCCTTTAATTTTTGTTTGTTTGGGAAACTTTTTATCTCTCCTTCTATTTTGAAGGACAGCCTTGCTGGATAAATAATTCTTGGCTGCATATTTTTCTGATGCAGTACACTGAATATATCCTGCCACTCCTTTCTGGCCTGCCAAGTTTCTGTGGATAGGTCTGCTGCAAACCTGACCTGTCTTCCCTTGTAGGTTAGGGACTTTTTTTCCCTTGCTACTTTCATGATTCTCTCCTTGCCTGAGTATTGTGTGAATTTGACTATGATATGCCTTGTTGATGGTCGGTTTTTGTTGAATCTAATGGGGGTCCTCTGTGCTTCCTGGATTTTGATGTGTGTGTCTTTCTCCAGGTTAGGAAAGTTTTCCACTATGATTTGCTTGCATAACCCTTCTACCCCTATTTCTCTCTCTTCCTCTTCTGGGACCCTTGATGTTGTTCCTTTTTAATGAGTCACTGGTTTCTCTAATTCTTAAATCGTGCTCTTTTGCCTTAATCTTCCTCTTTTTTTCTGCTTCATTATTCTAAGTTTTTCCTCTATATCACTGATTCTCTGTTCTTCCTCATCCATCCTTGCCAAAGCAACATCCATTCGAGATTGCAGCTCAGTTATAGCATTTTTTATTTCATTCTGACTAGCTTTTACTTCTTTTATCTCCACAGAAAGGGATTCTAATCTATTTTTGACTCCAGCTAATATTCTTATTACCTTGATTCTAAATTCTGGTTCAGACATCTTGCTTGTATCTGTGTTGGTTAAGTGCCTGGCTGCCCTTTCTTCCTGCTCTTTCTTTTGGGGTGAATTCCTTCGTTTCATCATTTTGAAGGGAGAAAAGGAATTAATGTGGTAGAAAAAATTAAAATTAAAAAAATTAAAATTAAAATATTAAAAACAAACATACACACAAAAAATCAAATGATGATAAAGGAATTAATGAGGTAGAATATTAAAATTTTAAAAATTAAAATTAAAAAATATTAAAATTAAAAAATTAAACACACACACACACAAATAGAATAAATGATGCTACATCCTAGGTGTGTTTTGGTCTGCATGTTGAAAGTGGTTTGACAAATTAGAAAAAAAAGGGGGGAGATGAAAAAAAAAGGAAATCGTTTTTGAAAAATTGAATTTTTTCAGCAATTGAAAAAATGAATATACTGAAGTAGACTAAAATGAGATGATGGAGGTAAAATAGAATTTGAAACAATATACACAAAGCAAAGAATATAGTAGAAAAGAACTAAGAAAAATATTTGTATTAAAAATTAAAAATAAAAATGAAATTTTTCTTTTTATATATTCAAGAAAAAGAAAAGAAACAAAAAAGAGAAAAAAGAAAAAAAGAAAGGGAAAAAAGGAAATCATTTGAAAATTTGAAAAAATGAATACACTGTAGTAGACTAAAATAAAATGGTGGAAGTAAAATAGAATTTGAAAAAAATTACATAAAACAAAAAATATAGTAAAAAAAATTAAATGAAAATATTTTTAATAGAAATTGAACGTAAAAATGAAGTTTTTCTCTTTCTGCAATCAAGAGAAAGAAAAGAAACAAAAAAGAGAAAATAGAAAAAGAAACAAAAAAGGAGATACTTTGAAAATTTGAAAAGGTGAATACACTGAAGTAGACTACAATAAAATGATAGAAGTAAAATAGAATTTGAAAAAATATAGTAATAAAAATTAAAGAAAAATATTTTTAATAAAAATGGAAAATAACAATGAATTTTTTCTCTTTCTGTATTCAAGAAAAAGAAGTGTAAAAGAGAAAAAAAAAGAAAGAAAATTGAATAGATGGACCTGGTAACAGATTGAAGTAGGACTGAAATTTCGTTTTCCCCTAGAAGTTAGTCTATGTAGCGCTTTATGGTCTATAAACTAAGCCGGTGGTGAGACTTGTGTTTTTGAAGAGCAAAGTTGGCCCAGTTGGGCGGGGCTCGGTGTAACAGCTCTGCTTTCCACTAGATGGCGCTGCTAGCCTACTGTGGTGGATTGTTGAGTTGCTCTTTGGTGTGCATGCACATGCGCGGGAGCGGTGAAAAATGGCACCACCCAGCCACCCAGTTTGTTCTCCCGGAATAGCAATCACGCACCAGTCCTCCGTCTTCAGCTTTCGTCCACTCCCCACTTTTTTACTCTCTGACCAGGCCCCAGACAGTACCTCTGTTCCGAGTTTTGCCTCTGATGCAGCTGTTTTCCCCAGCCACTTACTTCTGAAGGACTGTGGCTTTGACCCATTCCACCCCTCTGTGGGAGGGTCTCACCGAGCCATGGCTGAATGAGCAATGGCCGAAAGTCAGCTGTACCCAGGAACGCTTGCTGGACCTGCTGCTGCCGGTGCCCCGAGACTACAGCCAGGTGCCAGCCCGCCCCAGATATAGTGCACCAGAGAGTGTAGCAGCAGTGTTTCATGGATTATGGAAAATCACAACACACATCTGGCACCAGGCTTCACCCTTAATGACCTTGTTCCAGCACTAGCGAATGTGGCTGTTCTTGGGGTCCGCTGGGACCAGGTGGCTTCAACAATCTCTACCAAATGTCCTTCTGGCAGTGGAACCACTTTTCCCCATGTGGCCTGAGAACCTCCTGGACCCCACTCTGTTTCTTGGGATTCACCCTTCCCAGCAGAGCACCGTCAGGTATGGAGTTGTAAAGTTGCAGACTGCGCTCCCCTTGTTTACAGTCTTAAGGAATTTAAACCCTTTCCTTTCTCACTTTTTAGCTTAGTCCCTGCAGCAGTTTCTAATTTTCCACTTTCTCTCCAGCTGCTTTTGGGGAGGGGTGCTTTTCCCGTATTATCCCCCACCCCCCCAGTCTCTGTCGTCTCTCTGTTCACAAAAGTACCTCCCTTCCTGCGCCTTCTAGCTCCCCAAGTTCACTTCTCCATGCCGCATACCTGCTGAATTCTGTGGTTCAGGTTGTGCAGATTGTTGTGTTAATCCTCCAGTTTTCTAGGTGTGTAGGATGGTTTTGTGTTGGTCTGGCTGTATTTCATGGACACGAGACACACAAAAAGCTTCCATGCTGTTCCACCATCTTGGCTCCTCCCAGATCTAAGCTAAATACATTCTAAGGAACTAATGTACAGCATGGTGACAATACTTTGTAACAGTTTATTGTACACTTGAAATTTGCTAAGAGAGTAGAACTTAAGCATTATAAATGGTATTAACTTACATTGGTTACCTGAAACATGCTTAATAAATTAAACAACAAACTATACATATATTCATTCTTTAAAGCACCTCTATTGGAGTCAAATGTCCTAGAATATGGGCTAAATTCTTGTGCCCTTCCCCCCTATTTTTATATTTAAGTCCTAATCCCTAATGTGATGGTATTTGGAAATAAGGCTTTGGGGAAGTAATTAAGGCAAGATGAGGTCAAGAAGGTAGGGCTGTCTTAATGGGATTAGGACCCTATAAAAAGATCCAAACATCATTCTTCCTCTTTCTTTCCCTGCCATGTTATGACACAGCCAGATGGAAACATTTATAAACCAGGAAGAAGGTTCTTACCAGGCACTGACCATGCTGGTCCCCTTATCTCAGACTTTCAGCTTTCAGAATTGTGAGGAAATAAATTTCTGTTGTTTAAACTATGCAGTCTGTGGTATTTTATTTTGGAAACCAGGGAAGAATGGTGCATCCTGTATGGTCAGGAGTAGAGTAGTCATGGTTACCTTGGAAAGAGTTGTGTAGCCTTTGTATTCATACAATTACATGTATATGTATGGAAAAATTTATTCCAAGATTACTTAGTAAAATCTGCGTCTAAAACAATCGAAACCTTGTCCTTTTTGGAGGAGAAGATATTTTGATACATTTTCAGTTTTCTTCCTGTTTCTTGGTTTTTGTCATCTATCACTTTGGAATGTAAATTGAATATTTACTTTTCCTTGAGAACTATTAACTTAAAGTTATTTTATATAACTTTATATAATAATTTATATAAAACTATTTTTCAATTCTATCCTGTATTTTTTCTAATTTGTTTAAATTGTTTTTATTTCAGTAACCATGTTCTTAATTGTGAAGAAATTTTTTGATGCCTTTTTAATAGATATACTATTTGCTTGAAATTCTGATGATTAGGTAATGCTTATTCGAAAGATTTCCTTTTTCTTCTACTTGTTCTGATAAATTTCCTTATGTATGCTTTCCTTAAATATATAATAATCTTTGATTCTATGTGGTAAATTTTCTGATCAACTTTGGTGGTCATGATTAGGCAGCACACTTTTTCTTTCAGGACCTTTTTTTGCTGGAGATGTGTAAGATTCTTTACATTGGTAGATGCAAGCTGGCTATGGAGGGAATTCTTGCTTCTTCAGGTCTCTTCTGCAAGGTTATTCTAAGTTCTCTCTGGTGTTTTACACTTGCTTGGGAACAGCCACCCACAGCTTTTTGACACAGGATCATAGCTATTGTCACAGGAAGACAGCACAGACTGGTGCTGTCATCACTTTCTCTCTAGTCTCAGATCCCCCTCAACTTAATGTACCTCTGCCTCCAAGCTCATAGTATCTCAGTGAGGTTCCGTCTATACCACGGTTTCCTTCTTCAATATGACCTCATTTGGTTTTTATTTATTTATTTATTTATTTATTTATTTATTTATTTATTGTTTTAAATTCCTGTCCAACCTGCAAAACTAATTTAAACATCACTTCTTTTGTATGAATTTGTTATTGATACATTTAGCTAGTACTATTCATTTTTTGTCCTCTTTTGCTCTCTCATAAAAAATGTGTGGCCTCTACAAAACCCTTTTTAAAGACACTTGATTAAATCTTGCAAGAATACCAACTATGTGATCTAATTGTGTATCACATAAGGCATACTGAGTGGATTAGTCTGTGGTGTTATTTCCAGAACCCTGAAATAAATAATTTCATTGTACTGATGAAGGAATTAAGCTCAGAGAATTTAAGTGATTCATCCATTTTACATATTCTATCAACGATTGGACTACAACCTTACTCAGTAGTTTCATAATTGCATATGCTATACTTTTTATTTTTGAAGAATAAAACAACCTATTTCTATATCTGTCACTAGGAAAGACATCCAAATACAGCTCAATTCTTCAAGTGGATAATGGATCATTGTTCTTTTTATATCTCTTCTAGTCCCTGTAGTCTGTCCCATTAGCCAAACCACCTCCTTCTACTTATCTGTTCATATCAAATCACATACACACACACATTTCGTTGTTCTTTCAATTACCAAATAAAATAACATTGAGTAACATAAAAATAAATTCTGATTTTAGAAACAAAAAAATACTTCACTTTAGCTACAAGCCAGGCATTTTTTGCTACCATTGACATCAACCAAGTTCTGGTTATTCTGCACAGAGTATATTAAATGAACAGCAAATCTCTGTTGACAATAACCCACAAAGAGCTCACATTATTCATGAATCCTCAAACATGGATGGGGTAACTACAATGAATGAGATCAATTCTATGGAACTTCTATAAAAATAATATTTTACATGAGATTAGTACAGTGTATTGTATATATTAGGTCAACAAAATAGTAATAGTGCTGATTTTATGGTTATTTCAATGTCTGCATATATTCACATGCATGTTAGATACAGAATATGTTTTATCTGTTAACAGATATTAACAGATTATGTCATAACTATTTATTCCCTAAGATTTTGCTCTTGTTAAAACTGATTAATTTTATTAAATATATGGAACATTAAATGTTTAGTTATAAAAACATAAAGTTATTAACATATTAATATAATATAATTTGGTACATTCAAATGGCCTATATGGGGGATAGAACTTAAGTGTAAAACAGTACAGTTTAATCTACAACAAATTTTACACTATGATCTTTGTGCATTCTTGGTTCTTTCTTACTACTGGTCAGAAATTAAAATGGGCTAATTATGAAACCTGCTGCTACTCATAGGACTGTGATTTTTCATATATAATAAAAGAAAGCTAAAAAAGAAAGTGTCTTAAGACTCCACCTCCTCTCTTCTTGACACTGAGAATTACAAGAGACAAATGGCAATGAAAGTTCATGTCTCTATGCAGTGTCACTAACTGATAATTTTTTAATGTACTGCTGAGCTATCTTCTTTATCCATCCTGATATTTGCCATGTTGTAATTAATTTGAAATAGGTTG
The DNA here is from genome assembly GCF_018350195.1 of Panthera tigris. NCBI lineage: Eukaryota > Metazoa > Chordata > Mammalia > Carnivora > Felidae > Panthera > Panthera tigris. The sequence continues at coordinate 58,361,099 of NC_056660.1, forward strand.
TCATCAAAGTCTATAAGTGATTGGTCAGGTCTACCCATGAAGTTCAAGATATTGTTTCAAACTCTGGTAAAGAGTTTCTGAAAAGTGCCTTTGCTTATATGCCAGTTTTAAAATCTTACCCCCTCATATAGCAAAATTCTTTGTATTTAATACTTTAGATTTCACTTATTTTATACATAAACATTTGCTTAAAAGACCAGACTCATTGTACAATAAGTATGGAAAATAGCTACTGCCCCAGGATGTAGACAGGTCCTTTTTATGGGAATGAATTTTAAGATAATGGAAAGAAACATTTTCTAATTTATTTTTAAACTCTTCAGTAGCATTGCCTCTCAATATAATGTATGCATTTTGCTTTATGGTGAATATAGAAATGTTTTAGGAAATTATCAATACTCTGGATCAATCTGTTTATCAAAATCATAATCATGATCTAACATTAATCTTCCTTATTTAAAAGAGCACACTCATGTTTCTGTAGCTATTCATTCTCATTGCCAAAATAAGCAATCTTAATTGCAATATCTTAAAAACTATATTTACAAAATCCCCATATTCTTTGATGCTTTTTTCTAATTATTGTAATTTTTTAAAAATGTGAATTAGTCTATCAAAACTTTTTCTCCTAATGAATTATAATTCCTGAAATAGAGTGGAGCTGTTAGAAATGAATATTAAATGAATAAAAGTTTAAATGTTGGGTCTGTAAATAGTAGACATGTATTTGACTTTAGAAATATTGTATTACCTCCTTTATTTACTTATTTTTTACTTCTTTTATTTTTAGAAGGGAGGTATCTGAGACTCAGAAAATTCATAGAAGCTAAAACTGAGAAGCAAATTTTGTATAATGCATTATTTTTACTATATTTGCTTTTATTTTGCCTGATAACATCATTTTAAACCATTATTGAAAAATTCCTATCTGCCTTGTCTTTTAGTTCAAATCATTAAAATCTAAATCAAAAGAAACTGAATTGGGGCACCTGGTTGGCACAGTCATTGAGCATCGGTCTTTATCTCAGGTCATGATCTCACAGTTCATGGGCTCGAGCCCCACGTCGAGCTCTGTGCTGACCAGTTGCTCAGAGCCTGGAGCCTGCTTTGGATTCTGTGTCTCCTTCTCTCTCTGTCCCTCCCCCACTGTGCTCTGTCTCACTCTGTCTTTGAAAAATAAATAAATGTAAAAAAAAATCAAAAGAAACTGAATTAAAAAATAAAAGAATAATTTATACAGAAATATAATCTTTCCCTAAAAACATATATTTCAATTATAAGTTAATGACTCAATAAATCATATTTTCTTTCTCTCAGTATTTGTGTAATAGTTTTTCCCTAATTAAAACAATTTCTGTTAAGTTAACACAAATTATGGCCTGCCTAGCTAGCTCAGTGAATATAAATGGCAAGTTCTATGATGAGATTCTCAACTGAGGGACACAAAACAATGTAGATAATTGCCTCTTTTTCATGGGAAACATTGTGGAGAGTGGAAAATTATATAAAAATATAATAATATAAGTAGCATTTGCTAGTATGAAATATAGGCAAAACTTGGAAATAATTTAAGAAATTGCTGGAGATTGGGTGATATATATAGTCCAGATTCTCTGCAAAACTGAATTATAACACACTCAAACTGTGACTATGTCTGTCTTAAAATTTTATTTTTGATGTCATGTCAGATTTGATTTAATTATTATATGTAGGATACGTCAAAAAGTACTTTTCAAGGTATTCTGGAAAAGTAGGATAACTTGGATGAGTGAAGTGACAGCAAAAATTTACTTCATGATGGAATAGACAAGTGAGTAAAACTACAGAGAATTTAAGGTTCATGATGTTCCCAAAAAGGCACACACAATGGAATTGGATTTATAAAAGAAGCAAAATGATGAGGCCAATTGATTAGAATTTGTAGAAAATTCTTGTCTATTTCATGTCTACATTCCACATCAGGTACTTCTTTATAATTTTATGAGAATAACGGTTTCTTACATGAAGCATAACACTGTTGTAATATGTGATATGTACTTATTAAAATAAACATATTTTTAAATATATAGGACATAATTAGCTTATGCTGTATTCTGCATTTATTTATATGTTTACATATATATTTAAATCAAAAATATCTGTTTTATTATATGAGCATCCTATGTCCAGGAGCAATTAGATGCGTTCTCAGAGTGTAGAAAGTAAGACAGTATTTATATGGTGGTTAGAAGGGTGAGGCTAGAGTGGTTCCAGGTTCAGTGGGTCCCCCACTGTGGAAAAGAGAAGCTTGGCAGGAGGACATCTTTGGGATTGTGTATTGGTTTCAAAATGGAAAACATTTTAGTTTTGGGTCGAGATGGAACCTACCTTATGGAGCTGTAGCCACCAGGATGAACATGCATCCTAGAGAATCTGCTGGTCAAAGCTGAATCACTATAACACTGAATTTGGAATGTTTCTATGGTCTGGAAAATCCACTCCCAAATCATTGACCTTAACATTAACATTATTGTGTCATTTAGATTATGGATTTAATTTGGGGGGTTCATCTTTTAAGGTATTACAGCAATCTTTCCTGGAAGAAATTCCCTCAAGAATATTAACAGTGCAAATTAGACAGGATGTGTCATTTGACTTCTATTTATTTGTGTGTGGACTAATATCATCTTAATAATTGTACTTTGCTTATGGATAACTTTTAATAATAGTAAGATACAGAGGAGGTGAATTAATTTAATTTTTTGATGTGCAAAAATCTGGTATATGTTGTTAAGTGATAGAGATGTAAAGATGGATAAAGTCTCTGACTTTAAAGAAATCATGTTCCAACATGAGATACAGACATCTCCTAAATAATCACAATCTGAAAGATCAAATGTGCCCAATGGTGATGATATCTATGAAAGAAGGAAACAAAGCGATCTTACCTAAACAAAGGGCGTTACCATTTATTGTAACAGCGAATACCCTCTTCATTCAAAATTCTTCAGTCACCCAGAGGCACCTGGGTGGCTCAGTCAGTTCAGCATCTGACTTCACCTCAGGTCATAGTCTAGTGGTTTGTGGGTTCGAGCCTCAAGTCAGGCCCTGTGCTGACAACTCAGAGCCTGGAGCCTGCTTCAGATTCTGTGTCTCCCTCTCTCTCTTCCCCTCACCTGCTCAAACTCTCTCTGTCTCTCTCTCTCTCAGAAATGAATAAACACTAAAAAAAAATCTTTTGCCAATAAGTGTACACATATCTACCATGATTTTCAAAAATAAAAATTACAGGGGCGCCTGGGTGGCGCAGTCGGTTAAGCGTCCGACTTCAGCCAGGTCACGATCTCGCGGTCTGTGAGTTCGAGCCTCGCGTCGGGCTCTGGACTGATGGCTCGGAGCCTGGAGCCTGTTTCCGATTCTGTGTCTCCCTCTCTCTCTGCCCCTCCCCCGTTCATGCTCTGTCTCTCTCTGTCCCAAAAATAAATTAAAAATGTTGAAAAAATAAATAAATAAAAATTACAACATCTGAAAAAAAACTTTCTTTGGGGACAATACTATTTTGATCAGGCTCTTCAGTTCCAAGAAAGCACATCTACATCACATTTGTGTTATATATCTGTAAATAAGGTGTTTCTTTGCATCATTAAATTGCTCTAATTAAAATCAATTTCTGGACATTGATAGCAAGAGAATTCATCACTATATTGCAAGAAGACTAAAAACAAAGCAAGTGTATGTTTATTTATTGTGTGTGTGTGTGTGTGAGAGAGAGAGAGAGAGCGCCAGTGCCACTGCCAGCATGAGCTGTGGAAGAGCAGAGACAGAGGGATTGAGAAAATCCCAAGCAGGATATGTGCTATCAGCACAGACCCCGACATGGGGCTCGATCTCAACCCATGAGATCATGACCTGGGGCAAAATCAGGAGTCAGATGCTTACTGACTGAGCCACCCAGGTGCCCCCAGAACAAAAATCTATCTAGTGTTTTCCCTGAAAGCATGTTTCAGTTTGCCTCAAATATTTCTTGGGAACTGGTATAAAAAGTTAGTTAGAAATATTGCAGAATATAAATAAATGTGTTAGTTTATCCCTGAATTCTATAATTTACAGCAGTGATGATTCAAATTCTGCTATCTTAATCATGGCTATCACAAGAAAAAATGACTTATATATCTTGAGGGAATAAAGAAAATGTCAGAAATCAATTATGTTGCCCAACTTCTCAGAAGCCCATTCTTCACATAGTACATACCCATGTAGATGAATATCTTAGTTCTAGATTGATGCAAGTTATAATGATGAAATATTATGAAAACTCTGATTCAAATCGTGTTTTCTTCTGGGCTCCATGTGTATATTTCACGTGTGTCACCCACAAACAGAATGTATGTTACAACAGCCCCACTTCATGACCAGAGACGTTTTTTTCTTGGAGCTTTATTTTTTCCACTATTTTTTTTTCCCAAAAGAAAAAAAAAGATGTGAATTGGCTTCCCTAATCTTGGGAAACAAGAGTCCGTTAAAAGTATGAAGTAGGGGAGCCTAGATGACTCAGGCAGTTAAGTGTCCAAGTCTTGATCTCAGTTCAAATCATGATCTCATGGTTCATGAGATGGAGCCCTCATTTGAGCTCTGTGCTGCTGATTCTCTTCCTCCCTCCTTTTCTCTCTCTCTCTGCCCTTCCCCAACGCATGCTTTCTCTCTCTCTCTCTCTCTCTCTCAAAATAAATAAATAAACATGAAAAAATTATTTTTTAAGTTTATTTATTTATTATTAAGAGAGAGAGAGAGAGCGAGCGAGTGAGCACAAGCTGGGGAGAGGCAGAGAGAGAGGGAGACACAGATTCTGAAACAGGCTCCAGGCTCTGTGCTGACAGCTCAGCATGACATGGGGCTGACATGGGGCTGGACTCACTGACCCACAGACCGTGAGATCATGACCTGAGCCGAAGTCATACACTCAACCGAGTCACTCAAGTGCCCCCATAATATGTAACTTTTTATATACTTGGTAAATACTCTTATATTGTTGAAAAGTTCAAGAATTGAACGCACTCATCTATTTTAATGGAACTCATATTGCCAGTTTTTAATAGTGTGTAAGTTTAAAGAATCATTTGATCTATTTCTACATAGTTTTTAGTGGCTCATGTTTCCTGATATCTTCTGATTACTATTAGAAAGATATATATAAAATAAGTGTGAAAATTAGGAAAAACATTCCATTGTGCCATTGCCAAGTATTGTCACTGAACTGTAACAGATTGCAAAATATCTCCTACATAGACCTCTCGAATGTCAATAAAACAGATTTCTTGTAAGTGATTTATGGCTTATGAGAAATGATTACCCATACAGGAAAGGATATTTAAAATCTAAAATTGTGTTAAGCTGATGGTTCAAAGAATAACTATTACACAGAATCTCTCTATTCTCTCATGTATCTTTTTGTCCACTCTTCCAAACTTAGTGTCTCATTTGAATAATGATGACACTAAATTTCTAATTTGACATTTAAACCAAAAGAATACAAACATAACAAATCATAATATTACATTATTGATTTTATTATCAAAGTATAGCTTTCACACCTCTTGAAATTTACAAAGTAATTTTAGAAAACTGTAGAGCCTAATAATTCTTTGAAAGAAATAGTGATTTCTCTAGACCTAAGTCAGTATCAATACATGAGGAATTCGTTAACTAAAATATTTTTAAGTCTCTATCATATAATATAGCCTCTCTCTCTATAGATAGATAGATAGATAGATAGATAGATAGATAGATATGCATTAAATCCCAAATAATTGAGGATAGTCCTTACAGGTGGGGGTAATAAGGTACAAGGATATGAGGCAGAGATCTGATATAAAATTAGACAATAAGCTGGAATAGACAGAGAGAGAGAGAAATAGATAATAAACAGGCACTCAATGCATATATGCTGAAAAAAATGATTAATTCAGAGAATGAAGAAATGTTATTACATATATATATATATATATATATATATATATATATATATAATATATTATCTGCCTCTGACATATGTTTTCCATACAGAAGATTTTGGTCAAAGGTAATGATGGACACACTTAGAAGTTGACTATTTACCAGAGTAGATCCACTCTAAATGGAATAGTATACACATAGTTTTTCAATCATCCTCTATAAGCACTGGAAAATACAGTTAACTGAGAGAACTGCAAAAATTTCCACATTTACCTTCACTTTTAAAATATTTCCAATATCAAGGTTTGCTTTTAAAATAATTAAAATTCCAGGTTTGAATATAATAAACACTATAATTTACATCTAGGTAGTAATTTAGATTATACAAATAATTTCAATAGAAAACTTAAAAATCTATTTCAAATATATATTCAATAAATTAGTCTTGCTTACTGTTCAATATTAATCTAATTTAGTCTTGTTATTACTTACTACTAAGGTTAACTCGGTTTGTGTTTATTACTCTTTTTAAAGTTCTTATTTAACTTCCAGTTAATTAACATACACTGTAATACTAGTTTCAGGTGTACAATAGAGTGATTCAGCCCTTCCATACAACCCCTGGTTCTCATCACAAGTGCACTCCTTAATCTCCATTACCCATTTAACCCATGCCTGCCCCCACCTCCCCTATGGTAACCATCAGTTTGTTCTGTATAGTTAAGAGTATATCTTGGTTTGTCTTTCTCTGTCTTTATCAATTCATTCATTGATTGACACTTGGGTCACTTCCATATTTTGGTTATTGTAAATAATGCTGCATTAAACATAGGGGTTCATATATCTTTTTAACTAAGTGTTTTCACATTCTTTGGGTAAATACCCAAAAATCACGGGATCACAGGATAATTCTATTTAATTTTTTGAGGAAACTCCATACTGTCTTTTACAGTAGCTGCACCAGTGTGCATTCCCACCAACAGTGCAGGAGGGTTCTCTTTCTCCACAAACTCGCCAACACATGTTGTTTCTTGTGTTTTTAATTAGAGCCATTCTGAGAAGCGTGAGGTGGTACCTCATTGTGGTTTTGATTTGCATTCCTTGTTGATGAGTGATATTGGACGTTTTTTCATGTGTCTGTTGACCATCTATATGACTTCTTTGGAAAACTGCCTATTCATGTCTTCTGCCCATTTTTAAATTGGATTATTTGTTTTTGAGTATTGAGTTATATAAATTCTTTATATATTTCTGTATTAACCCTTTATTGGATATGTCATTTGAAAATATCTTTTGATATGGGTTAACCCTAACCAAACTATCTTTTGATGATGGGTTAACCCTAACCCAACTCCAACTTCGTAGGTAATCTTTCAGTTTTATTGGTTGTTTCCTTTGCTGTGCAAAATCTTTTTATTTTGATATAGTCCCAAAAGTTTATTTTTGCTTTTCTTTCCCTTGCCTCAGGAGACAAATCTAGAAATATATTTCTACAGCTGATATGAAAGAGTTTGAAGTCTAGAATTAGACTCCAACTCTAGCTTTGTTCTTTTTGTTCTTCTTTGGAAAACTGCCTATTCATGTCTTCTGCCCATTTTTAAATTGGATTATTTGTTTTTTGAGTATTGGGTTATATAAATTATTTATAATTTTGGTATTAACCCTTTATTGGATATGTCATTTGAAAATATCTTTTGATATGGGTTAACCCTAACCCAGAATATCTTTTGACGACTATATTGTCATCAATATCTTGTCTATATTGACTATATTGTCTTTATCTTGACTATATTGTCATCATCATTGACTATAAAAAGATATATCAAAATATCTTTTTGATGACTATATTTTGATATAGTCCCAAAAGTTTATTTTTGCTTTTCTTTCTCTTGCCTCAGGAGACAAATCTAGAAATATATTACTACAGCTGATATGAAAGAGGTTGAAGTCTAGAATTAGACTCCAACTCTAGTTTTGTTCTTTTTCAGGATTGTTTAGGCTATTCAGGATCTTTTGTGTTTCCATAGAAATTTTAGGATTGTTTGTTCTAGTTCTGTGAAAAATATTATTGGTATTTTGATAAAGATTTCATTAAATGTGTAGATTGCTTTGGACAGTATAGACATTTTAAAAATATTTGTTCTTTCAATCCCTGAGCATGGAATATCTTCCCATTTGTTTGTGTCATGTTCAATTTCTTTCATAAATGTTTTGTAGAATACATATTATTTTTAAGAGTCTACAAAGCATTTTGAAAAATTATCCAATTACTGGCAATAGAGCAAGATCAAAATGCAAAGAATTGGAAGTTTATAGATTGCAGTCCAACTTGAAATAATAAAAAATAGAAACATTTTGAACTATATAAATGAAAATAAAGCACCTAAAATGTGTGGGATATGGGATGCAATTAAAGTCGTCTTGCTTTAATCTGTAGCTTTAATTGAATTTATTATAATTTAAAGTAATTAAAATCAGTAAGCATCCATCTCAAGAATTGTGGGGAAAAACAAATTAAACACAAATATGTTAGGAAGAAGATAGAGAATAAAATTAGTAAAAAAATGAATTTAGTATAGAGGAATAAAAAATTAATTTGTTATTTGAAAAGTATTAAAATTGACACTCACCCAGGATTCTTAAGTAAAAATGAAGGCATGAATTACAGGTACGAAAATATGGTAAACTCTAAAGATGCTAAAGAATGTTGTGATATTTAGTAAGTTTATGAAGAAAAACTGTTTTAACAAAATAATGTTTTATATAGCAATTTAGAGTATCAAAACTAGAACATTTCATAATTTGAAGTGTCAGCATTGACATTTAATCATCAGATATGATTAATGGTTGGGATAAAATTGACACAATTTCTTAGAGAAACAAATCGTCTTGAACTTAATCTTGCACATGTACTAAGATATCTCTAAAGACATTTGTTAGACATTATTTTTATTTTTAATAAAAAAATAAAATAAAAAGAAAACTGGAATATATATTAATAGGACAGGAATATGTGATGACACTATATATTAACTAAACAAAAAATTATGCAGAGAGAACAGTGAATGAACACCAGAATCATGTATTTATCAAGATGAGTTTTTAAAAGTCATTATTATTATATGGAGTGACAGTGGTGACACATTTTTATGTATGCTGAAGGGTAGAATTATAAGTTATAATTAAAACAAAGAAAATAAAATAATTTAAAAAAGTAAGTGTAGGGTGTGTGTGTGTGTGTGTGTGTGTGTGTGTGTGTTGTGTATGTTTTGCTGGGAGAAAGAGAACTAATTAGAAAGAGATTCAAAGCTGGTAAAGTTTTATTTCTTAACTTGGGCAATGAGTGTGTAGACATTTGCACTCTGTTTTCCTGACATATCACAAGTTTTTATGTATATTTCATATTAAACCTAGAGTGAACCTCATGAAAAATGGCTGGTTCTTCAGTTGTAGTCTGTGAGGTGCTGTGGCCTGCACCAGTTACACCCTATCTTGGGGTGGTCTCCATTCCATCTTCTATTGGGCACTGAGTCAGTTTGCCCCTTCTGTCCCTTCTAAGGAGAGATGAGCTTTCTCCTTAGCAGTGATAATTTAAAACATCCAAACAAAGAAGAAAATCTCTGAAGTGCTTCTTCACTACAAACCCAAAAAAATGCAAAAGGAGCACTAGGAAGTGGGAATCTGATACAAGCTTTGTGTTGGGGAAGAGAGGGGTTCCCAGCAAATGGATCACAGTTAAGTCTTGGATTTCAATTACAGTATTACAGAATTCTGTCTGGAAACTCTTCCAAAACGTGAATGTCATTTGGCAGACAATAATATTAAAAGACAATCAAATGTTCTGCTCTAGAGTGTATTGAGTGTGTGTCAATTTTGGTTCTGGATCAGCTTGATGATTAAATTTATTTTCAATCTAATATTGGTGTACAGTTTCCCACAAATTTTGCATCTGTGGTAAGAACTATTCTAAAGTATCTTCTCAAGGTTTTTAACCCATATTTATCTGTGGTGCAACTGCAGGAGGAGACTCTGTCAACTCTTTCTTTAAGAATTTGTTTTCTTTGTGGTTGGCACGGTTGACACCTCTTCAAGGAATTGTAATGAGAAGCTTGGATGAAAAGACAGATAAACACTTCTTCTAGAACACAGCTACACTCTTGTTTCACTTACTGCTAGACCTTTCTCATTGCTATCTGTTATAGAATAGTGGCATTACCTTTGAGAAAACAGGATAAAAAGATACACAATGTCTGTGTCTACTGCTAAAATGGTTCCAAAGGTAAGCTTCAGAGTAAGAACCTAAGAATACACCCAATTTGTGTAACTCTTCCCCCTCTTGAAATTACTCTTGATTTTAATATGTGAAGACTAATCTGTAGTTTACTGGTTGTTTTTTTTTTCTTTTGCTGAAGAAAAATATCTTTTCAGGTAGTGTTAAGGAATATTAAAAATTACCACAAATTATTAATGTTTCTAAAAAAATTTCTAAAAAATATGTCTTATTTCACTTTTGTTTTATGAATAAAAGTATTTTCAAGTTTCTATAACATTTAGAACATTTGTATCACCTTGAATAAACCTTTTTTTTCAAGTTCATTTGCCAGTGTTTTATTTTTGCCAGTGTTTCATATTTATTTATTTTTAAAGGTTATTTATTTATTTTGAGAGAGAGAGGGAGAGAGGAAGGGGCAGAGAGAGAGAGAGAGAGAGAGAGAGGGAATATCAAGAAGGCTCTGGGCAGTCAGCATGGAGCCTAACACAGGGCTCAATTCCACAAACCTCAATATCATAATCTGAGCTGAAATTGAGTTGGAGACTGAACCAACTGAGCCACCCAGGCACCCCTGCCAGTGTTTTATAAATTAAAAAAAAATAATAAATGTATATATTTTTACATCTACGACTTTTATTCAAATCATCATGCAGCATTTTTTCATGGGAGCAACTGATATTTTTTTCTAAAGTGTCCTTTAAAATTTTTAAGCTTTATTTGGGATTTTATTAACAAATGCATTGATATAAATTATCTAAATTGTGTATGGATCAGAAATAATTTTGTAAGGTTTTTATGGATGATTTTGTAGGTTTTTATTTTTAAATGAAAAAAAAATAACGTTTATTTATTTTTGAGAGAGAGAAAGAGAGAGAGCATGAGCGGGGTAGGGGCAGAGAGAGAGGGAGACACAATATGAAGCAGGCTCCAGGATCTGAGCTATCAGCACAGAGCCCAACGTAAGGCTCAAATCCACAAACTGTAAGATCATGACCTGAGCAAAAGTCGGTCGCTCAACTGCCTGAGCTACCCAGGTGTCCCTTGTAGATTTTTATTTTTAAAAGCTTTATGTATTCATGTTAACACATGTAGTTTTTGGTTAAGGAAAAAAATTCTGCCCCCAAGTTATGAAAAACTAGGTCTCAAAACCACCTTTTTATATATTGGGCTTTTTGTTTTTTTAGATGTTTTGAAGGTTTGTATTGGGAATAAAGTTCTTAGTATTTTAATTAATTTGTACAGTTTACTTAAAACATTACTTCTATATTAGTTTTTTATTATGACTTGAGTGTTAGCAAAGAGTACTGTTAAAATGGATGAGCTTTATCTAAATAAATATAACTAAAGTAAACTTGGGGACTCAATGAAGACCATGAAAGTGAGCAAAATTTAAAACACACCATACTAGATATAAAAATAAAATAAATGTGTATTAATCATCAGTATATATGTCTGCTTATTAGCAAATATTTTTATTGCTCATTTTAAACATTCTAATATTAAAAGAGTAAATCTATGCATATTGGACACAAAATAAAATTAATTAAATCTGAATTGCATAGCATTTCAAAGTCATATGAGCTATATTTAAAACATATTGGTAAGTTTTCACATATATCTGATAGGTGGTGAAATGAAATTGTTTACCTTTTTCAGTGAAATCTTCAGATTCCTGAATTTAATAAAAATTCCTGAAGAGGGAGATATTTACTCTCAAATGAAAAATATGTTTTATTGTGAATGAATTGAATTCCATAAACCAAAGAAAAAAGCTTTATATATCATCTTCAACATATGGGAATTATAGATGGTAAATCTCTATTGTGGTTAAAATTTTATCTTACTCTATGACATATTACAGATACTTTTCCATATGTAAATTTTTATACCAATTGAAATAAGTTCCCTAAAACCTTATCCTATAGTAATTTTAAATTAATCATCCATGATTTCTAAGTATACACCTATAAATAGAAATACATCAGCTTTTATTTTCTAATAAATAAAACTTTCTAAAAATATATTTTAATAGTTTGGAAAATAATAATTCATAATAAGTTAAGGCAATAAATAATATTCCATTATCTTTTCTGATGTGAGGCAAGGAATGACAATAGATATAACACTACGTATTGCTATATTTAATTATAAAAATACTATCACAGCAAAGCACATTTGTCATTTACCCAGCTAACTAGCCCATGAGGCTCATTACTGGATCTTGCAGGGAGAACACAGATAAACAAAACCCTATGTTTGGTTTTTCCTTCAGTTATCTTGACATGAAATCTCTACTTCTGCATGCCCAGATTCAATTTCTTGTCTACTAGTAAGTACAAAGTATTTGAAAAGCCAGTGCTAATTTACATATCATTTGCATCAGTGTATTCTTCTGCCAAATCTTTTTACTTTCCTGAAGCAATATGGACATGTGCCCTATCTTTTGCACCAGCTCTATTTCAATTTCTAGAAATTACTATAAGGAGTAAGTGGGTGCCTAGTTACCAGTGATTTTTACATTGTTTGCATCAACTTTTCCCTCAGCTTCCTATTTACATAACTTCAGAACTGCAGGAAAATTATGGGCTGAAATATCAAAGTCAGAACTGTTGAAAAACAGATAAAAATATTTTTGGAGAAATATCAAAACTAAGCTGATGGTAAACTTAACCTTTCCCTTAAAAAAAGTGTTTTAAGCACTGTAAATTATTGTCAGCAGCTGGGAAAGTGACATCTGCACCAAATTAAGTGCTAATTGTTTTCTAGAATTTAATGCTTTCGTAAAAAAGTTTTTTAACGTTTATTTTTGAGAGAGAGAGGGAGAGAGAGAGAGAGAGCAGAGGAGGGGTGGAGAGAGAGGGAGACAGAGGATCCAAAGTAGGCTCTGTGCTGACAGCAGAGAGCTCGATGCAGGGCTGGAATTCATGAACCCTGAGATCATGACCTGAGCCCAGGTTGGACATTTAACCTACTGAACCACTCAGGTGCCCCTAGAAAATTTATTGTTCAGTATACAGTACTGATTTATATATGTCCCCCAAATGGATTGTCTTTGAAGAAAGTTTATGCACAGGGTAAAAAGGAATCATATGAATAAAGTTGCCAATAGGCTTATCTTAATAGTTAACTTTTGAATTGGATTGACTCTAGTCTACCTAATGACTCTGGTCTAGTGAAAATTGTGAAAAAAAAAGCAATTCTAAATGTTTGCCTCCATATTCTTTTTGTGTCATTTTTTTTTTACATTTTTATTTCACAATCTACAGAACAATGTCTTATCTTTATCCAAAATCATCTTAAATATTCTTCAGTGCTTCCTTTGTGTATTTTATTTTCTCTAATTGTTACTTTTCCAAAAAAGGTTAAGATCCCTCCTTACTACTCACTTTGTACTCAGTGTTTTCAGATAAAATCAAAGAGTAGTTTTACAGTTCCAATTTGGTATCTACATCTATTAGAGAATATGCATTATAAAAGTATGAGAAAATAATTCTTAGAATGGAAATGCAAAAGAAGAAAGAGTTAATTGTCTTTAAAGTGAAAATATCACTCCTCTCATAAAAAAAATCATTTTAGGGCTCTCAAGTATATTCAAATTAAGTTAAAACACTTTAGAATAACAGTAAATAATTTCATCACCTTGTCACTAGCTCTTAATCTTTACTGAGTATTTCATTACTTTGACACCCATATTACTTAAAGATCCAGTTTTGCCTTATCAGTGCCTTCATGTTTCACACTCTGTCTGGCATATCACTCTGCCTTTGCAGTTGTGTTTATTGCCTGGAATTGACTGACACCAGGGATTTTTTTTTCTTTTTGAGGAAACATTTATTCATCATATAAAACTTCTATCTTGGGTCTTAAACTCCTGGAAGCTTTCCTTTTCTTTCTCACTCTGTCTAAATTCCCATATGGTGTTTGCAGTGCATTTTACTTATTATTATCAGAGAACTACAATGTATTTATTATATTAAGACATGTTTTCCACTAGGTTGTCAGTACATAGGGCCACTGCCTCTTTGTATTTATTGTATTTTAAAATCTGCACATAGTGTTCACCCAATAAGTAGCTATTTATTATCTGAGCTTATGCTAAATTCCTTTGCCTCTCATGTTCTCCCAAATTAAAATAGGTACACATATGATACTTTATCATTTATATTTATTTATTCTTCAAGTGCATATTCACATTTCCCTTCATCACTGAACACTTCAAGGCACTATTCCAGTCTTCCTTGACGTTTCTCTACTATATTCTTAGATGTATCTATTTCAAACATTCTAATGCTTAGAATTTATATATTGTCTTGTGCTGCTTCGTGACTCACATTGTCCTTATTACTAGATTTAAGTTCTTTAAATCAGGGACAAAGTATTATGCTTTTTATGAGTCTCTAATGGTTTCTAGGTCAAGACTAGACTCAAAATATGTGCTCAATAAATATTGATGGCTTTATTAAAATGGTCAGAGAGAATGAATAGATGATAATACATGAATAAATGCCAAGTCTTTTTTTTTTTAGGTGCTTTTATACACTTGGGAACAAAATTTCAGCTCTTTTTTAAAAGTTGCAAATGTTGGGAGACAAAAATAGTGCCCTTGAGCATAAATGATAGACAGCTGGCTGATAATGTGATGATGAATCATTTGACATTCTTTTTAGTTTCTTTCTTCAGAACTCTTAATAAGAACATGTACCATTAATCAGCAGCAAGGAGTCCTGCATAGTTTGTGGGTGGATCTCAGAAGAAGTAGCCAAAAAAATGTTGTCTGATTATTCAAATAATAATATTGCCAATCTACCAAAGTTTCATGTAGAGACTTAAGATTTTTGATACAGAGATGCAATTAAGAACAATATACTATAGTTTTCTATGTTCTCTCTATAAAATGTAATTGTATGACAGGAAGATATTTCCTACCCATTGCTTGGAATCATTTCTCCCAATGCTTCCTCACAAAATAGGCTTCTGTTTGCCTGTGGGATTTAAGCTTCAAGACCACTACATGTGTTTTCCCAGCAGTAGCTTTTCATTGCAAGCAGAGCCATCAGGTGTGAGCTGAGCTAACAACCCCATGCTGAAAGGCTTCTTCATTGCTGGGATAGCTCTCAGGATATGGATTTTTTGAAGGCTGTCAAAACAGGGTGAACTCTGAAGATATTTCTACAATACAAGAATGGGCCTGCTTACCAAAATAGAAATGCTTATATTTGTCAACTCACATTATCATTTTTATGCAAAAATATTTCATGAGGAGTATAATCTCCTGAATTCTACCCTTTGGAAATGAAAGCAGGTTTCATATAACATGCTGACTTACATAACATATTTATTCCCTATTGTAGCATGCTTATAAACTTTAAATACTAAATTAATAACTCACCCCTTTTTAACCACCCCTTTGAGCCTCTGCTTCTTTGTTCAAATTTGTGAATTTATTTTTTTAATTATGATCTTTAACACTATATTATCCTAATGTAACTATATTTCATTTCATATTTCAAGTTTAGAGAATATTTTATAATTCATAATGTCTAAGAATTAAAAGCTTTTCCTGATAACAAAATTCCATATAAGACATGCACATTTTGAGTTATAGATAGCAAACTTAGAAATATAACAACTGACTGCAGTATTTAGAGTAGTATATCTCTACTTTGAAATGGAGGGACATCTGTTAGGATGGGCCTCTGTCAGGATTTGTACTGTTATATGTATAGGACACCCCAGACAAAATCTCTCTGATCATAAGCAGAGCTATAATACTTACTCCAAGTGGTACAGATATTAAATAATGTTCAGGAGTCCTGCCTAAAAATGAAGATATTTTATACAAATGGAATTAAGTGTTTGATGCAAATTAGACTGCTATGAAAATAGAACACAAAGTTCATGTTTGTAAAATTAAACTGTGATATAATTTTTACATTTTTTTTGCTCTAAGATAGTATATTCTGTGAATGATTTTACGTTTTTAAGAAATATTCTTAATATATGTTATTATTATGTCTTTAATTTTTTTTAAGTTTATTTACTTATTTTGAGAGAGACAAAGAGCGTGCAAGAGGGGAGGGTCAGAAAAAGAGGGAGAATCTCAATCCCACTCCGCGCTGTCAGTGTAGAGCCCATGCAGAGTTTGAATTTCCCAGACTGCGAGATGACCTGAGCCTAAATTAAGAGTTGGACGCTTAACCAACTGAGTCACCCAGGTGCCCCTGTTATTTCTTTTTTTTTTAAACATGCTATGATTAATAAGCAGCAATTACATCATTGTCAAATTCCTGATTTGAAAGGAGTATAATAAGAAAATAGATTACCTTGGAATCCATTCTTTGAGTTCACTTACTATGAGTTTGTGTGTCTATGTTTCAATGTCATATTAATATATAGCCATCAAATATCTATTATAGTAGTAAGAAAAATACATTAACTTTATCAGTGCAATTAAATCATTTGGAAGACTATTGAGGTAGCTCACAGTTAGGAGCAACAGTATGACTTTTTCAGTAATCCAATTGAAAGATGAATGCTCTTGAATCATGAATAATAGAGATGAGTAAAATGGGCAAATGGGCATTTAAAATTAAAACTAAAGAGATGTCATATTTGATAGAGTGTAAATAATGAGAAGTAGAGTCATACACACAGAAGATTGAGCAACTGGATAGAAGTAAATTCATTCACAGTCCTATGATACGTGCTTCGGAAGAGCAAATTTCAGATCCAAGATTTGGACATCAATATTGGAACTATTTTATGTAAACCACATTGATATAAACCATCAAGGTATAAACCACAATTTATCTTAGGGGAGATAGTTGACAAGAAACTAATTAATATATGCTTTTAAAATCTTCTTGCATCTATTGTAGTAGAGATATCAACTTGACAACTTGTTAGCATAAAGATTGTAAATAAAGCCATGGGAATTAAGAAGATTGAAGGTGAGAGTATAGAAGAAAAGGAAGCTTAGGGAAAACATTAAGATTTCTAAGGGGACAGAAGAGGAGAAACTAAATGCAGAATAAAGTAATTAAAACTTCCAGATGAATGCAATGAATATATTTACACAGAAATTTGGTAGAAAATATTTCAGAAGAGGGAGATCAATGTAACACTCTCCTACAGAACAGATACGAAGACTTAAAAATGTTTTCTAGATTTTACTGCCAAAAGTTCATTGAATTTTGAGTGGGGGGGGTGTACATGTGGAAGGTTGAATAGTAAATAAAAGGCACAGAATCGGGGGTTATGTGTACAGGCATTTCTTTCTGAAAGTTTGTGAAAGGGAAATATCAGAAATAACAGATGCTATAGGGAGATTAAAGTCAAAATAAGAAGTTATGTAAATTGCTTAGAAGATTATGTCATTTAGATGAAATTATGGTTGTGAAAGAGATTGACTTAGGATATTCATTAGAAAGGGGAGAATAAATAAAGAACAGATCCTGAAGGGATGAAATGAGAAGTGATACCAAGCCTAGAAGAAGAGACTAAGCATAAAACTAAGAAACACCTATGTTGTTATAGAAAGGAGGAAGGAAGGGGTGGGTATCCATAGAAACTGAGATGTGTTTGATTGTAGAGATAATTAGAAGTTTAATTCTAGTGTGTATTTAGTTCCACATGAAGTAAGACACTGCTATCTCTTGAGAATTATTGGGTTCCTAACAAAAATCTTAGTTTTGAATATGAGGAATATTTGAAATAATAGTTGTATATAAATAGAAAAAAATTGGCTGTAAGAATTATACAAGTGGAGCTATAACTTTGACAAATATCTGCTGATGCCCTGCATACTAAGTGCTACATAAGTGCCCAAAGTGATATAGTGATGCACAACATAGGTGGAAAAGTCTCTGAACTTCATAACTACATAATTTGAGTCCAAAGAGGAACTTAAATGGATAACAGGCACTGTGATCCAAGAATTTAAAAATCATTTGGTTGGAAAGAAATAAAGTGGATCACTGAGTACATTGGAAAGTCTGTAACTTTGAGTGGTAGAAGATATAGGATATTTAACTAGGGGATTCTGGAAAGACGAGAGAGAGAGAGAGAGAGAGAGAGAGAGAGAGAGAGAGAGAGAGAGAGAGAGAGAAAGGAAGGAAGGAAGGAAGGAAGGAAGGAAGGAAGGAAGGAAGGAAGGAAGGAAGGAAGGGAGAAAAGAAAAGAAAGAACAAAGAAAAGAAAGAAAAAGAAAGAAAAGAGAGAAAGAAGGAAAAAGGAAGGAAGGAAGAAAAGAAAGAGAGGGTGGAAGGGAGAGAGAAAGAAAGAAAGAAGACAAGGGAAGGGAAGAGGAAAAAAGGAAAGGGAGAAAAAAAGTGTGTGAATTACCAGAGGTAAGAATAAAAGCCTGATGTAAGAATAAAAACAGAGGGAAGACAGGAGGAAACAAAACTATATGCATATGTGCATGTGTTGGGAGACACTGTTAAGACTTACAGCTGAAGATGTAAATAAATAAATGTATTTGCAAATTGTTTTAACAGTTTGGAACAACATAAAATCAATAAGAAACCAGAATTATGGGATAATGTAGTAAGGGAAGTTATTAAATTTGATTAAATTCATCAGACTTACTTGGATGAAATGATTAAAGTACAAGGAACTAAAAGGTAAAAAGACAGATTGGCACTTTGTAGTACTCCAGGTGGCAGATGATGGGAGCCTAAATTTGGGAAATGTACACATGGAAAAAATAGACATTTTTGAGGTGTTTTTAAAAATGTTTTATTTATTTATTTTGAGAGAGAGAGAGAGAGCAGCAGAAGGGCAGGGAGAATCTCAAACAGGCTCCGCTCTGTGATCACAGAGCCTGACATGGGGAGTCAATCCCATGAACCATGAGATCATGACCTGCGTGGAGATCAAGAGTCTGGTGCTCAAGCGGCTTAGCCATCCAGGTGCCCCACAAATTTGAGGTGGACTTGGTGATGTATTGACTGGGGAGTACATAGTAAGGTGGCACTGAGGATGAATTTAATGACTTGTTGGAAACTGAGCTAAAGCTGGGACTTCTCACTAAATCAGATAGAACATGTTTTGGAAGGCCACTATGAGTCAAGTTTTGGACACATGGATATTGATGTTCCAATTGGCCCTACAAAGTTATGCTATGTGATTGGGGATTGGAATTATTATTTTCTTTTGGTGGAATTTTTTATTATTGTATTCTTTTTTAGTTTCTTTAAATTCTTCCTTAGGTTTACCTTCCTTAGGCTTTATCTTTGTTGTGGTTGTTATTCAAAATTATTGTATAGTCTATCTTTCCAATTCTGCCTATTGAGTTCAGATGACATATTGTTATTATTATTTTTCTATTCAAGAATATCCTTTAGTTTTATATCAATTTTTGTTCTTTTGGGCAGAAACTATTTACCTATGTGTCATCTATCATTTGTATTGTTATGTTTTATAAGTTATGTTTTTAACTGGGTACAAAATCCCACATTACATTATTTTTTCTTTAGGATTTTAAATATATTATTCTATTTTATGATAAAAAGTTACCTGCCAGTCACATTAAATGGAAAGTATCTTCAGGGTATTATGTGTTTGCCCCAGGTATTTAATTTTTGTTTTTTATTTGAGAACCTGTGATATCACTATTATAGTCAAGTTTTTTCTTTTTCATGATACTCCTTTACTCTTTCTGAAAATTTTCAATCCATTGATTTATGTATTTTTTATTTTTATTTTTTTAATTTATAAAGATGTACGTATTAAAAATCTCTAAAATACTCTTAAAAGAATTTCAAATAATGCTTCTCCGATATACTGTTTTTCTGGAATTCTTACAAGGTATATTTTGAAATTTATCATTCTAATTTCAATATTTTATAATTTCTTTATTTATGTTTGTTTACTTATTTGAGAGAGAGAGAGAGAGAAAGAGAGAGAGAGAGAGAACATGTATGTACAAGCAGAGGAGAGACAGGGTGAGGGAGATTGAGAATCCCAAGTAGGCTCTGTGCTGGCAGCACAGAACCTGACACAGGGCTGCATCCCACAAACTTTGAGATCATGACCTGAGCCAAAATCAAGAGTCAGACACTTGACTGACACTTGACAGCCATCCAGGTGCCCTAATATTTTATAATTTCTTAATCACATTCCTTACCCCTTTACTTCACTGTTGCTATTCCTAGTTCTCTCTTCTGTTTGATCTACTTAGAGTTTCATTTTTCTACTGATATCTTTACTTCAATATCACAATTATGTTTATTTACATATTTCTATTTTTCCTAGCCTCTACCAGAAGTACTTTTATTGTTTTTTTTTTATATTTTATTTTTAAGTAATCTCTATACCCAACATGGGGCTCGAACTTACAGTCCCAAGAACAAGAGTTGTATGTTCTACCGACTGAGCCAACCAGGCACCCCTACTCTACTATTTCTAATAATGATTTGATTGTACTTACCTTTTTAGTTTCCATACAACTTTATTAACATTTCTTTCATCGTCTTTTTTTATTATCACAATCATTTTATCATTTATGTGAATGTATTTTCTCATGTATGATGAAATATGTGTTTCTTTGAATTTTATAGAGAGACAAATGTGCTATATGATTCTATTTACTTTTGAAAACTATATGGGTTTTCTTTTTTCCACCTGTAATAGTTCTTTCAAATGTAACAAAATGGTATTTCCTCATTTTTCCCCCTTTAGCTCACTCATTTTGTAAAGAAAAAAAAGAAAAGAAAAGAAAATAGATACCTCCTGATCAGCCTCTTGCCTGATAACATCTTTTACCATCTAACGTATTGCTATAGATTTCTACTGTGAAGTCTTGGTGTAGAGGGCTCATTAAATTATACAGACTTTGTTGATATCTAATATTATTATAAATAATGCATAAAATATTCCAAATTTCAGACTATCTCATCTACACAATATCAGAAGATGGTGAACTTGCTACTTGGTGATTTTGAATTCAGAATACAACATTCAGTCCCATCCATTCACTCCATATCAAAATTGTACCTCTGAAAGTATAATTTTAGAATGGATATACAAAAGGATATCAGTGGTAACATCTTGGATAAATTAGGAGAAAAGTAATCAAACTTATCTATAATAGTGAAAACTTCACCCATATTTAGTTGGATATTCATAGTGGTGGGTGGATGGGCATATTATATTTTCTTCTATTATGGCTGAACTTCTTACCCAACATTTTTATGTGCATTTTATCACTTTATTATTATCAGTTTTATTATTACTCAGATTACTGAGCAAAACCCCTTATTTCAAAAGTTGTTAAATATTGTGTTACTGTCTTTATTTTCTAAATATTTAGGTGTTGGCAGATGAACCCTGATTTGGTTTTCTAGTAATATAATTTCAAAATCATATATCATATAGTTTCTTTTGATTATGCTTGTGCCATATATAAGTTTGTTGTAATTTTGTTATATATTTTTAATAGGAATCTCATTTGTAACAATAATTCCTTCTTAAAGCCCATATTGCTTATTGCCTTTCCTAGGCTGTACTATGGGAGCTGCAAAAGTGTGCTTCAGAAAATGAGATTTTGATATATCTGCAAATTACATTAGATTCATTCCTTGTAAAGGACAGCCACGAATACCTGAATAGATTATTACTTGGTTCATTTGTGTCTTCTAAACACACACACAAAAAGTTTTAATGTTCCCATTGAAGATAGATTATATTCTCCAAAGTACCATCTTTACAATTACTATGACTTTTAGTTCTTAAACCAGGAAATTGAAGTTACCTAGCTGAACAAAACTAAGGCATTTTCTTTATAATTGTTATGCCTTACATTATTTCAAATAGAAAAATAAAATTTAAATACAAATATTATTTAAATATACAACTAAAGAAAACATGTAATTCTACTAAATCTCTCTTTGTAGTTATTTCTAACAAACTTTATGTCATTTCACTTAAACTACAATTCCTATGGATATCCCTCAGAACATAGTGATTAGAGAAGAGATCATAGAAACATCAAGAAAATGATGCAGGTATAGAGTGAAAGATTTAGCTACAGAAGCTTTTGTGACAATCCACTAAATCTTTGTTCAAAGACTTGAGCTTCTGCTCAAGAGTTATTTTCTATTTAAAGGCTATAGTCACCAAGGGAACCCAAAATCTGGCACTAAAAGAAAGCTGTTCTATGATGTGTTTACAGCCAGACTGTTGTTAGCAGACACTTTGTCTACTAGAATAAATAGTTTCTTTCAGCTCTAAAACAGTTCCTTCCATAAGCTATATCTAATTTGTTGTTTTCTTTATCTTTTTTTTGGTAGACATACATATTTAGTACACTTTTTCTCTGTACTTATTACTGGGGTCTCCCTTCTTTATTCCAGCATCCACGCACATCAATGTACCCAATACCCTCTTAGCACATGTTAACTAAGATTACTTTTGTTTGTTCTCTTCATTTTGCTTTTGTTTGCTCTTATATATGGAACTGCTTGTCATCATTAGCCTTATTAATTGCCTTATTAACTTGCACAGTTCTGGTGCACATTTTTCTGAATTGATCACTCAAATCTAGGTTTAATTTTTAATTAAATTGATTACAGTCCAACTTGTTTTCAATAGTTTTATAAATACATTAACCAATGCATAGTTAGTTGCATTGTTTTATAATGTTTAATAATGTTGCATTGTTTTATAATGTTTAATAATGTTGCATTGTTTTATAATGTATAATAGTTGCAATAGTTTTATAAATACATTAACCAATGCATAGTTAGTTAGTTAGTTAGTTAGTTAGTTGCTATTGCAAAGTATGTGGCAATAAACATCTTTGAACTTCTTATGCACAAGTGCATTTTTTACTCTAAGGAATGGATTCATAGAAATAGAATTGTTGGAACAGAGTATAAGTATATTTTTAATTTTTGTAAAGGTTGCCAGATGGCTTTCTAAGATTTTTTTTTAACAATTTGTATTTCTACCAGCACTGTAGGAGAGTACTTTTTGCCTTCATTCTAGCCGACAATAGATGTTATCACTCATTTTAATCTTGTCAGTCTGATTTTTGTACTATGATATCTCATGTTTACTTTAACTTGCCTTTTGTGTACTAGCAATACATTTCAGCATCTTTTTGTAAGGATGCTGGTCATTTGAATTTGCTGTAACGTGACTTGTATTTTCACACTCCTGCTTATATTTCTAGTAGGGATTCTGTCCTGCTCTTGTGACACACTGTTTTTGTATTGCATATGTTTTTCTTACATTATATTTTCTGTTAATTTTATTTATTTTAGTTATTATCGTGATTTTGCCTTTAACAAAAGTAAAAGTATGCATTTTAATTTATGTCAATTATATTTTATCAGTTAAGACTGTATTTCCTCCCTTAAGATTGTACAGACATGCTCAGGATTTTTTTTTTTTTTGCAGGCTTTTTATTGTTTTGTTTTTTAAATACCTGTAGTTTGCTTTTGTGTTCTGATAGATGTCCACATATATATCATCAATTTTGTAAAAAAAATGGCTTCACTCTCCTTGCACTGCTTGCAATTGGTATTACTTCTTCAACATTTGGTAGAATTCTTTGTTTCTGAAGATAATATTTTGTGCGATATTTTTAATCACAAATTTAATTTCCCTAATAGTTATAGGGCTTTTCCAAATAGATATTTCATACTGAGAGACTTGCAGTATTTACTTATCTTAGAACTGACGCCTTTTAACTTAATTGTCAAATTTATTATGTATATAGAATTGTTTGTAGCATTGGCTTTTTATCCTTTTCATGTCTATACAGTCTATAATGATATCCCCTATTTTATTCTTCTCATGAGTAGTTTTTGTCTTTTCTTTGTTAGTTTTCTTAGATGTTTGTCAACTTGGTTGACTTTTTCAGAGGACCAACTTTCTGTTTCATTCCTTCTGGTTTTTTTTTTTTCTGTTATCAATTTCATCTATTCTTTTGTCTTTATTACATTCTTCATTCTATTTGCCTTACATCTACTTTGTTCTTTTTTCCCCACTTTTCCTCGGTGGGAATTTATAGTGTTGATTTAAATTTTTTCCTAATGTAAGCATTTCATGATAAAAATTTCCCTCTCAACACTGCTTTAGCTATAACCCATAGCCTTGGATATTTTTATATTTATTTTCATTCAGCTCAGTATCTTCTTTAATTTCATTAAAACTTATTCTTTGAGCAATAGATTATTAAGATGTTTGCATTTTTTTTCTATTACTGATTTCTACTTGGCAGTTATAAGTGAGTGCTAAAAACATTCTTGTTGAGGTTGTATACACATAAATTTTCAACTCATTTGTGTAAATACCCAGGAACATGATTTCTGGATCATATTGTGTGACTTATGTTCAGCTTTGTAAGAAAATGTCAAACTATCTTCCAAAGTGCCTGTACATTTTTTCATTCCCACCAGACATCTATCAGAGTCTTTATTGTTTCATACCCTCATCAATATTTGATGTTGCTAGTGTTTTGAAATAGAGCCATTTTGATAGGTGTATACTGGGTGTCTCATTTCACTTTGCAAGTCCTTAATGACATACAATATTGAACATCTTTTTCATGGGCTTATCTGGAATCTATTTATCTTTCTTGTTGTGTCATTCAGATATTTTGCCCACTTTTAAATTGGGTTGTTTCTTTTCTTACTGTAAGTTGAAAGAGTTCTTTATGTCTTTTTGAGTACCAGTATTTTATTAGACATGAGATTTCAAGTATCTTCCACCAGGCTATGTGTTTTGTTTTGTTTTGTTTTCTGGACTATGTCTGTTGGAAATAAAAATATTTTTATTTTAATGAGGTTCAACTTACTAATTTTTTCTTTCATAGATCATGTCTTTTGTGTTTTATCTAGACTCATCATCATATCTAAGGTCATCTAGATTTTCTCTGACGTTATACGCTACTGTTTTTATAGTTTTGTGCTTTTAAAATTAGTTGCAAATTTTATAAAACATACAAACTTTGCATCAGTTTTAATTTTTGCTTTTGCCCAATTGTTCCAGCACCATTTGATGAAAAGTCTGTGCTTTTTTTTCTCCATTAGACTGCCTTTACTCCTTTCTCAGAGATCAGTTTATTATATTTCCAAGTGTCTATTTCTGACTGCCTTTTCTGTTCTATTCATCTATTTGGCTGTTTTTCTGCCCAGACTACACTGCCTACATCACTGCAGCTTGAAGTGGTGTCAGTCTTCCAATTTTGATTTTTTTCCAGTTATCTTGCCTTTCATATGTTAAAATAAGTGTATTCTTATCTACAAAGTAACTTGCTCACATTTGGCTTAGGTCTCCAGTGTCCATCCTGAGAACCTGGTATGGCACTTGGAGGTAAAACTCACAAAGGCCACCTCTGAATTTTTATCTTTCAAACTAATCTACACTGAATTTGACACCTCATCAATTCCAGCTTCAAGTGTACCTGGAGCACCAGCTCTACCTTCTGCTCCACGTAAACTGTGATTCCCTGTATCTGCCTGTCTCTCCAGTTTTTAGGGCAGCACTTTACCCTGTGCTTTTAACTATCTGATGGATTTAAGAACAGTTGTTTATTTCCACTTTTGTGAAATTTCTTTCTTGTATTTTTTCTTGTTGTTGTAAGGATGGGAGCGATGGCTTCCAAGCTCCTTACCTGTCAGAATGGAAATTGGAAGTCCCATATGACTATGTTTATTTTATTTTATTTTATATTAAAAAATCCTCCTATTTCATAATATATATTTTACAATTATAGTTTGTAAATTAAATTAGTTTATGGTATAAAATACTTTATTTTTAATTTAATACCGCTCCTCAGTTCATTTTTTCTTCATTATTTTCAATATAGTTTTATTCTCTTGGAAAATGCTCAGTCACACAAATAATTTTATGTCTTTAATCACGTATTTATTAATTTGTTTTGTAGTCCATTCCTAAATTATTGTAAAATGCTTAACGGAAACGTCCTTAGTATTGCATGTCTCTAAAAGATGGATTATAAATAATTTTTAAAATGTAACCATTAGCTGTATAAAAATGTAATATATGGTATCATCTGAATCAGGAGTTTACAAGCTATAGCTCATGAAAATCAAACCTGGCCCACCTCCTGTTTCTATAAATCAAATGGTATTGAAATACAGCCACTTCATTTATTCATATATTATCTCTGGCTGCTTCCACATCATGGCATTACAGTTGAATGTTGTGACAAAAGCTATATGTCCCAAAAAGCTTAAGTTATTTCTATTGTTCCTTTATAGATAAAGTTTGCTGACCCCTGATATAAATCATAATCACTGATCATGGAAAGTTTTCAAAAAATTAAATTGGAAAAAAAGCACATTGTTTTAAACTGAAATGTCATTTCAGATTTTGTTAGAACAGCATTTCTCAAGTAGTTTTCAGTCTCCTTTAGAATGCTATTCTTGTACACATTTAAAAAATACTATGTTAGAGCAAACTAGATATTGAAATCTCAAAGTATTACTAGTTTAAAACTAAATATTTGTGTTACTTATTTTATTGAGATATAATTGGCAAATATTATGCTTCAAGTATACAACATAATGGTTTAATGTTTTTATATATTGTGAAATGAACACCACATTAGAGTTAGCATCTATCACAATAAAAAGTTAGAAACATTTTTTTTCTTGTGATAAGGATTTTTACAGGTTACTGTCTTAGTAACTTTCAAATATATAATAAAGTATTATTAACTATAATCACCATACTGTATATGATATCCCTATGACTTAATTATTGTATAACTAGAAGTTTCTACCTTTTACCAACCATAAAATAAATTTTATATAACATGAAAAATTTTATAAATATTGTTGAAATTTTCAAAATATAAATATTTTGTGTAATTGTCAACTATAGTTTCTTCACTCACTTACATCTGCCAGATTGCTAAAATGACTAATCTGATGGCTTATAGTTTATATCACAGATGCTGTAATTTATTTTTTCTATGATGGCTATTTTCCCAGCTTTTTGGCACAGTTGTGTTTGCAAAAGTAACTGGATTTTAGTGTGACAAATTTGCTAAGAGCATACATTTCAAGTGTTACCACACACACTATGGTAACCACCTGAAGTGGTGGACATGTAATTAGTTTGATTGTGGTAAGAATTTCATAATGTATAGGTGTATTAAAACAAGTACACCTTGGGGCGCCTGGGTGGCGCAGTCGGTTAAGCGTCCGAATTCAGCCAGGTCACGATTCAGCCAGGTCACGATCTCGCGGTCCGTGAGTTCGAGCCCCGCGTCAGGCTCTGGGCTGATGGCTCGGAGCCTGGAGCCTATTTCCGATTCTGTGTCTCCCTCTCTCTCTGCCCCTCCCCCGTTCATGCTCTGTCTCTCTCTGTCCCAAAAATAAATAAAAAACGTTGAAAAAAAAATTTTAAAACAAGTACACCTTGTGTACACAAGCTCACAATGCCTATGTCATTCAGCTCACTTCATCTCATCATGTATTTTATTATTTCACATCATGACAAGAAGAACAGTGAGTATAGTACAATAAGATATTTAGAGAAAGAGAGACCATATTCATATGTGTATTACAGTATATTGTTATAATTGTATTTTATTATTAGTTATTGTTGTTAATCCCTTACTGTGTATAATTTATAAATTAAACATTATCATAGCAGTATATGTATAGGAAAAAAGAATATATATGCTTTTATACTATCTGCAATATCAGGCATCCACTGGGGTCTTGGAAAGCATTCTCTGTGAATAAAAGGGGGAATACTCTATTTTCAAAACACCAAACAATTCAGTTGCTGGTTAAGATTACAGGGACCATAAAATGAGTTGGAGATGAGTCACATATAAAATTTACAGGTATGTAACCTATTACAAAATAAGAGCTGAATATACTACCAATATATGTCTTAAGCACCTGTAGATAAGAGAATGAAATCTGCTACCTGGGATTTTAAACAGGCATAATTATTCTGATGTAAAAAAATGAAGAAACTGATCGCAGAAGTGTTACTAAATTACTGGTGTTTTTAAAAGCCATTTTACTGAGGTATGATGAAATACAAAAAGTACATAATTAATATAAAATACAATATAAACATATAAATGTATAAATACAAAAAACAATATCAATATACACAACTTAATGAGTTTGGACATAACTATAAAGCCATGAAACTATCACCTCAATCTAGACCTTAAACATATCACCTCCAAAAGTTTCCTCAAACCATCCTATTTTTCATTATTTTTTGTGATAAGAACATGTTTTAAATTTATTTATTTTTTAATTTACATCCAAGTTAGATAGCATATAAGAAAGGATGCTGGATTTTGCCTCCAGAGATGTGTTGAGTGATTTCAGGAGTAGATTCCTTAATGCCCTTACCCATTTAGACCAGCCCCCCATCCTCAACCCCCCCAAAAATCCTGTTTATTCTCTATATTTAAGAGTGTCTTATGTATGTCCCCCTCCCTGTTTTTATATTACTTTTGCCTCCCTTCCCTTATGTTCATAAAGTTCTCATATGAGTGATGTCATATGATATTTGTCCTTCTCTGAATGACTAATTTCGCTTAGCATAATACCCTTTAGTTCCATCCACATAGTTGCAAATGGCAAGTTTTCATTCTTTTTGATTGCTGAGTAACACCCATTGTATATATATACCACATCTTCTTATCCATTCATCCATTAATGGACGTTTGGGCTCTTTCCATACTTTGGCTATTGTTGATAATGCTGCTTTTGAACAGCATACCTGTATGCCTTGAATGAATACCTAGTAGTAGTGCAATTGCTGGGTCATAGGGTAGTTCTGTTTTTAATTTTTTGAAGAACCTCCATACTGTCTTCCAGAGTGGCTACACCAGTTTGCACTCCCACCAGCAGACATTTGAACAAAAAGAGATCCTCTTTCTCTGCATCCTCTCCAACATCTGTTGTTGCCTGAGTTGTCAATGTTAGCCACTCTGACAGGTGTAAGGTGGTATTTCATTGTGGTCTTGATTTGTATTTCCCTGATGATGAGTGATGTGGAGCATTTTTTCATGTGTCAGTTGGCCATCTGGATGTCTTCTTTGGAGAAGAGTCTATTCATGTTTTTTGCCCATTTCTTCACTGGGTTATTTGTTTTTTGGGTGTTGAGGTTGACAAGTTCTTTATAGATTTGGGATGCTAACCCTTTATCTGATATGTCATTTGCAAATATCTTCTCCCATTCCATCAGTTTCCTTTTAGTTTTGTTGATTGTTTCCTTTGCAGTGCAGAAGCTTTTTATCTTGATGAGGTCCCAATAGTTCATTTTTGCTTTTAATTCCCTTGTCTCCAGAGACGTGTTGAGTAAGAAGTTGCTGCGGCCAAGGTCAAAGAGGTTTTTGCCTGCTTTCTCTTCGAGGATTTTGATGGCTTCCTGTCTTACGTTTAGGTCTTTCATCCATTTTGAGCTTATTTTTGTGTATGGCGTAAGAAAGTGGTCCAGGTTCATTCTTCTGCATGTCGTTGTCCAGTTTTCCCAGCACCACTTGCTGAAGAGACTGTCTTTATTCCATTGGATATTCTTTCCTGCTTTGTCAAAGATTACTTGGCCATACGTTTGTGGGTCCATTTCTGGGTTCTCTATTCTGTTCCATTGATCTGAGTGTCTGTTCTTGTGCCAGTACCATACTGTCTTGATGATTACAGCTTTGTAGTATAGCTTGAAGTCCGGGATTGTGATGCCTCCTGCTTTGGTTTTCTTTTTCAAGATTGCTTCGGCTATTCAGGGTCTTTTCTGGTTCTGTACAAATTTTAGGATTATTTGTTCTAGCTCTGTGAAGAATGCTGGTGTTGTTTTGATAGGGATGGCATTGAATATGTAGATTGCTTTGGGTAGTATCGACATTTGAACAATATTTGTTCTTCCTATCCAGGAGCATGGAATCATTTTCCATTGTTTTGTGTCTTCGTCAATTTCTTTCATCAGCTTTCTATAGTTTTCAGTGTATAGATTTTTCACCTCTTTGGTTTATTTATTTCTAGGTATTTTGTGGGTTTTGGTGCAATTGTAAATGGGATCGATTCCTTGATTTCTCTTTCTGTCACTTCATTGTTGGCATACAGGAATGCAACCGATTTTTGTGCATTGATTTTATATCCTACAACTTTGCTGAATTCATGAATCAGTTCTAGCAGTTTTCTGGTGGAATCTTTAGGGTTTTCCATATAGAGTATCATGTCATCTGCAAACAGTGAGAGTTTGATCTCCTCCTGGCTGATTTGGATGCTTTTTATTTCTTTGTGTTGTCTGATTGCAGAGGCTAAGACTTCCAACACTATGTTGAATAACCGTGGTGAGAGTGGACATCCCTGTCTTGTTCTTGACCTTAGGGGGAATGCTCTCAGTTTCTCCCAATTAAGGATGACATTAGTGTTGGGTCGTTTATATATGGCTTTTATGACCTCGAGGTATGCTCCTTCTATCCCTATTTTCTTGAGGGTTTTTATCAAGAAAGGATGCTGCATTTTGTCAAATGCTTTCTCTACATCTATTGAGAAGATCATATGGTTCTTGTCCTTTCTTTTATTGTTTTGATGAATCATGTTAATTGTTTTGCGGATGTGGAACCAGCCCTGCACCCCAGGGATAAATCCCACTTGGTCATGTTGAATACTTTTTTTTAATGTATTGTTGGAGCCGGTTGGCTAATATCTTGTTGAGGATTTTTGCATCCATGTTCATCAGAGAAATTGTTCTATAGTTCTCCTTTTTAGTGGGATCTCTGTCTGCTTTGGAATCAAGGTAATTCTGGCTTCATAGACAGAGTTTGGAAGTTTTCCTTCCATTTCTATTTTGGAACACCTTCAAGAGAATAGGTGTTAACTCTTCCTTAAATGTTTGGTAGAATTCCCCTGGAAAGCCATCTGGCCCTGGACTCTGGTTTTTTGGCAGATTTTTGATTACTAATTCAATTTCCTTACTGGTTATGGGTCTGTTCAAATTTTCTATTTCTTCCTGTTTCAGTTTTGGTAGTGTATATGTTTCTAGGAATTTGTCCATTTCTTCCAGATTGCCCATTTTATTGGAATATAATTAGTCGTAATATTCTTTTGTTATTGTTTGTATTTCTGCTGTGTTGGTTGTGATCTCTCCTCTTTCATTCTTGATTTTATTTATTTGGGTCCTTTCCTTTTTCTTTTTGATAAAACTTGTTAGTGGTTTATCAATTTTGTTAATTCTTTCAAAGAACCAGCTTCTGGTTTCACATGTTCCATCTCTTTGCTGTTCTATATTTCATTTTGAATTATTTCTTCAAATCTATCTTCTATTTCACTAATTTTATCTTCAATCCCATTATTTCTGTAATTTTGTTCATTCCTCAAGTTGTAATGATTGTTAAGTCACATATAAAGCTTTTATTAGACCTTTTGACATTCTACTTGTTCTTTTTAAATAATATATTTTCCTAATTTGGCTATCCATTATTTTATATTTCATATAATTTGTATAGTTGACAATTCCCTCAACAGAATACTCAGGCTTCTACTTCTGGTGTGTGTGTGTGTGTGTGTGTTTAATTTATCATGACTCCATTTGTATAAAATATTTATGTAAGTTGAGCAATGTAAGATTGTCACCTCTTTAATACCAGGGTTTATTTTTGCATTTTCTAGACAACGACACAAGTACTAATATGTGACTACTATGACTTCAGTTCTAAATTTCAGATAATACAGATGTTTTCTTTTTTAATTTTTTATATAAATTCCAGTCAGGCAACATACAGTATAATATTAGTTTCAAATGTATAATTTATGATTCATCGCTTCCATAAAACACCTGGTGGTCATCACAAGTGCACTCCTTAATCCCCATCACCTATTTAACCTAGCCCCCACCCACCCTCTCTTTGAGATAATACAGATTTTATAAACTGGTTGATGATAACTATGGAATAATAGGAGAAAATGCTGTTTCTATAATTTTGGAGGGAAATATTCTTCACTAACCAAATCTCAGGTGAGGTAAATTTCTTTTCTTCCTCTCCTGTATTCCTTTCTCTCCTTTTCTCTTTATCTCTGTGTCTCTCTGGCTGTATGTATGTACATATGTATGTACACGTATGTATGTATATGTATATATATGTATGTATTTCTTCTACATCAATCTTTTGTTAGAAGTGAAACTATCCCTCTTGTTTGGAACCTGATTTGCATACTATTTCTCTCTTGCCATCTTCAAACCTTGTCCCAAAACTGACCATTTTCCAGGGCAGCTATAATTTCAGTTCAAGTTTCCATCATCTTCTTCCAATTCTAGATTCCATCATCTTCCTGGTCACTTGCCTACACTCATTACTACAGAAATATTAGACGATGTTTGCTATATTTAATTCAATGTTTTAGGTGCTTTGATTGAAGAAGAGTTTTCATTTTATCCAGTAAAAGGAAATTTCCATATTTGCAAAGAAAATACACTTCTAATGTTATAATTTCAGGCATCTGAATTGTTATCAAGGGAGGTATTTTTATGCAAAACCACATTTAATGTGAAAATCTTCTATAAAGTTGAAGACTAGCAGTGCAGATTTTTTCATAGTTTTCTATGATAAGGAAAGAAAAATTATTTCTAACCCATTTTTTATGCTCTGATTGGCATTATATTGCATTCTTACTCCTCTATGGAAGCCAGCTAATGTTGGTGAGACATTATTCATATGTAAAATAGCATTTCTTCCTTGTTGGCAAAGATGAATTAGATATATTACCCCTTTAAATTCTCTAGCACTTGCTTTTTAGCATTGTATAGACTGAGAAATCTGGCTAGGTTAAGTAGCTTCCATAGACTTTAAACGCAAGCATTTTAAAACAGCTGACAAGATTTCCATCACATTGTACACTCTGTCCCTTAGTTTCTTCTTCATTGGAAATTTAAAATTTATTCCACCATTTCTGCATAATAGTGGCACCTGCACCTTATAAATTAAGAAATAGAGTCAAAAAGAAGTTAATTGCCTTGCTCAGGGACACACAGTAAATCAATGGTAGAATCAGTAATAAATGGATTCCTTGGTCACAAATAACCACTCTTTCCTACAAGAACATAAAGCTAATGTAAATTAAACTTTAGTCAGTCTAAATAATAAAAAAGCTCTCAAATGCAATGTGTTTTAAAACAGCTGAGCCAAGTAGAAGAGGCTATTGCAACAAAAATATATTCTCTCTTTTATATTTTATTCCAAGAATATCTACAGCATTATTTCTTTTGAAAGCACTCCATTTCATTGTAGGAAATAGAAGGCAAGAAGCACACATATTTTACTATTTACCAGGCCTAAAAATTAAACTGGTTTTAATAATGTCTTAATAGTTTTAAAAATGTATCTTAATTTAAAAAATCCCCCCCAATCCATCCCTCCGAATTCAAACATATGTATATATGTGTATACATTTAATTTTACACTCTGATATTTAAAATAAATTTTATGTAATTGTTATATAGTGATTTGTTTACCCTGGAATTATTTAAAATTTTATTATTGTGTTTCCAATAGAAATGAATGGAAAAAGTACTACAACTCCAAATTGGGGGCAGAAATACTGGGTAGATTTATGAAGTTTTTCAACAAATTACTTATTAGTGCTCCATTTTAAAAAGTCTATATGAAGTCTATTTATCTCTTTCACTGCCAATATTTGGTTTTAAAACTATGTAAACAGCCTTTGTGGGTGGCATGGGTTAAGCCTTAGTGTAATTGCAATGACTCCATTTATTTCATTGAAGTAAGAACTTCATTAGGGATTTGCCAATTAATTATTTTATAAAGGGTGTATGCAGTAAGGATAATTCTCTCTGAAGTCAAAGGAGAGGTCCACCTACTTGGCAGGTGAGTTATTACCTACAGTGACCTACAGAAGTTACGAGGGCATAGTCATTTCCATGAAGAGAAGTCCAAACCAAACCCTTCACAGGAAAAACTTCCTCCACATGCTGTGCTTAACTACTGCAATCTTGTTCTGGGAAGGTTTATGAATATCTGTACTATACCAAAAGATGGGTGTTAGGGGTACAGATTTCTTCTCAGCTGTTCAGACGGCTCCTAGTGGGTAGATGTCATCCCAATAAAATTTCTATAAATGTTCTATAACTAGATGGGAAGACAAAGCTGGGTTTCCAAGCAAAGCTGGAGATTTCCATGTGCCATAAGAAACATTGGAAATGTAGCTGTCCATTTATCTCATTTGTTAATTGGTCTTTATTGTGAATAATTCATTTTCATCTTTATTCTTTTTTAAAAATATGTGGATCTTGAGAAACTTAACAGAAGACCATGGGGGAAGAGAAGCAGGAAAATATTTACAAACAGAGAGGGAGGGAGGCACACCATAAGAGACTCTTAAACACAGAGAACAATCTGAGGGTTGATGAGGGGTGGGCAGAGGGGAAAATGGGTAATGGGCATTGAGGAGGACACTTCTTGGATGAGCACTGGATGTTGTATGTAAGCAATGAACCATGGGAAATCTATCCCAAAAACCAAGAGCACATTTTACACAATGTATGTTAGCCAATTTGGCAATAAATTATATTCAAATAAAAATAAATAAAGAAATAAAGGGGTTCCTGGGTGGCTCAGTCAGTTAAGAAAAAAAATTATATATATATATATATATATATATATATATATATATATATATACCTGGCTTATGCAGATGTATTACAACCATTTAGGGACACCTGAAAATTCAGCCTTCAAAACTGGCATAAAGTTTTTAGTTAATTATTGCTACATCTCAGATTTGGGAGAAATTTAACAATTCTCTTAGATATAACATCCTGGATAAGTTATTGTATTCCTGGATCATTCTACCTTAAACCTCATGTCAAATTCTCCATAAAGGGTCTTCTATATCACATTCTTTTAACTATCAGTATTAAGCCAGGTATTTAAAAAATCGGAACTCTAATGTTTTAGTTATCTTGAGCATAATTATCTCATCTCTACACTTTTCTATTTTTCAAAAGTATTACAATAATAAGAATGATTTTCCTGAGGTACTATTTTGATTCTGTGAAGACATTTGCTTCTCTGAACTCTCTCATGGTCTTTAATTGCTCTTACATGAAATCACAACTTTTTTGTAAGGTTTTTATTTTATTTTTATTTTTGAGAGAGAGCGAGAAAGAGTACAAGCAGGGGAGGGTCAGAGAGAGAGAGGGAGACAGAGGATCCCAAGTGAGCCCTGCACTGAATGAGGAGAGCCCAATGGCAAAGTTGCAGGATATAAAATCAATGCACAAAAATCGGTTGCATTCCTGTATGCCAACAATGAAGTGACAGAAAGAGAAATCAAGGAATCGATCCCATTTACAATTGCACCAAAACCCACAAAATACCTAGAAATAAATAAACCAAAGAGGTGAAAAATCTATACACTGAAAACTATAGAAAGCTGATGAAAGAAATTGACGAAGACACAAAACAATGGAAAATGATTCCATGCTCCTGGATAGGAAGAACAAATATTGTTCAAATGTCGATACTACCCAAAGCAATCTACATATTCAATGCCATCCCTATCAAAACAACACCAGCATTCTTCACAGAGCTAGAACAAATAATCCTAAAATTTGTACAGAACCAGAAAAGACCCTGAATAGCCGAAGCAATCTTGAAAAAGAAAACCAAAGCAGGAGGCATCACAATCCCGGACTTCAAGCTATACTACAAAGCTGTAATCATCAAGACAGTATGGTACTGGCACAAGAACAGACACTCAGATCAATGGAACAGAATAGAGAACCCAGAAATGGACCCACAAACGTATGGCCAAGTAATCTTTGACAAAGCAGGAAAGAATATCCAATGGAATAAAGACAGTCTCTTCAGCAAGTGGTGCTGGGAAAACTGGACAACGACATGCAGAAGAATGAACCTGGACCACTTTCTTACGCCATACACAAAAATAAGCTCAAAATGGATGAAAGACCTAAACGTAAGACAGGAAGCCATCAAAATCCTCGAAGAGAAAGCAGGCAAAAACCTCTTTGACCTTGGCCGCAGCAACTTCTTACTCAACACGTCTCTGGAGACAAGGGAATTAAAAGCAAAAATGAACTATTGGGACCTCATCAAGATAAAAAGCTTCTGCACTGCAAAGGAAACAATCAACAAAACTAAAAGGAAACTGATGGAATGGGAGAAGATATTTGCAAATGACATATCAGATAAAGGGTTAGCATCCCAAATCTATAAAGAACTTGTCAACCTCAACACCCAAAAAACAAATAACCCAGTGAAGAAATGGGCAAAAAACATGAATAGACTCTTCTCCAAAGAAGACATCCAGATGGCCAACTGACACATGAAAAAATGCTCCACATCACTCATCATCAGGGAAATACAAATCAAGACCACAATGAAATACCACCTTACACCTGTCAGAGTGGCTAACATTGACAACTCAGGCAACAACAGATGTTGGAGAGGATGCAGAGAAAGAGGATCTCTTTTGCATTGTTGGTGGGAGTGCAAACTGGTGCAGCCACTCTGGAAAATAGTATGGAGGTTCCTCAAAAAACTAAAAATAGAACTACCCTACAGCCCAGTAATTGCACTGCTAGGCATTTATCTACAGGATACGGGTGTGCAGTTTCAAAGGAACACATGCACCCCCATGTTTATAACAGCACTATCAACAGCCAAAGTATGGAAACAGTCCAAATGTCCATCGATGGATGAATGGATAAAGAAAATGTGGTATATATATGCAATGGAGTATGACTCAGCAATCAAAAAGAATGAAAACTTGCCATTTGCAACTATGTGGGTGGAACTGGAGGGTATTATGCTAAGTGACATTAGTCAGTCAGAGAAAGACAAAAATCATATGAGTTCACTCACAGGACTTTAAGAGACAAAACAGATGAACATAAAGGAAGGGAAAAAAATAATATAAAAACAGGGAGGGGGACAAAACAGAAGAGACTCATAAATATGGAGAACAAACTGAGGGTTATGGGAAGGGTTGTGGGAAGGAGGATGGGCTAAATGGGTAAGGGGCACTAAGGAATCTACTCCTGAAATCATTGTTGCACTATATGCTAACTAATTTGGATGTAAATTTAAAAATTAAATGAATAAATAAAATTAAGTAGTAAAAAAAAATGAAGAGATGGAACATGTGAATGAAAGAACAAGATGATGGATTGAATAATATATGACTAAATGGAGCTTCAAAATTCAGAAAGAGTTTTATATTATATTATATTATATTATATTATATTATATTATATATAAAGGTCTGCAATAATCCAAAAGATTACCAAGAAAAATATATAGATTAAAAAAAAAACTAAATAAAGTCAAATTGTTGCAAAATTCCAGACTATCAAATATGAATCCATTATTTTTTTAAAAAGTGAAAAAAGAAAACTTTTCTGGAAGGAATCATTAAAATATTTGGATAATTAGCAATCAAAAAACCACAAAACAGTGAGATAAAATTTTTTAAAGGCTGAGAAAAAAATGTTTTTTCCAGACACCTACCTACCTAATGAGTGTGTGGAATGCAAACAGTTTGGTGTCATAATTTCCATAATGAAAGAGAGTGCAGTGGTCACTCAAATTCAAAAGTGGCTAAAGTGAGAATAAAATGTGGACATAGAGAAGGGACTTAGTAAATAAAGTATTTGAAAGATACATTTTAGCTGATTTAGAAATATTTCTTCTTTTGGGATGCCTGGGTGGCTCAGTCAGTTAAGCATCCGGCTCTTGGTTTCAGCTTAGGTCATAATCTCACAGTTTGTGGGTTGGTGCCCTGTGTTGGGCTCTGTGCTGACAGCTAGGAGCCTGCTTGGTATTCTCTCCTTTCTCTCTCTGCCTTCCATGGCTATCTCTCTTTCCCTCTCAAAATAAATAAATAAACTTAAAAAAAAAAGAAACATTTCTTCTTTCTAAAATAATCACTCATAATCATCATGCTGCTTGCAACACCAAAGCAGCACTGGATTGTAATTTGGTGTCTCTGAGTTGCTTTTGCTTTGTTCGTCTTGTAAGGGCTGCAGGCAGGCTGCCCCAAGATGGGCCACTTTGACATAAAGATTATTCTGAGCTGAAGGCAATCAAGACCATAGGGGTTCAAGAGAAACTTTTGCCCCTCCTTTAACTACATAGAAGAATCTAAATTGGGAGTTTTTCCCAGAATAAGAGTTATTCGCAAACATAAATTTTATCTGAGTACCCATCTGTATGGTTGGGTAAATCTAATTACCAAGCATCTTCTTCTTATTGCCCTGATTGTACTCCTTTCCTCTAAAGTCTTAACCCCTAGTTCAGGAAAACATATACGTATATACTTCATTTTGCTTATCTTCAGAATTTCCATGTCTGTGGATTCCCTATATGTACACTATTAAATTTGATTTTTTCTTGTTAATCTGTCCCATGTCAGTTTGATTCCTTGTCTAATTAGAAGGACCATTGAGAGGGATAGGAATTCTTGTTCCCCAACAGTCTCAAATATTATGGTTTTATTTTCTGTTTATTGGTTTATCCCAAATAAATAAGACAGCTTACCTTAAAAAATTATGTGTTTTGTCAACTGAGAATATTGTCAGCTACTTGGATATAAAAATCATCTGAATTGTTAATTTTTGTAAAAGCTATTAAAATTATTTAAGAAACTTTCTCATCATTAGTCTGTGAAAAAAATCCATAATATTAATTTTGCCATCAGAGTTTCTTTCTTTATGAGAGAGTGAATTTAGCCAGAATCTCTTAAGGAAAACTAAGGATAATATTTTCATTTGTAGATCTGAGATTTGAAACAATGTTTTTGTTGTTGTTGTTGTTTTTGTTTGTTTTGGTTCTATTTGACTGTTGTTTTTTTTTTTTTATTTTTGAGAGAGAGCAAGCAGGGAAGGGGCAGAGAGAGATCTAAAGTAGGCTCTGCGCTGACAGCAGAGAGAGCCTGATGCAGGGCTAGAAATCACAAACTGTGAGATTATGTATGACCTGAGCTTAAGTCAGATGTTTAACTGACTGAGTCACCCAGGCACCCAAAGCAGTTGTTTTTTAATTTAAAAACTGGGCCTTGAGTTCCAAGTTTCTCTATCATTTGAAATTGCAGGTACAGGTAGAAACTCTGTGCTATTATTTTCATATATATGTTTGAAAACCAGTTGTTTATTATCTGAGGTTATCTCTGATAAAACTTATTTAAAAAAGTGAAAAATTCAACCTGTGATGAATATTTTTCAATCCTGGCTATAGAGATTCTTTAGAATTTCTCTTTGGTGGAACATAGACACTGGCATTCTTATTTTATTTACACAATTGATTATCATGCACATCCATGGTTGATACCCAATGCTTTAGAGCTCTGTGCTCAGCATTCTCAGTCAAAAGTTATATAAATATTCTCTTGGGGAAAAAAAAAACACAAACAAAACAAAATAAAACACATCAGTTTTCCAATCTCATAGGTATGTGACATTACATCTACATTTGGTCTAGCCAAAAGGCCGAAGCAATGTTATATCACATCTCTGTCTTTGATAGTATCTGCCTGATTTTGCTACAACAGTGCTCTACTTCTAGGTACCAAATTTTGTATGATCTATCTAAACTGAGGAAATAAGAAGAATCTAAAATAAAAGTCCTAAACAAGATATTGTATTGAACATTTAGTACAGTGGACCTGCCATTATCAGTATATGACTTTCATTCTTAGGGACACTTTGTTTCAAGAAGAGTGAGAGAGAAGAGTCTATGCATATCTAACAAGAGTTTTACCTGTAAATGACAGACAGAAACATGTTTACAACCCCAATTAGCCAGAATTCAGATTCAGGCCCATAGGCTGCTACAAGGGAGCCTGGAAATAGTCACTAGCTAAAAGCCAGTGACTAAGTAAACAAATTGTTTTTATTAAAGGGATAATATAAGAATGGATATTCATAATATGCCTAATTGTCTAAAATAAAAATTAGAGAATATACTGTTTTATGTAGAGGGATACTTTCATTTTAACTTTGTACATGGTAGAAAATATAATATTTTAAAAGTCATAATATCTACTAAAAATACATCGCTCTTTAAAAGAAGTACTTGAATTTGCAAGGATAATAAAACCAATGGTGTAGAATTCCATGCAAATTAATGTTATATATAATCTCACCTGATTTATGACAAATGTTCTACAATAATTCTATGGGGAAATTAATATAATATGGAACTGAAACAACTAGATATCTTTTTGGCATAAGTAATTCCTAGTCTCTATTTCAAGTGTACACAATTAATTTGACATAAATGATAGATGTGATAATAAGGTAAAATTATTATCTAGAAAAACGCTTAAGGAAATAACATGTAAACTTAGGGTAGGCAAAGATTTCTTAAACAATACAAACCACAAACTCTACTGATAAATGGTACTTCCATAAAATAAAGACGTATTCTTATGAAAGAATTTAGAGAGATGGCAAAATGATAAGCTAGAGTTTGGGAAAAAAATATACTTGCTTTTTAAATACAGATAAGACACTTATATCCAGTATATAAAATGATTTTAAGTCAATATTTAAAAAAAGAAAAACAAAAACAAAAAATAAAAGATGGACATTTAAGAAAGAAGATATCTAGATTATCAGTATTATTATCAGATAAGTACAGTTAAAATCAAATTATTTATCTGAGTGACTAAAATTAAAGAAACAGAAAATAGCAGGTGTTGGCAAGGATTTGGAGGAATTATAACTCTTATACTTTGATAGTGGGAATGTGCATTGTGTTGTGCATTTTGGATAATTGTCAGTTTCTACTAAAGCTAATATATGCTAATCTATTAATGTGTACTCTGGCAACATATCCAAAAGAAACTAATACTTAACGTATATTTAAAACACATGCCAAAATGTTTATAGTGGATTACTCTCAATTGTACAAATACTGGACATTACCTAGTGCTCATTAACAGAAAAATGCAAAAATAAATGCTGATATATGTCAACAATAGAATACTATGAAGCAACAAAACTATTTTGAATACTAATACAAACAGTGGTATAAATGAATCTCAAAGTCTTTACCATAAGGAAAAGACAATAACAATATAAAACCATATTTTGTTTCCATTTATATGAAATTCAAAAACATTAAAACTGATATAGACTGATAGAGTTTTTAGTTTTGTTTACATCTTTGGGAAGGGTTTGAGTGGCAGAGAATCTGAGTGTGGTGCTAAATATTCTATACCTTGACGGGTTTTGTGTCCACATGTGTACATAAGTTATTGAGTGTGTCCTTAAGATTTGTACAGTTAACTTCATGTAAACAATACATCAACTAAATTATATCTTTTCATGCTTTCCAATTAATTGCCTTGTACATTTGCAAAGTTTCGATACATAGCAAATAAGTATAATTTACCTGATTCACTATTTTGGGGGATCTTACTCTAATATTGACTTTGTTTACAATGTGTTTATATGTTAAAAATGCAAGTCTTTAAGACCATCACACAACTTATTAACTTAGAGCAATATTTTTTCTACATTTCTTTCTCTGAGTGCAATATACTAAATATGCTCTACTATGTAACTATAACTAACTTGATTCTTCTACCTATGACCAAGAAATGTATCTAAAGCAACTATTCAGTATTGTTCAGTTGATTCACTATTGATAAAATAGTGAATAGTAGTTGATAAAAATGTGTATATTTTTAATGAAATTTATACAGATTATTACAGAATGGTAGTAGTTTTTTTGTTACCCTGTGATCTCTTGAACCAATGACTCATATGAAAAGTTTCTGGTAAAGTACATTAACTAATACATACCAGAAGACAAAAAGTCACTGATATCAGGGACATCTGTCTTAACTACCTCCGATTGTTATAGAAAATAGAATCTCTTTATATTTCATCCTCAGGATCCAAATAGTACCTGGCATGTAATGTATGAAAAATAAATATGTATTAAAACCAGAAACACAGATTATTATTAAATTCATGATCAGACTTATCAAATATATTTACACATTTTACCTAACTTACTTAGCTAACAGAATATAGTTATAGAATAACTATTAAATAAAGCATCCATCTATGTGTAGTTGTGTGGAATTAAATGTTTAATTAACTCTCATTTATTTATTTATTTATTTATTATGTAAATATCTATTTACATATTTAAACACATTTTATACTATTTTATCTTATCTTTATACCACTATGAAGGGTGTCTATTCACTAATTAATTTCAATATATATTCAAAATATAATGTGGTAAGTACTGCTTTATATAGGTAAGAAAAAATACAAGGTAATTATCCTGATGGTTTATTATGTAGTAAACAACACATTATAAACAAGTAAAATGTAAATGTTAATACACATATTAATGACATTTCTAACACCATTAAAATTTTATGACTACATAAAGAATAAGAAAAAGAAATAAAGCTTAGAATATTTTATATATTTTATTCTTCTATCTTCTTCCAAAAATATATTTGCAATAAAAATGTATATTTATGAGTTAAAACATTTGAATGATTCTTAGTCTGCTGGTATCCTTGAGTACAATTTTGTGGAGTATACATTTAAGAAACCTTAGCATTTTTCTTGGTGCAATATTG
The DNA here is from genome assembly GCF_018350195.1 of Panthera tigris. Taxonomy (NCBI): domain Eukaryota; kingdom Metazoa; phylum Chordata; class Mammalia; order Carnivora; family Felidae; genus Panthera; species Panthera tigris. The sequence goes on from NC_056660.1 coordinate 58,403,903, forward strand.
ATTTGGTTAATTAAATAAGTGACTTTTGACATTTGAAATCAGAATATTAACCTTTCATTTGTCCATTATTCCCTCAACTTATGGGATCAAGAGAGCAAACTGAAATGGAACCATATGGTTCTAGTGTCCTTTGAACATGCATTCACTAAATTCAAATGCACTGTAATTTTGATTTCCTTTAAGATAATTCTATTCCTCAAAATTAAATTTATAATGGATGTGCCCTTAAATTTGTCTTTGCAATCTGCAATTACCCTTTAATAGTTTAAAGATACTTTAAGAAAATAACCTATGTAGATAGAAGACCAGTGTAGACTATAAGAGAATCTGTTTGAAAGGTTATCATTTTCAAGATAACTTGCTGGTGGATAAAATATTTTGTATTATTAAAACATATAAAAGTGAATTTTCCAACATTTTTTATTCAAAATATGCAAAATATTTTACGGGAAAATCTGCTAATATTAAAGCCATGTTGAGTGAGTACTGTTGATGTAGGGATCATATTTTCTTTTCTAAATTATGAAATTCAAAATGAAAACACAAATACCTGAAAAAATTACAAAAATAAATACAATATTTAAACCAATAATCCATAGTCTTCAAGATGAAACATACCCATACTAGACAATACTTTATTTTATTTTATAGTTTATTTTGTTTTAATGTTTATGTATTTTTGAGAGAAAGAGAGAGAGAGAGAGAGAGTGCATGGGGAGAGGGTCAAAGAGAGGGGGACAGAGGTTCTGAAATGAGTTCTGTGCTGAGAGGAGATAGCCTCACCTGGGGCTCAAACTTGGCAACCATGAGATCTTGACCTAAGCTTAAATGAAATCAGACACTTAACTGACTGAGCCACCCTGGCTCCAGAAACAATATTTTAAATTTTGTCAATCTAAAACTCATTTTGGAAGATGTATTTTATTATTTATTATAATTAGTATCAATTAATGTGATCAGAAACATTAATTCCTCAATCTTTTGTGGGTTATCTTCTTACAAATAATACTACTGTGCTCCAATCATATATTCAGTACTCGCTTGTCATTAAGTTACACAATTAGAAGAAAACAGTGAACTTCAAAGCTACTTAAAATATTAATTTAACCAGATAAAACCATATAAACTTGATAAAACCTTAAATTTATTATTTGTTACTAAAATGAGTGGTGGTATGATAGAATGACAGGCGATCAAGAAGAAATTTTTACCAATACCACACCCTAGTGTTCTGTACAGAAAAGACTACATGGGTGACTATTACATTTACAAATATAAATTAGGGTATTTTGATTACTTTAAAGGAAAAGACAAAGACACTCATATCAAGATAAATAAGGGTTGGCCTAATGAGATGATGCCAAAGTAAAGTAGTCCTCTCAGGTTATTTAGTAGTGAAATCCATAAAAAAATATCTCCCAGGTCAGATGGAGGTGCAAATTAGTAAACACAAATTAAATTCCAGCAACAGCTAAATGTTATTTTCCAACTGGCTTGTACTGCAATTATCTGTAGATAAGGCCAGTTATACAATACATTTATAGATGTTTTTGGGTCTCCACATCTGCCATGTAGAGAGTGTATCTGTTGAATAGTCAGAAGACTTTTGACACTCGTATCTGGAAGGCTTAGTATAAGTGATTGACCCCTAAAAGGAATAGCTTATAGATCTGAACTTTTGTAACATGTTCCATAGTTCATTTAATTTTCAAAACACAGATCAGTGGCAGTTATTTGGAATCCTCTCAAAAAGTGAAGTAACGTCCCAACAGTTTTAAAAGAAAATAATATAGTCCATCTGCAAATCAGGGTGCATTGTATTTACAGCTATATCTGCTGCCATGTAACCATGACATCTAAAAGCCTCTCCCTTTGCCATTAAAAGAAAGAGTCTCCACATATCTCTGCCAGTCTCAAAATAAAAGGATGCATTTTAAACAATTTCCTTTTTTTTTCAGCCACAGATATTTGTCCAGAAGTCGGCAATCTGAATTATGAAGTCATCTTTGTTCTGCAAAAAGGTTTGGAATCTTTAGTAACTTCTAAGGATTTGATATGCATAAGTAAGTGGTTGCAATCCTGATAATAGTTTATCCTTGTTTAATTAGACAGACTGTCTCATTATGAGACCTAATAAGAAGATTTAAATGATGAACTCATTTGAGACAGGTTTGAGACTTTCTTCCACTCATGATGGCTCAGTTCTGATTTCTTCAGGGACAGACATTCAGGCAGGTAACAGAAACTGCAGCAAAACAGAGGTTGCCATCCCACCCTCAGGACCAAGAGAGGATTTCATTTTGTAACACTGCTTACACCTCAAAACACTTCTAGCATACTCTATAGAATAATATATAAAATTCTTGTCAGAGCCGAGTCTAGATTTAAAAAAAAAAAAAAAAGAAGCAAAACATTATAAAGACTACAAAAGATAAATGGGAATAGAAATACTGAGGATGAGACATCAGAATAATCATACTTGAAATTACTTGATAATTGACTTTTCCTTGCATGGGATTTTTCTAATTATAATTATTATTAAAATGATGATTTGACCTAGATAAAATAGTTTATCTCTGTGAGTCACTGGAAGCACAGTCTTCATTTCATTTTCTATCTATTCATATTACTTACAACATAAAAGAGCAAAATCGTACACCTCATTCCAATTTTGAAACAGAAATAATAAAAATAATAGACTCCTTATCAATGACAAGAATTTGAAGAATACAGAGTGTTTATACCATTGTTTTATTATTTTTTCTTTAATGCGTTTATACTTATAGTGAGTCCGGATTAGATGTAAGGCTGAGAATATCTTACTTACTTTTTTACTCTGTCTCAAATCTAAAATGTTGGCACACATTGCATTATGTAAGACAATTGTTATCTTTTCAAGTGAGCACTGACCCCTTGCTCTGGCTTTAGGATTCATATTTCACCCCCATACAGAGAAAAGTCTGTTCCAGAGTCTGGGTGATACTGTGGTTCCATCATTCAAATTCTATCAGTTCCACACAATATTTCATTAATGTATTGCACAAAATTTCACCCCATAAGGATGAAAATGTATTTTTATTAATTTTTAGTTTATTTATATTTATTTTTGTAATAGGTAAGTCATTACTCAAATAATCAAATAAGAAATGTCCTACACCAGATTTTAAAATTCATCAATCATCTTCAAAAAACAGTAAACTTGTATATGCACATATGTGTGTGCATCTGTGTGTGAAAAATAAATTGTGGCAAATCTTAATAAGTTTACTACAGATTAGTTAAGTGAAGAAAAATAAGTTATTATATTGGAAATTAGTTCATGTTAAGATTTAGAAATGGCCTATGTAATTTTTTAATTTAGATGAAAAGAAATCTGTGAATGTTAACACTTATAGGGATGCTGATGATGACTATGCTAGTGATTAATATGATTGATAGATGGATTGATTGATTTTAGATAGCAGATCATCTTTGGAGTCCTTTGCCTATTATCAATTGTTTGAGCTTTAAATTGAGTGGTATTTTTGTTAAAATTTATTAGTCTTAGGAGAACTTAAGGAAGAGAGATGTGGGGCGGTTTTCCTAAAATGGTACAGCTTGTGAGTGATTCAGCTAATTCCTCGGCACAAAATGCATTAGAGTAAAAGTCGTGATTTGTAGTATTAAGCTAATGACTTACTAAAAAAGTTATGACATATCTTAAATATATTTTAACAGTACGATTTTCTCTAATAATGATAATATGATAAAATTATGAAATGTATCATATTAAAATGTTAGTGATAATATGATAAAATTATGAAATGTATCATATTAAAATGTTAGTGATAATATGATAAAATTATGAAATGTATCATATTAAAATGTTAAGCAACCAATATATATCTATTCAAATGACAGAAAGTGACTGAAGAGAACGAAAAAAATGAGGTCTAGTACTTATATTAGTTTATATGCCATGATGTCCTATGAAATTTTTAAACTGTAATAAATGTGTTTTGTTTTATGTAACTCATATACCCTTTTGTTTGAGCAAAATAATTAGGTTGAAAAGATTGTTTCTTAGAGTCAAGGACTCAGAAATTTTCTGCTAATTGTATAGGTGCCCTCCAAATGAAAACACAATATATTTTTTAAGAGAATGAAAAACATTAATGAGTCAAGTATGGTTTTGTTTAGTTAAACATGTCATTCCTTAACTGAGAGGAAATAAGGCAGTAAGCCCAGCTCTTGTCCAGATATTAATTTTGGGGGGAAAATACTAAGATGATGTACTAGTTTGCTATCGTTGACATAACAAAATACCACAGGCTGTGTGGGTTGAAAAACAGAAACTTATTTTCTCACAATTCTGAAGGCGAGTAGTCCAACCTCAAGTTGTTAGCAAGGTTGGGTTCTTTTTAGTCTCTCTCTGTTACTTGGACATGGCCATCTGCCTCTTGTGTCTTCACATGATCTTCCCTTTTTCTGTGTCTGTGTAAGAGTTTCCTCTCCTCATAAGGACACCTGCCATATAGGAATTGGGGTCACCACAATGACCTCATTTAAACTTAATTATCTCTTTAAAGTCACATTCTGAAGTAGTGAAATTTAAGATTCAACATATGAATTTGGGGGGGACCACAAATTCAGCCCATAACAGGTGGTATAGATACATTTGGAATGATTTTATGCTGTCTGAAGTCAGGAAACAAAAATTAGGCTTCTGAGGCCTGTCCTTTTTCTTTATGAATATACATAGAGGGCATATTAAATATATAAAAGTGGGATAGGTATATTATTAGCCTAATTAACAGAGTACACATATTTCTGACACTTGGAATCTGGGGGAAAAGCTAAATACAGGATTGTCTTTGCATGAGAGCTAAAATGAAAGAAAACAGAAAGGGGTTAACTTCTAACTAGACAGCAGGTATTTTTCGTCCCTTTCTGTGTTTGGTGCAGACACAGTTGAGTTGCAGTAGGCAATCAGGGATGTGGCTAAGATGCGGTAGCCAGAATAATAACCCCTTTAAGAAATTTATGGCCTGAGGGACGCCTGGGTGGCTCAGTCAGTTAAGCATCCGACTTCGGCTCAGATCATGATCTCACGGTTCATGAGTTCGAGCCCTGTGTCGGGCTCTGTGCTGACAGCGCAGAGTCTGGAGCCTGCTTCGGATTCTGTGTCTCCCTCTCTCTGCTCCTCCCCCACTCATGCTCTCTCAGTCTCTCAAAAATAAATAAAATTAAAAAAAAAAGAAATCCATGGCCTTTTCTCTAGAACCTGCAAATACCTGTTGTTTACCTGGCAAAAAAGAATTAAAATTACAAATCAGCTGACTGTAAGTAGTTGTTCTGGATTACAAGAACAAGCTCACTATCTAACAAGCATTCTTAAAAGATGGAAGAGACAGTATAAGAGTGATGCAGCATGAGAAAGACTTGACTGACTTCTATGGCTGGCTTTGAAGATAGAAAGAGGCCACTAACCAAGGAATCCAGATATACTCTAAAAACTGGAAAAATTATTGAAATGGATTCTATTTAGAGCCTTCAATAGAATGCATCTCTGTCAACATTCTGGTTTTACTAATTTTTATAGTAGCAATAAGAATACATAGGAGAACATCAAGATAAATTCAGTAAAACAAATCTGTCCCTGAGAGATGGGAAAAAAAGAATCCATGTTTATAAGAGAGATAAATCCAAATGAAGAACAGTCCCAAAGAAATGGATGTATCTTGCTAAAGAAAGACTGAGACTGAGCAAATTTCTAGGTCCTGTTCACCTTGAAACACCAAAAGACTTTGATATAATTGAGACTAAAAATCCCTAGGATTTAGAGGTAAAACAAACAACCACACAAACACAAGAACTTGTGTTTATAGTTACTTTCCTTAGTGAATAGAACTGCTAATCAGAAATTCAAAATACGAACGTCTATCCATAGTACCATGATTAGCCAATCCTCAGCCAGACTTCAAGTAAAAAAAAAAAAATCAGTTTTTGGTGCACAGGCACAAGAAAGCCACTCTTTTTTTTAACCTCTAGATTTTGCCTAAAAATTGCATATCATACTAAAGGATTTAAGTCAAAATGGTACACCCTAAAAAGTGCCTTTGTTTTTTGTTCTCTATGGGTAGTGTGCATTTGTCATAAATCAAAATAGGATAGGAGGTCCATAGGACAACTGAAGAGAAATCTGCCTGGAGGCTACTGGAAAAGCTTCTTAATAAGTTGGTTCTTACAATTATCCCAGCAGACTACATTAGTAAATTTTCCAGGCAGTTCCATAGGGAAAAAGAAGGAGACAGAGCTCAGCAGTTTCTCTGGATTGAGGGCATGGGGATGGGAAGCCAGGGAGAGCAACAAGGACTCTATTTAGAATCCACAGGGCACAATACCAGAGAGAAAACTGCACAGAGACAGAGATCTCTGGAGATTTGCAGATGACCCCATGAGAGTCTTAAACTGATTTCCAACAAGGATATGTATATGAAGAAATTCTTCTTGCTGAGAAAGGAGCCGCACAAAAGAACTAGAGCAACCCCAGGAGCACATACAAGGATGGCAATATTTCTGCCCTCATCAGCAACAGTCATAGGACATCAGATATAAAAAGCCATAGTGTTTGTCTCAGTCTTTGATTGAAATATATAGTAAACATTGTTCTAGTTAACATAGCAAACGTTAAAACCAAGAACTAAAAAGACCAATTGTTTTTAAGCAACTTAATATTATAACAGAAGAAAGCGCAAGAATATTTGTAAAAATATGAAATATACATCATCCAACAAAGTAAAATTTGTAATGTCTAGAATCAGAAAAAAAATTACCAGGTATGTAAAGCAACAGGAAAATATGACCCATAAGGGAAAGAAATAACTATATAGATAAATATATTTTCTCTTATTTGCATATTTTTAAAAGATAATTATTTGTTAAAAAGTAATAATTTTTGTGTGGTTATAATATTTTAGTAGTAAAATATATGACAAAACTAGTACAAAGGCTGTTCAGGAAGAAATGGAAGCATCCTGCCTTAAGGTTCTTATGCTACATGCAACATAGTATAAAATCACTTAAAAGTAGATTCTAACAAGTTAAAAATATATATTGTGGAGGCTAAAGCAAGGTTTCTCTAAGTTGGCACTGTTGGTGTTTTTGGACAGATGACTCTGTTGTGGAAGGCTATTTTCTGCCTTGTAGAATGTTTAGTAGTATCTCCTGCCTCCACCTGCTAGTCACATCCTTCAGTGTGTCTTGATGTATCGTCAAAAGACCTCTAGGGAGAAAAACTTCCCAACCTAAACAACTGGAGGCCTAAACCAACTAATACCATATTATAATAAAGAGTAATTCCTCATAAGTCAACAAAAGAGATAAAATAGAATTATAAAAATATTAAATTAATTTAGAAGTGGACAGACGCAAGAAAGATACAACATAAACAGAAAATAAATAACATGATGGTGCATTTAAACTCAATTATATCAATGATCACAAAATATAATTGACTCAAGTAAAAGGCAGGGGTTCTCAGATTTCAATTAAAAGACAAGGCCTGGGGTGCCTGGGTGGCTCTGTTGGTTAGGCATCCAACTCTTGATTTCAGTTCAGGTCATGATCTCAGGGTTCATGGGATCGAGACTTGCACTGGGCTCTATGCTGATAGTGTGGAGCCTGCCTGAGATTGTCTCTCTCCCTCCCTCTGCTCCTATCTTGCTCAAGCGCAAGTGCGCGCATGCACTCTCTTCCTTGCTCTCTCTCAAATAAATAAAATTTTTAAAATTTGAAAAAAGCAAGGCCCAATTGTATGCTTCCTACAAGTTGTGCATTTTAAACATAAAGATGCAAATACTTAAAATTTCAAAGAATGGATATATTTTATCATGCTAACACTAACAAGGAGAAAGGTGGGGTGGCTATATTTAAATGGACAAATAAGATTATAGGGCAAAGCATATAACCAAGGGTAAACAAGGTCATTTTATTATCATAAAGAGAAAAATTCATCAAAAGAACACAAAAAATCTATTTATGCATCTATCTAATAAGAGTTTTTCAAAGCACATGAAGCAAAAACAGACCAATTGGGATAAAAAGACAAATCTGCAATTATAAATGGAGATTTCATCACTTTTTCATTAATTTTAATAGAAAGAAAAAGAAAATCAGTAAGAATGTAGAATATTTGAATTACACTTTTGAAAATGTGACCTAATTGACATTCATAGAATTTGCCATCCAACAGAACACGTTATTTTCCACGAAAGAAGAAGCAAGACTGATTGATCACATAGTGGAGTTTATGCCAGGACCTGGAAATGGTGACACCCACTTCTATCCACCTATTTATCAGAACTCCAGACTCATAAGGTTATCTGCAAATTATTCAACTTACCCTCAGAGAAGATGATTGGAATGATAAGGAGAATAGGTAACAAAACCTTGTAGAATTAGTTAATAGTTATATAGTAAAGTGAGTTCTTCTATCACTGGATAGATAAATTAGAAAATTCCAGGTAGGATTTTTTTTCTTTGTACCATGTACACTGTGGCTTTTCAACAGAAGAATGTTTCTGTTTATCCCTAAAATACAAATACTACCTGAGGTATTCCAACTATCTACCCAGTAATAAGGGGAACTCCTTTTTCTGGACTGTTATTCATGAATTTAATCATGTTTTGGTTTTAGATTTGGAAGAAGAATGAAGCTACAGTAAATTTCTAGTACATAGCTATTCAAGTGAAAGCAATTAATTTTGACTATGTTTAGTAACTGGGACACTAAAGAAAGCTCACTGTAAAGCTGTTACACTAAAAATGTCTTCAGAGTTACCCAAGCTGATTTTTGTTAGACATTGTTGTGGAGCAGTTGCTAATTCCTTACAGAATTTGGACACATTTATATCCTTCATTATTAGATTTTGAGAAGGTAAAATAGATGAATTACAGGGCCTGGTAAAAGAACTATTAATTCTTTTTTTTCTCTCAAATTGGCTATAATTGGCCTAAGATCAGCATTAAGAAAATATTGAGGAAATTTGATAAACAGTTTTGATATAACAATGTGGACTCTGTGCTCCAAATTTTCTAATTATGTACAAGGAATCTTTTGCTCATAGATTCTTAGATGACAGCTAATTTTTATTATTTATTAAATTATTTTTCAGGTAGGAATATTAATGCACAGGTCAGTTGTAATTTTATTATGCATGTAGAAGAGTTTTCTGACATATGTGAACCTAGAGTTTATGGAATTTAGTATTTCCACTTGAAAATACGATTTCTCCCTATTTGATTTTTAGAGAATGTGCCACAAAGAATAAAGGAATACTCTAATGATAATGGTGCCAATGCAACAGTTAAGAGTTTGGGGAATGGGAAAGGACTTACCAATTGTTAGAAATTTCCACTACTACGTCTTTTAGTACTCCAAGGGGTCTCTTGTTATATGCTGGAGGGACAGATGATAGTAATAGAAAGCTGTTTTGTTATTCATTTAAATCTATAGAAAATGACCCTTGGGAGGAGGACAAGTAATCAGGGAGTATTATTAGCTCTTCTTACAGCAGCATAGTTTGATTTATTTTTAGTACTGGTCCTCTTGTTTCTTAGCCAATATGAGCTGGTTATTCTTCTAATGGAGATTTTGCTTCAATGTTATAAAGATCCTTTTTAACAAGTTCACAATTCATTGATAAGAGAGAACCTCTCTGTATTCTATTATATGGACACCAATTATTTTATCTGGTGAGCCGCAAAATTATGTCCAGCTTGTTTAATTTCTACTGCTCTTGAAAAATACTCAGCCATATATTGGTTTTCAGCCATATGTTTGGAATGTCAAATTCCCAATTCCTTTCCTTTTCCTTGCAAAATACCTCTTTCAAATTGAGATACTAGGCAAAATGGGGAGAAACTTCCAATAAGCTTCCCATTAGCTTATTTCCTCAGAATATTTTGGAAATTTTTCTCTAAATTTTTAAAATTGTTTATTGATTCATCTTCATTTCATTTGTAATTTGGAATCTCTGCTCAGTCTACTCTTAATGGAAAGGTTTCTGAAGTAGTGTTGTGTGGTACATATCACACTTTCAAACACATTTATTTGAATTATGAACAGCTCTGCTATTTAAATTTTGTGCCAGCTTTTTGTACTCCGCTGCTTTTAACATTTCCCTCTAACATGTTAACAATTAAGTGAACTGTTGGATTAAATAAGTATCAACAAAATCCTTAATTCAGATGCAAATTCTACCTGTCTTCCTGATTTAAGAAAATCTCTAATTATTGACCTTGTCTTGGCTGTAGATCAGGGTTTAAATGCAACTTGTATAGATCCAACATTTGGTCCAGAAATCTGGATTGCTCTTCCTCTTAAAACAAAAAGTAATGGAAGAGTCAGTAATTTACAGAAACCAGAAGCAGCAGGAAAAAGAAGAATTTTAAGTGGATGGTAGAATAAAAATATGTATATAGAGAGAGGCAGGTTTTAAGTGTTAAGTTTAAATTATTTGTGAATTATTTTCCTTCACTTTTGTTAGTTTTTAAAATAGGATAGCACTAAAGAGTATTGAAGAGAAGATATCTTTAATTTTGAGGCCTCATGATGCAAATCAAAGAAAGTAAAGTGTTGATTTGGTTTTCTCCCTCTTGTAGAATTTTTAATGATTTTTTTAAAAATATGGCAAATTTGTTATTCTATGTATCTTTTTTTTTAATGTTTATTTATTTTTGAGACAGAGAGAGACAGAGCATGAATGGGGGAGGGTCAGAGAGAGGGAGACACAGAATCTGAAATAGGCTCCAGGCTCCGAGCTGTCAGCACAGAGCCCGACGCGGGGCTTGAACCCACGGACGTGAGATCATGACCTGAGCCGAAGTTGGCCGCTCAACCGACTGAGCCACCCAGGCGCCCCTCTATGTATCTTTTTTTAGAAGGGACTTTTTTTTAGTTCCAGTATAGTTAATATACAGTATTATATTAATTTAAGGTGTACAATATAGTGATTCAACAATTTTATACATTACTCATTGCTCATCATGATAAGTGCACTCTTTAATCCCTTTCACCTATTTCAGCCATCCCCCCACCCTCCTCCCCTCTGGTAACCATTAGTTTGGTTTCTATAGTTAAGAGTCTGTTTCTTGGTCAGTCTCTCTCTGTCTCTCTCTGTCTCTCTCTCTCTCTCTCTCTCTCTCTCTCTTCCCCTGTCTGTCTCTCTCTCTCATTTTTCCTTTGCTTGATTTTTTTTGTTTCTGAAATTCCACATATGAGTGAAATCGTATGATATTTATCTTTCTTTGATTGACTTATTTCATTTAGCATTACATTCTGTAGCTCCATCCATGTCGCTGCAGATAGCAAGATTTCCTTCTTTTTAATGGCTGAATAATATTCTATTTATTTTAATTAAGTTTTGCCATTTATATTAAGGTAAATAAAGAAGTTAGGCTTTTATTGAGAGTATATTAGGAAAACATTTTTCCCCCAGGAGAAGACTGCAACTTTCTTGTAGAATCATATAAGAATGAAGCCACTACAATTCTAACATGTATACTTCTAAAAAGAGGTTCTACTTCCCAACTAGGCAGAGGCAAAAACTGATATTAGAATTTATGTCTCTACTACTGATCTCAGAAACAGACTGTGCAAAATGACCCTGTTTTGTACTTTTTCATGTCAGAAAATGTTCCAAAGTTTCTACTGAGTGATGCAAGGCAAAGTTTGAGCAATTGTCTTTGTATGAATTAGCCATCAGATGAATGCAGTTAAAATATTATTCTTTTGTGACAGCTCAGATTTGAGACTTATTAGAACTATGCCTTCATCCATTCCTTATGGTACACTCCCTCACAAACTCAACAGAGAACAATCAAATGAGATGAGATTTTGTACTAGACAAACAAAAACCAAGCACCAACTGTCACAGCCACAAATGGCCTAAGAATACATAGGGACTATATTTCAGATGGGATCTTAGAACAGAATATTAGTATTAGGTAAAAACCAAGGACATTTGAGTAAATTATGGACTTAGTTAATAATAATAACATATCAATATAGGTGACAAATGTGCAATACTAAGTTGAAGATGGGAAAATTAAATGTGGAGTATATGGAAACTCTCCATCCTATCTTTGCATTTTTCTGTGAATCTAAAACTATTATAAAATTCATTTTAAAAAAGGAAGAATAAGGAAATCACTAAAAGAATAAGCAGATTAATGTCAAGAAAATATGCAAATAGTGTTTCTTCCAAGTCAAAGATCTATTTAATTTAAACAAAGACCTAATTGCTTACAAATTCCAGGATAACTAAGTAAATTAAGAAAATCTCAATGAAACAAATTGGAGTTCAGACTGTTGAAAGACTCCTCAGACAGCAAAACTGAAGGACTATCAAGACACAAAGACACTAATGGGCACCTTTTTTCCCCTGAGAGGAAAATCACAAAAAGATAGTCTTCAAAACAAAAAACAAACAAAATATCATTGAAGCCTTCAGTTGTCAGTGCTATAGCCTCTGAAACAAAAGTAAAATGCGTGTCTTGTTTATGAAGTTTGCTTGTAAGTCACAGCCTCTTTGAGCAGAGCAAAAGGTGTTGATCTTATATAGGATTTGAAGAAGTATGAATGAAGTTCGGGAATTGGCAGACTTTCAGAAATGGGAGTGTTTAGCAATGTTTGACCTTTATCTGTAGAAGTATATTTAATGGATTGTTGCTGTTGCTTATTGGCTGACTTCCAGAAGCATTCACTGAAGTGAATTGTCATTGATTTATGAAATGAATATAAACGAGTTCTAGTGGTTATGCTTTATCTTGGCTAGGAAAAAAACACGAGGAATTTTTATTATCACATCAAATAGGCTATAGTATATTGTTGTTCAACATTTTTTATTTGATAACAAATTCACTAGTTTCCATAATGATATCTGACAAATTTTACATCTTGTATACTATCTGTGGGGACCAAAGCAATTTCAGTGTTATAGACCCAATAAGAGGATGTAGGAAGAACTGTATAATAATTGTGCTTCCTTCTCATTTTTATTGGGTTTTCTCCTATTTCAAAAAAAGAGATCTACCAAGAGTGTCTTAGATAATCATGATTCACAAGTGAAATAAATTTGCATTTACTACCATTCTATTATAACTTTAGGTTTTGACAAAGCAATTAGTGGAGTTTGCAAACTTCTGCCTTTGATAAATGCTCCTCATTACATTTAAAGGCACTATGGTGTGATAGTAAGATTATACAATTATATTTATAGTGGTCATATTTCGAGTTTATGTTTCAAGTTATATAGTCACTTTACTACATCACAATTGATCATTACAATAATCCCATGAGATAATAGAAAATGTAATAATATAACTGGCAAATCCTACCTTTAAAAGTCCTATTGAATTGGAAATATGATTCTTATTTAAGAGTTTTAATTAACATGAAATTGTGAGACAAATCATTTTTACTTAAATGCCCTTAATATTTAATTTTTTAAATTGAAATGTAGTTGACATACAATATTATATTAGTTTCAGGTATACAACATAGTCAATCAGCATTTGTATACATTGTGAAATGCTCACCACAATTAGTGGTTATCATTGCTTACCATAGGAAGTTATTACAATACTATTAAGAATATTCCCTATGCTATACTTTACATCCCATGACATTTTGGTATAACTTGAAATATGTACCTGTTAATCTCCTTCACCTATTTTGCCTATTCACTCCTCCTGCTCTCCCTGGCAATCCCGTTTATTCTCTGTATTTATAAATCTCTTTCTGTTTTGTTTGTTCATTTGTTTTGTTTTGTGTATTCCACCTATAATTGAAATCATATGGTATTTGTCTTTCTCTGACTTTTTTTTTTTTTACTTATCATAATACACTCAGCCCATCCATGTTGTTACAAATGGCAAGATTTCACTCTTTTTTTATGGCTGAATAATACTGCATTTTAAATATGGTAAGCATTTATTCTTTTTAAATGTTTATTTATGTATTTGAGAGAGAAAGAGAGCAAGTGAGGGGCAGAGAGAATATCCCCAGCAGGCTCCATGTTTCCAGACACAGCTGGATGTGGGGTTGATCTCAAGACCCTGAGATCATGAACTGCACCAAAATCAAAAGTCAGATGCTTAACCAGCTGAGCCACCCAGGCGGCCCTAATGTGGTGAGCATTTAATGCTCTTTAATTAATACAGTTTCTTCAATATTTATAATAAGATGAGAAATACAGACATAATAAGATGAAAAATTACAACCCACATCATGAAGCCAATAATCATTACATTTATTCATCTGGATGATAGGTTACAAATATGATTAAATTTGAAGGAGTTCTGTATGTGGCAATAGATAAGTAATTTTTTAGACCAAGATTCCCACAGAGAACTCAAAAAGTTAGACAAAATATAGATATCTTCCTTTTTACGGTTTCAGAAAGATAGAGGGCAGTAAGGAATTGTGTGGCCTGGATTTATTTGGAAGAAGAAAGTTAAAAGAACATACTCTGGCATGGAGGGATGCTTTTCCCTCAGGGCAATTGCCTATTCAGAAGAAAAGGTATAAACTGAAAAAATGATTAGAGCTTTCATCTGTATCATTCATTTGGAGAGCTCTGGTAAATAATTCAGGCTTTTGGACTTCAAGAATCGTACCTTATAAGTAATAGAGAATGAAAAATAGACCCTCATACAACAATTGAAACCCAGTGTCAAATTGTCTTAATACCTGAGCCTATTAAGGGTATCTGCATTTATTCTAGCTAGCTTCTAGAAGTAAAAGCAAATTCACTTGGGAAAATTAGTCTAATCTAGAACTTCATATTACTTTGAATCTTTCATTCACATTGTCTGGATTTCTATTTTAAAAAAAGAAAGAATATAAGAAGTAAGAATTAATTTTTAAAGAGAAAAAAACAAAATAAAACAAATGCATAAGAGCTCCAAATATTGGAGTTGGCAATCAAGAAAGTTAAAATAAGTATGATTAATATGATAAAATATTAAATGAAAAAATAGACAACTTCAGCAGAGAGCTGAAAACTATATCATGGAAACAAATGGAAATTATGTAACTGAAATTACAAATACTTAACAACTAAACAAATGGCTTTAGTGACAGACAAAGCACAGTTGAACAGCTAACTGGTGAAAGCATATATTTCAAAAGGAAGAATATAGGGATGAGCAGAAAAGAGGCAAAATATACAAAATAAAGAAAATTTTAAAGAAAGCGTGTAAAACACAGTGAAACATATGACACACTTGTGATTTAACTCCCAGAAGGAGAGTAGAAATAAGGAGGCAGAAAACACTTTGGAGGAGAAAGTGTAGATAATATTCTAAAATGAGAAACCATAATAAGTTATAGTTTTAAGATCCACTCAAAACTGAAAAGCAAAAAATAAAAAAAGAAGAGAAACATGACTAAGCACAAACTAGAAAATATGTGAAAAACTAATGACAAAAATGAACTCAAGCACAAGTAAAAATATATATATTGTTTTCAATTACTCTCACCACTGAGACTCAGCATTCATACTTCAAAAGAGTAAAATGAAATCCAGAAGATAATGAAGTCATATCTCCTATAACGACCAACCTAGACTACTATATTAAATAAATCACACTTTAAAAATAAGGGTGAGGGGGCTCCTGAGTGGCTCAGTTGGTTAAGCATCTGACTCTTGATTTGGGCTCAGGTCATGATCTTATGGCTTGTGATTTTGAGCCCCACATCAGGTTCCGTGCTAACAGTACAGAACCTGCTTGGGATTCTCCCTCCCCTCTCTCTCTCTGCCTCTACTCCACTTGCACGCTCTTTCTCTCAAAATGAATAAACTTAAAAAAATTGGAGGGGCACCTGGGTGGCTTAGTCAGTTAAGCATCTGACTTTGATTCAGGTCATGATCTCATAGTTCATGAGTTCAAGCCCTGTGTCGGGCTCTGTGCTGACAGCTCAGAGCCTGGAGCCTGCTTCACATTCTCTGTCTCCCTCTTTCTCTGCCCCTCCCCAGCTTGCGCTCTCTCTCTCTGTCTCTCTCTGTCTCTCTCTCTCAAAAATAAATATAAAGATTTAAAGTTTTTTTAAATAAATGTTAAATAGTAGTGAAATAAAACAACAACAAACAAAAAAACCCCACAAAACCTTGAGACAATTAGGCAACAGCAAGCACAACCCAGGAGATAATAAAGGTAAGTCTTCAGTGAGAAGGAAAAGTGAAGCTTGGAGATGAAGGGGGAAATGAAGAGCAATGGTAAATACATAGGAAATTCTATTTGAATTTTACTTGAAAAATTACATTGTTGGCATTAAAAGTATAATTATATATCAAAAAAATAGGACCAAATCTAATTGATGTGTAATTAGTGTGACAATGTTCAGTTGTTTCTTTCAGACAATAGTCTGGGTAGGTGTTCCTCCAGGAATCCAAGGTAGGGTCCAATCAAAGGCAAGCATCAGGTGGACAATAGGTGCTATTTTATATTTTCCCAAAGGTAGGGCTGTTGATGCCAGTGTCAGCCAAGATTTGTTGGAAGCTAATGTCCTGGAGCATGGCTCCTCTTAGGTATCATCAGGTGTTCAGGGTCTAGGAAAAAACCAGAGAATGATTAACTGTCTTGCTTCCCCCTTGAAGTGGGAACATACCTTCTTTGGCTTATTCAGAGACAAAATAAGGAACATAGTAAATTGGGCCTTGCAGAAAAATAGCAGAGACTGAACTGTCTAAAATGGTGTCCCTTCAGCTTCCCTATTTCTGAAGGTTTCCCTGGAGTAAATTTTTGGAAAGATTATTTCGACAATGTTAGTGGTCTGACATGCTTTTGTTTTTTTCAACTTGACCAAGTTTACTACATATGGTGTTTGTTCTAGTCTATTGTATTGAAAGAGCCAAGTTTACTGCATATAGGTGAAGTTTATCCCAAGTATATTAAAATTAGTAATATTTTTATTCTTATGACAAATGAACTCAATTTATTTAGTGATATTCTTCCATTATCTCAAAATCAGTAAGGCATTTAATCAGGATATGATAAAGGTAATATTTCATCTGTGTTTTAAAATCTACAAAATTCCTTTTCTTTTTTTTTAATGTTTATTTAATTTTGAGAGACAAAGAGACAGAGTGTGAGTGGGGGAGGGCAGAGAGAGAGGGAGACACAGAATCCGAAGCAGGCTCCAGGCTATGAGCTGTCAGCACAGAGTCCAACGTGGGGCTCCAACTCAGGAACGGTGAGATAATGACCTGAGCCGAAGTCGGACACTTAACCGACTGAGCCACCCAGACTCCCCTCCTTTTTCTATCTTAAAATAATTTTTCCCCTAAACTGAACTAGTGACTTATTATAATATATGTGCTGGATTTGAAAAGTCTACCTCAAGCTATGTTAATGGATTTAGAAAATAGTCAATTTGTATGTACTGTTTTCATCTATTTCAAATTTGTAAAAGAAAGAAAGAAAGAAAGAAAGAAAGAAAGAAAGAAAGAAAGAAAAAGAAAAAATTGTGAACGTATAAAAAGCCCAGTGGTGTAGATATAATTGAAAGACAAAAAACTTGTCCATAATGTACATTTTTCGAAGACTTAATTCATATTATTTTCTAAATATTTATGAAAATTATTACCCTAAGTGTGTGTTACTATATTTGCATGTTTGCACCTTTTTGACTAGCATTATACCAAATAATTCACTATCTACATGTGGACAATCAAATGAAAATATAGTAGATGTTATATTTTTTAAAGTTCCTCCCTACTTTGAATACTCATAAGCAGTTTGGAAATGCTCATGCTAATCCCTAGAGTTGCTGCCTAAAGTGTTACTTCCCAAAGGCAGGTAATGGCAGGTGTTTCCCATGCAGGTGTTTTTCTATGGAGAACCGCTGCCAGTCAGTGCAAGTCACAGCAGCTCTTCCAGCAACAGAAAATAACCCAAAGGATTTTTTTCCAGTCAAATGTAAACTATAGGACACCCACAATAAAAATGCAAATTATATACTGAGTTTTCAAAATGGAAACCAGAAATGCCAACCGATTCCCTTGTGTATACAAACAAAAGATGCTGGTTTGTAAAAATTGAGCAAAAAGCAATATTTTGTGGAGTGATACTATGGGGATCTACAAGAAGAATGTCTTTTAATAAAAATGAAAAGGAAATAAAATACTTTGGGATTTTTTTAAAACCTGTACAATGCTGGGGCACCTGCGTGGCTCAGTCGGTTAAACATTGGACTCTTGATTTAGGCTCAGGTCATGATCTCAGTTTGTGAGTTCGAGCCCCACATCAGGCTCTGTGCTAACAGTGCAGATACTGCCTGGGATTCCCCATCTTTCTCTCTCTGCCTGTCTCTCTCTCAAAAAATAAATAAAAATGTAAAAATGAAAAATAAAAAATAAAAACTGTATAATGCTGTCATGTATGTCTATTACTATTGTAAAACTGAAATTCTGGACTGTACGTTCTTCTT
This sequence comes from Panthera tigris, assembly GCF_018350195.1. Lineage (NCBI taxonomy): Eukaryota > Metazoa > Chordata > Mammalia > Carnivora > Felidae > Panthera > Panthera tigris. The sequence continues at coordinate 58,422,378 of NC_056660.1, forward strand.
TCTCATCTTGCTTTTGTCTGCTTTGTTCTGGTTTTAAATACAAAAACCCATATCAGGGTCATATATACACTTTAATCATGACAGTGCCCAGATATTTATTATGAGACGTCATTTAAAGAGGAGAAAGTGTGTCACTAGGATTGGGGAAGTGGAAGAAAGTATTGATTGACTCTGGGAACAGTCATGAAATAATTCAGAAAATATCGGTACATTGTGTTGAGTAATTGGATTTAATGAGTAAAATTCTCCAACCAGAATTTGGAGAGCTGTATGAGTAACATTCCAGAAAGTAACCCACAAAGTGATGGCAGCTACTGCATTTTTGCACTCCCAGATTCAAATCACCATCTACATACTATTGAGTCACAAATTTATATCTAGTAGAATAACACAAGAAAAGGACTTTGCAAGACATTTTGGTCAAATTCTCATTTGAAAGAAGAAAATATTAGGGCGCCTGGGTGGCTCAGTCGGTTAAGCGGCCAATTTCAGCTGGGGGTCATGATCTCGCGGTCGGTGAGTTCAAGCCCCGCGTCGGGCACTGTGCTGACAGCTCAGAGCCTGGAGCCTGTTTCAGATTCTGTGTCTCCCTCTCTCTGACCCTCACCCATTCATGCTCTGTCTCTCTCTGTCTCAAAAATAAATAAACGTTAAAAATTTTTTTTTTCAAAAAAAAAAAAAAGAAAGAAGAAAATATTTCTGTGCATACCTTTCGAAGCTTAATTAAGCTGGGGGTGAGAGGAATGAACTGAACTTCCATGCCCTGGCAATAAATTTCTCCCTATTATGTAATGATGCAAACATGAGTGTCTTTGCATTTCAATGTCTGCTGATAATAGACCTCCATATTTGACTTCTAATTCAAGAAGTCTAATTGTTTGGAATGGAATTTAAAAATAAGAGATAACAAGAATGAGGTACCAAAGGGGACACGTTCTCTCCAGCGTAGAAATAAAAATAAGAGGAATCACCTATTAACATTTAAATCATTGTTTTGTTTATATTTAGGAACAAGATATTTGAATTGTTCTTGTATTTATTATATAAAATAATTATAAATTTCTATATTTGTGGCATCTATCATCAAAAATTTATATATAGTTTTTAAAGATCATTGTTTTCTCATTATCTGATTTTATTTTATTTTTTTTAATTTTTTAATGTTTTATTTATTTGAGAGAGAGAGAGAGAGAGAGAGAGAGAGAGCAGGGTAGGGGCAGAGAGAGAGGGAGACACAAAATCTCAAGTAGGCTCCTGGCTCTGAGCAGTCAGCACAGAGTCCAAAGCAAGACTTGAACCCATGAATCATGAGATCATGACCTGAGCTGAAGTCAGATGCTTAACAGACTGAGCCACCCAGGAGCCCCTATCTGATTTTATATTAATAGATGACAGTTACCTAATTCAAAGACTTATTTGAAATTCTGTGAAAAATGAAGTCAATCCCCTTAAGTGACTAGAAGTTGCAAATTTTTAAGAACTTTATATTACCTCATTCTGACTTCTTGCTTTACCACATGGTCAAATCAATTTCTGTTATACTTCCCTACTGGCTAAAATAATGTATTTAAAATAACCATCTGCACATTATAGGGCAATTCATTAATGGTATGGCATGAACAATCTGCTTATGGCTTTACAATAACAAATATAATGTAAATTTGACTTTAAAATTTAAAGTAATTTTTACTGTTTAAAAAAATCATGTTTAAAAATTCATTTTTAATTTAAAATTAGCTATTTATTTGATTTTAAAAATTAGCAAGACCCATAATCAACTGGATATGTAAATTAAAATTTTATGACACATAGGACTCAAAAATAATTATTTTGTAGGCTATAAAAATTCAACATGTATAAAATATTGCTTCTACCCTGTAGTGACAAGGGAATAATTCACAAAGGACTCTGATGACAGATGCCATTCCCCACTGTATTTATCTTAAATTCTTTATGTGTACCACAAAGACAAAATATTTTATAAATTGCTGTAACCTTGATTTTAAGTGTAGAATCAATTACTACTATCAGAAACCTGCAACATAGTGATAATAATACTATTTTAGTGAAAATGAGTTTGACACTCTAATATTCCTAATGAGATGTTCATTTTTCGACTTTCCTACAGAAAAGTTACTGCTTTCAGTTAATCATTAAAAGCAGCTCTCTGTTCTAACTGATTTAGTTACAAATGCCTTAGAAATAAAATGTTTAAAATTCTTTTAAACTGTGAATATGGTAAATTCTGAAACATGAAATAAATTTAACTAGAGATTATACTCTCTTGACTTTTAACCCTCATTTAAACCATTTCTTCTGAAAAAAAATGCTCTTTTTATTTTAATATTATTTATCTTTGATGGTTAGGAGGAAATTTTATCTATCAATATTTTATCATTATATATGCCTTTGAACATTTTAAACTTCACATATATTTTCACTTTTCAAAATCATTGCTAGCTGTACACTTTTTTATATACTGTTAACAGGGCATTAGTTTAAAACAATGAAAGACTCCTATATTTCCTTTCTTATGATTTATAGGAAAGTCACTGTTGGTAGATTGAAAAAATCAAAACACAAGAACTCAATGACTTACGATTAAACTGTAATTCTTACATATGAGAATATTTTGCCTCATTTGGTGTATATTGAAAAATCAGTTGTGAAATATAATAAACGTATATTTAAATGATAGATTTAAAGATATATTTAAACAATTTCCAAACCTCCTGATTTCACCAACCTAATATTTTAAATCTTTTTGAACTTAGGAATACAAGACATAAATAAATTTTGGTTAAGAATGAGACAATGGAGCAGTGTCTGGGTGGCTCAGTTGGTTGAGTAGCCGACTTGGGCTCAGGTCATGATCTCAGTTCATGGGTTTGAGCCCTGCATCGGGCTCTGTGCTGACAGCTCAGAGCCTAGAGCCTGCTTCAGATTCTGTGTCTCCCTCTCTCTCTGCCCCTCCCCAACTCATGCTCTGTCTCTCTGTCTCTCTCTCAAAATTAATAAACATCTTTAAAAAATTAAAAAAAAAGAATGAGACAACAGAGAGCTATCCAATGGGCAATGACTAATTCGTTCATATGTACTTATTCATGTGTTTATAACCATTTGATTTGTTATCCTGCAGAAATTCTTCTAAGCAAAAGACTCAACATTAAATCCATGAATACATTCTCATCTTTAAATCTTCATATAATTTTATAAGAAGGATTTGTTCAGCATTTGGCCTAAATTGCTGGCATTCTAAAAATATCATTGTGTTCTTTGTGGTCTGAATTTGAAGATTATTTTTCCAGCAGTGATTTTAAGTTTTCATTTGCTTCTGTCCAAATTACTAAGTAACAAACAGACCCCAAAAAACCACAGGCCGATCTTTTTTTGCCCCAAACCTGTGTGAGAAGCAGATTTGTTTTTAGGAATTGATAAATTAATAATAATAATAATAATAATAATAATAATAAATAATGATATCTTCTCCTCAATGCAAAGGCCAATACAGGCAAGCGTGTTTTCACAGGTTGTAACTAAAGATAGTATTCTATTGACTGGGGCTGCCAATGATTGATATCTACTGTCACATCAGTTTCTTTTCAGTCCTTTTTTTTTTCCAGATCTAATATAATTGGAATGTTGGGCATATATATAAATGTACAGAAAAGTTGAAAATACACTACAGAGAGTTTCCAGGTACTCTTCATTCAGTTTCTCTTGCTGTTAAAATGTTACATTATTGCAGTGCATCTGTTAAATGATTAAATTGATGGTATTAGTACAATATTACTAAATAAAGCCCAGACTTTGTGTGTTTCAACAGATTTTCCATTAATATCTTCTTTTTATTCTAACATCCAATCCAGACTACCACATTGCATTTAGTCACCATATTTCTTCCAGTCCTTTCTGGTCTGTGACAGCTCCCTGGTCTTTCTTTTTTATCATCTTGCCAGTCCTGAAAAGGAAGGGTCAGATATTCTGCAGGATGACTGTTTTTCTCATGATTCGACTGCAATTATACAAAAGAAGTGAAGTGCTCTGCTTGTCACATCATAGCGGGAGGCACATGACATTATTGGTTGTATTGGTCTTTATCACTCAGTTCAGGTAGTGTTTACCACTTTTATCAACTGTGTATTTTCTATTTTTTTCTTTCCCTATTCTACTCTTAGAAAGTGATTGACTAAAACAAACTCACTGCCAAGGGGATGAGGGCCAGAAATTAAGCTCCACCCCCTGGAGGGCGAAATATCTACAAATATTGTTTGGAATTCTTCTGTAAGAAAGATTTGTCTTGGAGTGCCTGGGTAGGTTAGTCGGTGGAGTGTCCAACTATTGATTTCAGCCCAAGTCATGATCCCAAGATCATGGGATCCAGCCCTGCATTGGTCTCCACACTGAGCTTGGAGCCTGCCTGAGATCTCTCTCTCTCCTTCTGCCCTTCTCCCCTGTTTGTATTCCGTCTCTCTCTCTCTTTCTCTCTCTCTCTCTTTAAAATAAATTTTAAAAAAAGAAAAATTTATCTTATCCTCTACACGTATTTGATTTATTCACTTATTTATATTACTATGGGCTCATGTATGTGTATTTTATAAATTTCATTATAGTCCAATACTATGTTATTTATTTTGTTGTTCAAATTTCTTGTTTTGGAAACTCTTTCAGTTTGGCCTCTGTGTTCCCTTGGCATGCTACCATTTGGGATTTTTTGAGCATTTCATTACTTTCTGGTACTTCAAGATATCCTAGACTCATCTCGTACTTCTCCCTTCCCTGCTCACAGAATCAACCAATTTTACCGAGGAACTCTAGTTTATTTTATTGGAGAATGGTATTTGGAAACTGAGATCTCCAAGCTGGATGTTCTCATTTCTCCTAGAGCTTCAAACCTTCTAGGCATTCTCAGTCAACAGAAATTGGAAATTGTGTGTATATACTAACCACATACATATACATTTATAACAGTTTCTGTATCTATCCATGTTATGTGTATATTAAGTTACATATGAGTTTATGTTGTCTCCAGCTCTAATTTGGTACCATTTGATTTATTCTAGCTTTCCTTTCTTGTTTATTGGTAACATCCCTCTCTGACAGCAGGAAACATGGCTCCCTTCCCTTTGTATGACATTTCACTTATTTTTTTTTTATCCATATGCAAAGCAGGTTCAGGACAGTTTACCTATATTGCCATATGAGAAACATTTACCACAGGAGTGCAGTGTTTATATACAGTTTCACTTGTCCATAAACACTGGGCACTTTTATAGTAAATCTAAGTGATCATTATTGTTTATCATGCTCTGCACTTGAAGAAAAGAGTATATACTTTAAAGCTGGGATTTTAGTTCCTTCTTCAATGCTACAAATGTTTTACTGCTATTTTATCTGAAACTGCTTCTCCAGGATCCAGTTTCTTTCTTCTGATACTCACATTAGATGTAAGTAGGAAATTCACAATATAAGCTTGATGACTCTTATTTCATTTTGAATTCTATTCTTTATATAGAGTCTTAAAGAATTCTTTAATATATATTTCAGTCCACTATTTTTCTCTCTAAAGGCTTATATGATATTTTTCATTTTCAAAATTTATAACTGATGTCATATCCGTATTATTTGATCAATATTTCTTTACACTGTATTTATCATTGTTTTCTATTCCATAATTTCTTATTTTATGAATAGTAGTATATCATTTTGCTTCTTAAACATCTTTAACATGCTTATTTTCAGAGTCAATTTTATATTGATCTAATATTTCAATTTCCTGCTAGGATAAATCATCATGAACATGCTGTTCTTTAAAGCTATCTTGCTTAGTACTTGTCTTTCTATGTGTTTTGAAATTTTAGAGTGTGAATTGTAGATTTTTCTCCCTTGCATTTAGTATACCATATATAATAATTTTTAGGTGGGTTCCATGTATTCTTTACAAAATATGTACCTGCCAGAGTCTGGTATTTGTGCTAAGACTCCTTCCCAGTGATTTGACATTGCAGATGTAGTGAGTCAGTGAGGGATTTAGTCCAAGTCCTGTCTGGGTAGTGTTTGCAACTCCTTCCTGCTATAGCAGAGACTGATGTTTAATATTTATATTAGCCATTTGCAAGATAAAAAAATTCTGGCTTTTTTTCCTTTTCATATGTCAAGAGTACTTTTCCAGGTTGTGGATATTGGATATGGCTTGCCACATTTCTTATACTTATTTTTCTTACAGCACTAAGATTTAGCCTCACCTACTGTTGTGCGTTTATGCTCAGTGTGTGTCCTGTAAATGTATTTGTTTTGCTTGGAAACTTTTGTGACTTCAAAAAGCTCATCTTTACTCTGGTGCAAAGAGGGAAGCAAAGAGGAACTTCTTGGTTGGAGGCTGATGTTTCTGTCCTAATATTCAAAAATATCACTTCATTCATTAGCAATTCTTGGTCCATTTATAATGGCCTATTTTTTTAGAACTCTATTTAGAGACTAGTTTGGGTTTTTATCTCATGCTGAAACCTGCTATTGTAGGTTGTTCTGTATAGGGAAGGTCAGATGACCAACTGGCCCAGCTGCTATGAACACATTCCTCCAATTAATAAGAGTCAAATTATACAGTGCTGCTCCTGTTCTTTTTATTGACTCAAAGATTTCAGCTTGGTTTATGTCCCTCCAGTGTCTCCGTCCAGTATATGAGGTGTCTAACAATTCCCACCACTATCCTTATAAGACATTCTCTGTTGTTGCACATTTATATGACATTGTAACTCTACACATTTGCAAAGAGGCCTTAGATTGTTTTTCAACTATATCTCCCTTGTGATTACAATAGGTAAGAGATTTCTTTTACAGTTTTCTGATTTTCCCCCCATGCCTTCAGTTGGGTATTTAAAGCCATCAATTATTTTCTTTTCTACCCACTCTAGCCAGCCTATGTCATAATGTTTATTATCACAATTGTTCTGGTGACAAAATATAGTATTTTCACAATATTTCACCAACTTGTGCTCTATTTGCTCATTATCACATGCCAGTATTGGGTAATTGTTACTCGAATGACTATTAGCATCTCATATTCCCCTCAGAAAGAATATTTTAATGGTTTTTATAAAAATTGTGAGCTATGCTATTCCAATTAAATTCAATTTGGGATCTGTTTTTCATAGGGCAAATTGCACTTTAAGTCAAATTGACAGCCTTCTCCCTCCCCCCAAAGAGGTGACATATACAGAATGATCACTGTATTTAATGTAAGGGATTTTTGCAAAGATATAGACAAAAGGACCATTAAGGAGTGGTAAAGTGCTACAAGATCAAGAAGAGTAGGAAGCCATTATCTCTCTGTTTAAGGGACAATGGTGGGGGTGATGCTGAATTGTTATTGGAACTCAAGTAGCTGGAGGTAAGTAGTCCCGTCACACTTGTGGCCTCTAGTGGAGGAAGAGAGCCAGTACCTAAACCATGAACCCTTAAGAAATGAACCCTAGAGTAAATCATTTATTCTTCTACTGGTGCATCCTTTAAAGTAGTTCAACTTGAAACTAAAGGAAAAAGGAACCTGTGTTCCTGAGTTGAAGCAGTTTTTAGAGATCACTCTTCAGGGACACAGAGCATGGTGAAAAGAATAGAGTGGGTTTCAGGTGCATACAGAGAATATTCACTGTATGAGCACACAACCATTGAATTATTATTAAGCATAAGCATTCAGATTTTTCTTATATGCTAGAAAATGATATATTTTACTAAGTTGCATAATATTCATTAAATATTTAGAAAGTATTACCAGAACTTTTGTGATAACTATTTTTTCATTTCCTCTGTTTATATATTTATCTTATTCCTTGACATGTTGTATTTGTTTAACTGCCCACTAAATGACCTCCTCAGGAGAAAGGAAAACCTTTATAAATTTTATTCTTTGAGAGCCTAGTCAATAATTGAATCCCTGGTAGAAATTCTCAATATATATTTTTAAGCTGAACTATAAAGATTTTTGTCTCAATTCCTTAATTATTAAAACAGATTAATTGTATGTATTTTATGAATCTAAAGTGACTAATATAATATTGAGAAGAGACATTGCTAAGTATTGAAAATTGTAAAACATGCTGTTCACCAATTACCCTTATCTAAATTCTATTTTATTTTCATTTACTGACTGTATTTTTCTTTTTCTTTTTTAAAATATATATATTTTTAACTTTATTTTTTATTTTTTAAAATTTACATCCAAATTAGTTAGCATATAGTGAAGCAATGATTTCAGGAGTAGATTCTTTAATGACCCTTACCCATTTAGCCCATCCCCCCTCCCACAACCCCTTTAACAACCCTCAGTTTGTTTTCCATATTTATGAGTCTCTTCTGTTTTGTCCTCCTCCCTGTTTTTATATTATTTTTGTTTCCCTTCCCTTATGTTTATCTATTTTGTCTCTTAAAGTCCTTATATGAGTGAAGTCCTATGATATTTGTCTTTCTCTGACTAATTTCACTTAGCATAATACCCTCCAGTTCCATCCACGTAGTTGCAAATGGCAAGATTTCATTCTTTTTGATTTCCGAGTAATACTCCATTGTATATATATATGCCATATCTTCTTTATCCATTCATCCATCGATGGACATTTGGACTCTTTCCATACTTTGGCGATTGTTGATAGTGCTGCTACAAACATAGGGGTACATGTGTCCCTTCGAAACAGCATACCTGTATCCCTTGGATAAATACCTAGTAGTGCAATTTCTGGGTCGTAGGGTAGTTCTATTTTTAGTTTTTTGAGGAAACTCCATACTGTTTTCCAGAGTGGCTGCACCAGCTTGCATTGCCACCAACAGTGCAAAAGAGATCCTCTTTCTCCGCATCCTCTCCAACATCTGTTGTTGCCTGAGTTGTTAATGTTAGCCATTCTGACAGGTGTAAGATGGCATTTAATTGTGGTTCTGATTTATATTTCCCTGATGATGAGTAATGTTGAGCATTTTTTCATGTGTTGGTTGGCCATCTGGATGTCTTCTTTGGAGAAGTGTCTATTCATGTCTTTTGCCCATTTCTTCACTGGATTATTTAGTTTTTGGAGGTTGAGTTTGATAAGTTCTTTGTAGATTTTGGATACTAACCCTTTATCTGCTATTTCATTTGCAAATATCTTCTCCCATATTGTCGGTTGCTTTTTAGTTTTGCTGATTGTTTCCTTGGCTGTGCAGAAGCTTTTTATTTTGATGAGGTCTGAGTAGTTCATTTTTGCTTTTGTTTCCCTTGCCTCCGGAACATGTTGAGTAAGAAGTTGCTGCGGCGGAGATCAAAGAGGTTTTTGCCTGCTTTCTCCTGGAGCATTTTGATGGCTTTCTGTCTTACATTGAGGTCTTTCATCCACTTTGAGTTTACTTTTGTGTAAGAAAGTGGTCCAGGTTCATTCTTCTGCATGTCGCTGTCCAGTTGTCCCAGCACCACTTGCTGAAGAGACTGTCCTTATTCCATTGGATATTCTTTCCTGCTTTGTCAAAGATTAGTTGACCATACATTTGTGGGTCCATTTCTGTGTTCTATATTCTATTCCATTGATCTGAGTGTCTGTTGTTGTGCCGGTACCATACTGTCTTGATGATTACAGCTTTGTAGTATAGCTTGAAGTCTGGGATTGTGATGCCTCCTGCTTTGGTTTTCTTTTTCAAGATTGCTTTGAATATTCAGTGTCTTTTCTGGTTCCGTACAAATTTTAGGATTATTTGTTCTAGCTCTGTGAAGAATGCTGGTGTTACTTTGATAGGGATTGCATTGAATATGTAGATTGCTTTGGGTAGTATTGACATTTGAACAATATTTGTTCTTCCTATCCTGGAGCATGGAATCTTTTTCCATTGTTTTGTGCCTTCTTCAATTTCTTTCATCAGCTTTCTATAGTTTTCAGTGTATAGATTTTTCACCTCTTTCATTTATTTCTAGGTATTTGATGGTTTTTGGTGAAACTGTAAATGGGATTGATTCCTTGAATTCTCTTTCTGTTGCTTCATTGTTGGTGTATACGAATGCCACTGTTATTCAACGTAATATTGGAAGTCTTAGCCTCTGCAATCAGACAACACAAAGAAATAAAAGGCATCCAAATTGGCCAGGAGGAGGTCAAACTTTCACTCCTCGCAGATGACATGATACTCTATATGGAAAACCCAAAAGATTCCACCAAAAAACTGCTAGAACTGATTCATGAATTCTGACTATATTTTTCAAATCTGGTCTGTGTATAATGAATTATATAGAAATTACTATTTTTTTGTTGATCTGTGCTTCACAATTCAGTCATTTCACCTATTTCATTTACTTGAATTTGTATCAATATATTTAAATGTATCAATAAGTATAATATCAATATATATTTACAGATGTAAATAATATGTGTAGTTTTCAGTTAAATATGAAGGAATTAAAGTACACTTTACTTCTGATAGCTTTAAGAAGTAGTAAAATGAGGGGTGCCTGGGTGGCTTAGCCACTTAAGTGTCCAACTTCAGCTCAGGTCATGATTGCATGGTTTTGAGTTCGAGTCCCATGTTGGGCTCTGTGCTGACAGCTCAGAGCCTGCTTCAAATCCTGTGTCTTCCCCTCTCTCTCTGTTCCTCCCCCACTCACACTCTGTCCCTCTGTCTCTCAAAAATGAATAAAAACGTTTAAAAAATAAAACAAAGAAGTAGCAAAATGAAAACACAGGGATGCGTGGAATGACAAAATAATATAAACAGTAAAAAAAACATAAATAAATGCAAGAAGAGACAACATGCACAAAAAACATAACCTCAGGAACAAAGGGAGAAGTGCCAATTGATTAAGTTTGATAGAGAAGACTGAAATGTGCCCCTATTGAGGGGAACCCAAGACAAGTTATATTACACAAATCCCAAAATTGTAAAAAATTGGAGCACCAGACATCCCTGAAAAAGAAAATAGAGAAACACATAAAAGCAAATTTTTGGTTATAATTTATACATATGAGAAGCTGTTAGAACTCTCAGATTTTTCTTCCATCCTGAGAGGCAGGCACAGCAATACCCACCCCATTCCAGCAGAAGAATGAAGATTTACTTTCAGGAATGCTTTCATTAGAGTTGGTGGGTATACAAAACTAGAAATCAAAGGACTGAATAGTAAAAGACTAAATACTAATAATCCCCACCCACCCCCTAACAGGCACTCTGTTTAGTGACAGCATCGCTAATTTCCCTGGGGACAGTTTCTTTCAGGGGTAAGGGATTATAAAACATAGACACTGATGTGAATTTCTCCTTAATGAAAGCTCCACCTTCATGACCTAATTGCTACCCAAAGGCCCCTCCTAATACTATCACAGGGGCATTAGCTTTCAACATATGAATTTGGGGGGCCACAAATATTCATAGCACATATATTCATTTAAAACATGGAAGTATATAAAAATGTGCAAGAATTAAGAATTAGTGATCAACAAGGGAGGAAAACTTGTTTTACTTTTGAATCTTTTAAAACAATTTTATAGGGGCACCTGGTTGGCCTCCAACTGTTGATTTCAGCTCAGGTCATAATCTCATGGTTCATGAGTGAGTTTGAGCCCTATGCCGGGCTCCGCACTGACAGTGCAGAACCTGCTTGGGATTCTTTCTCCCTCTCTTTCTGTCCCTCTCCCGCTCGCTCATGTGCACATGTTAAAAATATAGCATATGCAATTGCACATATTTTTAATAAAAATAAATTTTCCTCATTCCTTTACCTACTGAAAAGTAAAATGACTTTTCCAAAGGCAAGCTCTGATTAGATTTTTCCATTTACTCAAAAATTATCTATTTGTATATGAAAACATTCGTATACAGTATTCTCCACTCACTTTTCTTTTATTAAAACATTTTAACGTCTTTTCAGTTTGTGTTTATGCTATTTTATTCTTTTAATGTTTGTTTATTTATTTATTTTGAGAGACAGAGACAGAAAAAAAAGCATGTGTGGGGGAGGGGCATAGAGAGAGGGAGAGAGAGAGAGAATCCCAAGCAGGCTCCATCCTGAGCATGGAGTCTGTCCCGGGGTTCGATCTCACGACTGTAAGATTATGAATTGAGCAAAAATGAAGAGCCGGATGCTTAACTGAAGCTAAGTGTCTCTTATAATAATATAATGATAGTCTTTCTGGTATAATTGATAAGTTTTTTTGTTTATAAATAGTACATAAAATAATAATGCAATTTACAATAGTGTCTTAGATGAAATAAAATGTTTAGTCAGACCTTATTGGTGTACATTTAGTTTATTTCCTAAACTTGGAAAGTAAGAACAATATTACAATGTTGCAATACACATGTTAGAATTCATTTTTTGGTGGGGTGGGGAGCCTAAGTGGAAGTGTGTCAATAGGATTAAAACCGGAGAATGAAACTTCTGATTGAAGTGCATGTTCATTTTTACTTTAGAAAAATATTAGGGGATCAGCCTGTAAAGAAGATACAGCAATTATCCACAATGAGTCTTTCAAAGTATCTCATCTCTCCTGAAAAACTCTTTTTGTTTTAAAACACTATCACTGCCAAGCAGATAGGTTAAAAATTAATCTTGTATTATTGTTTTTATTCATGTTTATTTAGTAATAAGAAAGTGAGATATATGTTTAAGTTGTTAATTGTAATTTCACTCAATGTGAACTATTCTTCATATTCTTTTCATATTTCCTAGTGTTATTGGTCTAAAAAATGTATAACTCTTTAAATATTAAGTAGTATTATTATTTCAAAATATTCTTTGTAAGTATGGTTTAACAAATATGTAATTATCCTAATATTTTAAATATGGTACATTTACTATATTCTATTTCAGGCTAATGATCCATCCTAAAACCATAATTATGTCATTTGTTTTTGCTTTGGTTGGCCCAAAGTTCATTTGGGAGAATTACTATTTCATTAAAGAATTTATGGAAGTGGGTGGGGGGTGCAGAATAATGGGGATTTAAAATATTATAGTTTTATAGTTTAGAAAATAATCATTGTTTTCTGTACTTCAGCTCAGATAATTCAAAACTATATTAAGGAAATAAAATCATATGTGCCTTTCAAAAATTTCAGACTTAAAACATTTTAAGTGTTTTACAAGGCATTTATATTATAAACATTGCTACATAAATATCTTTCACATTAAGATAAATCTGCAGTTATCTACATTTTCTCCCATGGGTAAAATATTTTTCTGATTATCGTGAATGATACAAATTTGTGATCGGACTGGCAATACACTGGTAAATATTGAAATTATTTCAATTTGCATCAGAGTGGCCAGTCTAACTTCACCTAGACAGTGAACATACCCTTATTGTATTTTCAGCTATTTTTTTCTCTTGGAGATACAATCACTGTGACACACAAATATAAAAATAGGAAATTAAACTAGATAAGAAAGTAGCAATGACAGGCAAAGACAGTGTAAAAGAGATATGCTGTATCTACATCTAGCAGAATCAATTGGAGCCGGCCGCACCAGGGAGAGCGGAGCAACCCCGTACCGCCGCTGATATCCCAGCCATGGCATTCAGGAACTGTCACAATGAAGCCTTAACTGATCCTAATTTCCAGGATGATATATAGCAGCAGACAGTGCCTCTGTGAAACCTTGTTTACTTACAACTTTAATAACCTAGGTTACTAAGATGGGAAAAGTCTATAAACTGCTTTCAAAAGACATTTTATTAACCTTCACAACAACCTCATCTCAATTTTTAGCATATGAATTATAATTTGAAACCATGTGGCAAATGTTCCTGAGCTGGATTGGTTATGTCTTTATCAGCCGTCAGAAGAAAATTCACTGTGACATTACAGCCATTTATGTTTCACATTTCTCATAGTATATTTTATTCAGCAACTTATTGATCACAGCATGTGAATAAAGTACCATTGTGCTAACTATTGGTAAGACAGAAAGAAAACAAGGCAAGGATATCATTTACAAAGTTTCAAAGTATAATTTGAACTAGTAATTCTAGTAAATTTCATTTGACATATTTGGAGAGTCCATATTTTTTCTCCACCTACCACTTGGCACATTATAGATTTTACAAAGAATAGTCTTCCTAAGTGTGATGGATTACTGTATTAAGTTTAGATGCCACTGAAAATTTTTCATAGCTAGACAAGCTTTTGTAATTACAATTAAGGAAATATAATAAGATTTTTCTATGTATACAAGGCCTTCAACTAGAAATTTTATTTTTTATTATTTTTTAAATATTTATTTATTAATTATGAGAGAGAGAGAGGGAGAGAGAGAGAGAGAATGAAGAAGGAGGGGCAGAGAGAAAGGAAGAGAGAGAATCCCAAGCAGGGGCTTGATCTCATGAACCCTGAGATCATGACCTGAGCCAAACTCAAGAGTCAGATGCTTCACCAACTAAACCACCCAGGTTCCCTTAGAAATTTTAAATTGTATATCATACACAACACATATTAAACGTGACAATTATATAAATGTGATTTTTTCTGAAGTCTTTGGTGATGAAGGGGAAAATGCAAAAATAATCACCTTGGCATTTTTCCGGCACTACCTGTGACATTGTCTTGAAAAATTCATTGAAGAATAGTTAATAAAGCAAATTGGACTTTGCTATAAATTTATTTCCTTAACTTGAAAGTCTGGAAACAACATGAAAACTAGGTAATGTCTTCTGGGAAAAGAGAAAGTTACTGGATGCCAACTCCCACAGACTCTGAATCAAATCTAGTCAGTATAGACCTGAAGAAACCTGAGATCAAAATAGTATCTGATCTTTTAGATGACCCCTGGAGGTCAGTTATACAACTGCTTTTCTTAAATTTTTATCATTTAATACATATTTATTGAGAGCTATCCATGGGTTCAGGGTCATAGGGATACAAAACTTGAGTGATAGCAATATGCTTTCAAAAGCTTTTCAGTTTTTGGAATACCCAGGCAATAAATGTACAATCCTAGAATAGATTGAGAAAGAAGAGGTTTTTCAAATGGGCAATATACCCAACAAGAAGGCATTTGGAGATGGTTTGGTTGACACAATAATTGTGTATTGGCATTTATTGGGAAGAAGCCAGACATATTAGATGTCCTATAATATAATAATAGCTTCATATAACAAAGACTTATTCAGCATCTCTTATGACTCAAATATCCTGTGGGACCTGTTTTTCAATTGACTTAGAATCTTCTTCAATTTGACATGCAAGTATAAATTAATTTTTGATCAATTTAAATATGCTCTTCCTTTTTGTACCTTTAAAATGTTGTATCTGTCTATCTATCTATCTATCTATCTATCTATCTAGAGAGAAGGGGAAGGGCAGAGAGAGAGAGAATCCCAAGCAGTTTCCACTCTGTCAATGCAGAGCCTGTTGTGGGGCTCAGGCTCACCAACCGTGAGATCATGACCTGAGCTACAATCAAGAGTGGGACGCTTAACCAACTGAGCCACGAAGGTGCCCCAACATTTTTTAACTTGAGTATATTTGACACATGTTACATTAGTTTCAGGTGTACAACTTAGTGATTGACAAGTTTACACATTATACTGTGTTGACTGCAAGTGTAGCTACCATCTGTCCTGTTACATCACCATTACAGTATCACGGAGTGTACTTCTTATGTTGTGTCTTTTATTGCCTTGACTTATTCGTTCTATAACTGGAAGCCTGTATCTCCTTCTCCACTTCACCCATATTGTCTAAGCATCAATCATCATGTCCCTCTAGCAACTCTCAGTTTGTTCTCTGTATTTATAGGTCTGATTCTGCTTTTTGCTTGTTTATTCATTTGTTTGTTTTTAGATTCCACTTATGAGTGGAATCCTATGGTATTTGTCTTCCCCAATCTGACTTATTTAACTTAGCATAATACCCACTAGTTCCATCCATGTTGTCTCAAATGGCACGATCTCATCCTTTTTTTATGACTGCATAATATTCCATTGTACATTTGGGTGTATGTGTACATCCTTATCTATTCATCTGTTGATGGTCACTTAGGTTGCTTCCATATCTTGGCTATTGTAAATAATGCTGCAGTAAACAGGGGTGCAACATCTTTTCACATTAGTGTTTTCATTGTCTTTGTGTAAATACCAAATAGTGGAATTATTGGATCATATTGTATTTCTGTTTTTAATTTTTGAGGGAAACTTCATATTATTTTCCACAGTGGTTATCCCAGTTTACATTCCCACCAACAGTGCATAAGGATTCCCTTTTTTTTCCATATCCTCACCAACACTTGTTACTTCTTGTCTTTTTTATTTCAGTCATTCTGACAGGTATGAGGTGATATCTCATTGTGGTTTTGATTTTCATTTCCCTGATGGTGAGTGATGTTGAGCATCTTTTCATGTATCCACCAGCCATCTGTATGTCTTCTTAGAAAAATATCTATTCAAGTTCTCTGCCCATTTTTAATCATTTTTTTTTGGTTTTGAGTTGTATAAGTTCTTTCCATATTTAACATATTAACCACTTATTGGATATATCATTTGCAAGTATTTTCTATTCAGTAGGTTGCCTTTTAATTTTGTTGATGTTTTTCTTCACTGTACAAAACCTTTTCATTTTGGTCTAGTCCCAACAGTTTGTTTTTTCTTTTGTTTCTCTTGCCTCAGGAGAAATATCAAGAAAAACGTTGAGTCCTTAGTTATTAATATCCAGTAGGAAACTGTGTTCAAACATTTTTAAAATATTTTTTAGTATTTCTTTTTCCTGGTATATGTTTACCTAAGTAGCTATAGGCCACTTTGTGGGAAGAATGGAGAAATCATTATTATATATGCTTGCTATAGTGTTCCAGCATCTCTCCTTATAGAGAGCCAGGTTTCCCCTCAGTCAAGAAATCTCTTGGCTAAGAACTGGTTCAAATTTGAAAACAGGTTGAGGGATTAGGCCAATTTATCAGTGATACTGCCTGCTGCCTCCTAATCATCCATCCTGGATTTACTTTGTGTGTTATATAAGGAATATCCTTTTTGACTGACCATGACTCTTAGCCCTGAGAGGTCCATGTGCTATAAAATGTTTTTATTGCTCTCCATGGGTCAAGCCTTCCTAACACCCAGTTTTAGATCTTGGCTTATTACAATAATTGGATTCACCTGGCTTCACTTGATTAAGTACCACCACCTGGCCTCCATTATTTTATTAGATCTTATCATGCTTATTACTATCAGGGAACCCAGTTCTGTAACAGCATCTCTTCTCATCAACCTTGCTTACAAAAGATAGTCACCACAGAGCAATTTAGGGGCGCCTGGGTGGCTCAGTCGGTTGAGCGTCCGACTTCAGCTCAGGTCACGATCTCGCGCTCCGTGAGTTCGAGCCCCGCATCGGGCTCTGGGCTGATGGCTCGGAGCCTGGAGCCTGCTTCCGATTCTGTGTCTCCCTCTCTCTCTGCCCCTCCCCCGTTCATGCTCTGTCTCTCTCTGTCTCAAAAATAAATAAACATTAAAAAAAATTAAAAAAAAAAAACCAAAAAACAAAAGATAGTCACCACAGAGCAATTTAATGATGCTGGTTCTTCTCTCCCCAGTGCATTCCTGTGTCTTCACCTGTCTGTTCTCTGTGAGAGCCAGATGGGTCAAGGCAGATGATGGTGTTTATCATAAACACAACAAGGTCTTGTCCTTACTGCTCTACTCTGTAAGATGTGTTGTCTTCACTGGAACAAATCAATGAACATTATATGCAGCTATTGATTCTATGAATGTATTCTTTTAAATACTCAGCAGGGAGAATCAAAGCAGTTTATCTTCCAGTGGAATAAAAAAGACAGGAGTGTATCACTGTCTCTCTAGATTATATAACTACCTCACTATCTGCCATATTACCTTGCACAGCAATTTTGATTGTATTGACATACCAAATAGCAACGTACTGGACCTCTAAATTATAACGGGTTCTGGTGGTGCATCTGGGTGGCCCAGTTGGTTGAGTGTCTGACTCTCGATTTCCGCTCAGGTCATGATATTACAGTTATAACCTCAAGCATCGCGACAGTCTCCACATTGAACATGGAATCTGTTTGGGATTCTCTATTCTTCTCTCTCTGCCCTTCCCTCCTGCGCGTGCTCTTTCTCTCTCTCTCTGTCAAAATAAATAAATAGTGCTTTAAAAAGGCACTAAAAGAACCCCACAACTGGTTCTAGTGAAAAAGATTTGTTGCTACCCAGTTGCCTATTAGATATCCTGGATAATCTACAAAGATAAATTCAAGTCAGGGAGTGGAAATAAATTTCATAAATATTCAGAGAAATTTCAATATACTCACATTTTTATTGGTCCATTGTCTTGGTCATGCTGGGAGATCACTTTTAAGTAGGATGACAATACCAACCAACCCCTTCTGTGCTGGACAGACCCTTTACTTTCAGAATGGATGATAATCTACTTCCATACTAAAAAGACTAATTGTTGCAAACTGTCACCATTCTCACACAAATATTTAAATATTGGGACAGATAATCACAAAGTCCCCTCAGAGTATGGCATTCCAATTTTTAGAAGACCTCATTTGCAAGCTAAGAGCTGAGTCATATCAGCAAGCTAGGAGCCCAAACCCCAAAGGATGCCTGGGAGGAGGTTACCTTTGTTTTTCAGAAGTTCAGCAGGGTACCTGGGTGATTCAGTCCTTTAGGCTCAGGTCATGACCTCACTGTTCTTGGGTTCAAGCCCTGCATTAGGCTCTGTGCTGACAGCGGGGAGCCTGGAAACTTCTTGTGAGTCTGTGTCTTTCTCTCTGTCTGCCCCTCCCCCACTTGTACCCTGTCTCTCTGTCAAAAATAAATAAAAAATTAAAATAAAATAAAAAATATAATTGCCCCAGCACTTATGGGATGAAGAATTACAACTATATAGCATATCAGTTACTATACATTCTCATGTAGAAGAAACAATAGAACTGAATTAGTCCAAAGGGTGTTAAATGCAAGGTCATCATCCTTATATTTGTTCTTCTGTGTGTAATGAGTCTTTTTACTCAGGTTGCTTTTATGATTTTCTCTTTATCATTGATTTTGAGTGTTATGATGTGCCTTTGTGTTAGCTATTTTCATATTTCTTGTTCTTGGATGTCGTTGAGACTTCGGATGTATGGGTCATGAGATTTTGCTTCCTGGCTAGTAAACAGGCAGCACACCCAGACCTAAGTGGGTCTTGGAAATGGTATTTCTAATTGATTTGGGGGGTTCTTCCCTAGACTCAAGTAATTTTCTCACAGGTATGTTCTGATTGGTACTCTAATGAATAACAAAAGAAGACTCTCTGAAGGTAGTTGGTGGGTGGTGCAGATTTCCTGCATCTCTCTTTTCTCCATTATTCTGTTCTATCCAGATTACCATTTCCATCTCCTCTACTCAAGATATCCACTAGGCTTTACTTGAATTTTCTTCCCTGATCTGCATTCAGTAAATTCTCTCAGGGCAGTAAGTTTGAGTGAGTATAGGTCTCATCTTGTTTGCTTCCTGTGTCTTTAAGATCACTGATCTTCTTAGTTATTTTTGGTCGTTATGCAAGGCAGAGTAAATGTGGGTTCTGTTACTCCATCTTGGCAGGGAGCAGAAGTGTGTGGGTTCATAAGTGAAGCACTGTTGCATTTCAGAGTCCTGCCATTTTTCCATATCCCAAATCCAAGACTGCTGGAATATTTGCTAAGCTTCTTATTTTTCCAGTGTGTTGTAAGGGTTAATTCCACCTGGCCTAGATTAAGGCTGAGCTGTTTTATTGAAATGTGATATGTATCTCTGTGCCACTGACCCTTGGAGAAGACATACAATTTTCTGATTAAGAGTGTGTTTTGTAACCATGGGTCTGAAGATATATGGAGTGGTTTATACCAGCTTGTCAGTATTTTTATGGATAACAGTGAGATTGATGATTTGCACCTGTCCTCAGTGAGAACTCCATAGGGCTCTGCCATTGAAGCTTCATTACATAGCAAAAATATACCTTCTAAATTAGCAGGATATTAGGGATTCTGGATGAAACTCTATTTTGGACTCTGTGGTTCTAAGTTGTTCCATCAGTATCAGTTCTCCATCCAAGAGAGAAAACTCTTTCAGCATGGTTTGTACAAAGGAAGAAATGGGATTTGCACCTGGATTTTGCTTACCTTTTTAGTTGGAGGCCAACTTTGGCTGTTTTGCATACACTTGCTATTTGTATCATTTTTCAGTAATAAACTATACATGAACATTTTTATTTTGAGTATAGGAGTTTTCTTTTTGCTTTTGTTTTGTTTTCTTTGACATAGATCTATTGATTTCTGGGAGATTCTTACTCGTTATATTTTAATTAATATTTGGAAAAGCCTTGAGAGAAAATGACATTCAGTATTTTAGGGTACCACCATAAGACACTTTCTCCTCTTTAAATCCAAGTCTCCATGGAAACCGGGAACCCCTTATTCTGTATCCTCAGCTCATAAAGAATGCTACAAACTCCC
The DNA here is from genome assembly GCF_018350195.1 of Panthera tigris. Classification (NCBI taxonomy): domain Eukaryota; kingdom Metazoa; phylum Chordata; class Mammalia; order Carnivora; family Felidae; genus Panthera; species Panthera tigris. The sequence continues at coordinate 58,442,818 of NC_056660.1, forward strand.
TGCTGCTCTTTTTTGGCTCCTTCTACATTTCCTTTATCCGTGAAACAACAAATGAACCAAAAAAGAAAAAAGAAGAAGAGGAAGAAGAAGAAGAAGAAAAGAAAAAGAAGAACAGGAAGTAAATGCACTGCTCTCGTTTGTGTGCCCTCTTATCTCAGGTATTTTGGATCTTCAACCTGCCTATCCTAGTTGTTCTTCAATGAATTCTAACGGCTGTTTCATGTAATTTTTTAAAATATATCTTTGTGGTTTTTCCTAGTGTAAGGATTGGTCTGGTATGGTGTTTAATCTAACTAATTACTGCAATTGAAGACCTGAGTTACATTTTGACATCATGCATATTGGACTGAAGTTACAAAGCATACCTACCACTTTATTTTAATGTGCATTTCTAGTTCTGCACTATGTGATATGGTGTCCATTAACCAATAGGTAGATTTAAATTTAAATCTGAAGTAATTAAAATTAACTTTAATGTAATTGCTCCATTAAATTAAATTTCTTAAATTAAATTTGATTCCTCAATTGCATTCACTACCTGCGGCAAGTGGTTACTTATTGGATAGTGCGAAACGCTTCCATCACCACTGAAAGTTCAATTTGACAGTTCTGGACAATCTACATCAGACTTGTCAAAATTACAGCGTCAAAATTTTTTTCTAACTTTGGTAATCACATTCAGTCTAACAATTCATTCAGAAGTAAAATAATGTAGAGAGAGAGTAAGTACTCAGAATGCTGTGAACACACTATTCCAGACCCACCTCTTTAAACCAAACGAGGAGGACTTAAAAACATTATCTCATTATCCATGGAACTTCTATTAGCTACATGGCCCCAAAGCTCAAAGCTAAATTATATGATGTTCATGTAGATTTGCTACCTTATGGTAATCTACACCTCTAGGGGCAATTGCAGCATGTACCTTAACTCCACATCTAACTCTGTTCCCTTGAGGCCTGAAGCTTTCCACAATCTAGAAACTCAAACATTTCCAGCTATTCTTGTGGCCAATCAGGTGGAGGTGGATCCTTAACTGAAGGTGGATCAAAGACCATGAGATTTCCAATTAATGAGCCTACTCAGGTTCCTCTTCTCACATAAAATATATTTAGAGAACCTTATTATCTATCTTTCATTGCCTGAGCTACAGTCCAAAAGTAATTTTATGCATCATTTCCACTTTTCATTTATGGCTACACACACACACACACACACACACACACACCACACACACACACATATATAGCACACACACAAACAAACACACCTATATATATACATACATATGTGTACATAACATATATACATACATATATATAACATATACATATGTGTGTATATCATAGCAATATATGTACATATATATGTGTACATAATATATATAACACAACAGCAATATATCATAGAAAAATAGATATTAGATTTAACTCCACAATATATCTTTTAAAAATTAATTTTATCTACCTTAAATTTCACTGCTTTTGGTCTAGAGCAAAGTTAATCAAGTCTTGTTTACTGTACAGTTTCACTATCAAAAGCATGATGATTCTGAACCATTGGCATACAATGGCATAAATTATTCAACTATTTTATCTTTCTTTTCGAGATTTTCTCCCTTACCCTACTATCATTTTCTAGGAGTCTTCCTATTTCTGAACTTTTGGTGCAAAATTAAATGATTTCCTGATACTGGGTTTCCATATTTTGTAGGTTCAACCTGTTTGTATTTCTGTGATCTCTCTTGATGCTTGGCTCTGAATTAGATTTGTTATCTGTTTAATGTTTAAACCCTTCCTGAAGGCTATTTGAGTGGGTGCGGTAGGCTACAGAAAGAACAGTTACAATCTTGAAATTTTATCATATATTTTGCACTGAGGTATTTCCTTCATACTTTGACAATTATAGCTAGCTTTGGATTTTAAAAATATTATTCTTTGTATCTTCTGTATAAATTACTATGTTGCTTGTTCCATATCATAAACCATATTTAATTAATGGAGTTATTCATTCACTGCCTTAAACCAACAATCGAACGTAAAATATTCATATTTTTCACATTAAAAATTTGTCATTTTATTCCCTTTCATTTTAATTGCTTCTTGTTCACAATATAATGTTATTACCTATATTGAACATAAACATAAATAACTAATGTATTTTCTATTTGAGGCATGCAGTTCTCTTTGCTTCCAAAACAGAGTGGTTTCTTCTTTTCCTCCTTCTCCTCCTCCAACTCCTTATCTTCATGTCAGTCTCCTCTCTATCTGTCTCTCTCTCTTTTTTATTGGCTTAGTTTTGCTTTACAGTGTGGGATAACACTAGGAATCCAAGATAGTTTCTAAACAACATTATGATATCTATGTTATACTTTATTTTTTATTTGTAAAATGAAATACTTTTACTATTTGTGTAATTGTTTTTTATTTATCAAGCTAAGTTATTATTATTGTCATTTCTCTTTGAGTGCAACTGTTCTCATCATTCATGTTCATTTTTCAACACACATATTTTTATGTGCCATCACACCCAATGTTGTGGAATTATTTTTAGGAAATACACTTTATTCTGATAGATTCTTTTTTTGAAATGAACAAATGAAAAAGTGAAGCACATGAGTTATAAGTCAAGAAGTATTCCCAAGAGGACAATACATAGCCTTTATGAATATGAAATCTATGTTTTCAAACAAAATTATATTATTGACTTAAATATTTTTCACATTGATTGTCTAGTCTACCATATATTTTTATATCTGCTGGGGCTTGAATATTTGTATCCATCCCCACCCCCTCCCATCAGTATATTGAAATTCTAATGCCTAATGTGCTAGTATTGAGAGGTGGGGTCTTGGGAGGTACTTAGGTCATGAATGTCAAGCTCTCACGAATGAATGAGATTAGCTTTCTTAAAAGAGAGGCCCCACAGAGATCCCTGGATCATCTATTATGTAAGGATACAGGGAGAAAGTACAGTCTATGAACCAGAAAGGCCTTTACCAGAATCTGATAATCATACAAGCCATTTTGGACTTTCCAGTCTCCATCAATGTAAGAAATAAATTTCTGTTGTTTTTAAGCCTCTCAGTCTGTGGTAGTTTCTTATAGCAGTCTGAACAAAGACAAATATCTGATCACATATCAGAATATTAATGCTGATATACTTTTGTCATTGTGTAAAATTACAGATATGTTTCTTGATATGTTTATCTCTAGGTAAGTAAATAGAAAAGTTATTTTCTTCAGGCTCAGCGATGAATCTTTATAAAATAATTGCTTAAATGGTCAATGTTAACACAAAATAAGTTTCATTTTTAGAAATTAATGGTTAGATTTGAGAACACTGAAATTATTCAGTTATTATGGAAATTTTAAAAAAGCAGCTTATATATGATCTCTTGCACATTTTGATCATGATAGTCTTGGTTGTAAAAATCTTTCAGAAATTATCCTTAATGAGTAAGAAAACTAGCCAACAATTAAACTGTGACTTAATGGCTGCCATAAAGATGGACAGATGCTACATTAATTTGTCATCTGTGCATTAGTAGAATCATTTAATTACCAATGAATGGTAAGGTTTTGCACTGCACAATTCTGAGAATGAGTGATACTTGACTAGAAAATTGTGTGGCAAGTATTATGGAATAAAATGCTTAAGGTTCACACATTTAAAACCAAAAAAAAAAAAAAAGTGAAGTCTGAGCAGAATAATGTTTTCTATAATCACATGCTTGGTCAAACAAAAGTTAAAGAGCAAAAATTTTATTTTCAGATACATTGGTAAGTAGCACTTCTTTGCAGAAACAGTTTCTAAGTGTAGATTTCTATAACAATAACAGTTCTCTATGCTTTTTGTTAAATTATCCAACTTCTGTCTAAATGAATAGCATTTATAAAGGGTTCAGAAATAAAATAAACTTTAAAAATACTAATAACTTGACCTTATATATTTAAATTTAGTTGTTTTATAATGGACTTTTAAATAAATTGTTAGTTCTAATATTTAAATGTATGTGTGTGTGTGTGTGTGTGTGTGTGTGTGTCCCAAATCTCTAACCACTATGCAGTGGAATCATTAGTTCATATCACTGAATCTGATTGACCTGATGGTAAGTATGTTTATTAGTGGCTTCTGCACAAAGTTTTTGTATTATGGTAGACAATAACATTGACCTCTACCAAAAATTTATTTTGGTTGCTGTAATTTGCACCCACTTTTGACTTTTCTTGACTTGTGAGATAAAGAAAGGTAGATTTCTCCTCCATGATTGCAAAGACTGAAGCCAATAATGGAAAAATTCTGCCTAGGAGAGTGTATTACTCAAAACTGCTGGATTTTTCCCCCTACAATTAGTATAGAGTTCTTACAATTAAATGCCACATGTAATTCTGAAAATTAACAGATTAAAGACCTAATCGGAGTTCTTTTTCAGGTCAATATTAAATATCAGGCATCAGGATACATATTGTAATAAATTCTATGTTGTAATTGTATTCTATGGTTACTATACCTTATTAGAAAAGGAATTTCACTCTTAATTTAATGCATTATTTTAACACATGATAGTTTACCAGTTTATCCATTCATCTCTGAGTATTAAAAATCGCAAAAACTAAGGAACATGCATTCAAAGAATGCAAACCTGTAATAATGAATTAAACCATATTACTGATGGCTTTTTCTTTACCTTCCAGTAACTGAAGAGATATCTTTGCTCTTTAAATCTTAAAATTTGCTACTATTGATATATATATTAACATACTAGAATTTTATTTGAAATCAATCTTATGATAAAGACTATTTTCAGTCATAAAGGATTCTGGTGAGCAAACCAAATACTATGTTTTCTCATAAGAGATAAAAATACTATTATTCTTTAAAATATTTTTTAATGTTTATTTCTTTGTGTGTGTGAGAAAGAGAGAGACAGAGCGTGAACAGGGGAGGGGCAGAGAGAGGGAGAGACACAATCCAAAGTATGCTCCAGGCTCTAAGCTGTCAGCACAGAGCCTGACATCAGGCTTGAACTCATGAGCCGTGAGATCATGACCTGAGCTGAAGTCAGACACTCAACCAACTACCAATTGCCCCTAAACTACTTATTATTAAACTGAGATTTTCAGATATATAGATGATCATTGGAATCATGAAATAAAATTATTTTTAAATTCAAAATATTTCTTTATAATATATATTTTTGAGTTCTAAGTACTAGGAAATGTTTCCAGTAACAAATGCTCAAGTTTATGCCTGTTTCTTAAAATTCCTACTTATTTATCCACATTATTCACCTTATTATTAGTCAATCAATATAACTAGAATTTTATTAGAAATAATCATTTAAAGTGTAAATTTCCATTACAGGGATATATTGAAAACAAACACAATTTGGAATAATTAGAAAAAAATCTATTACATGATAATTAATAATCCCTTTAAATGTTATTAGATCAGCTAGCATATTGTGCCAGGATGAATGTAAAAATCTCATTTCCCCAACCTCATATAAGATTTATCTTTGCCTTTCATCTGACATTTATCAATTAAGATTTTCCATGTAAGCTGAAAAGTGGGAAAAATAAAATACTCTCACTCTTTTCAAACTCAGTAACTCAAATTCTGAAACTAGACAGCCAATTTTACTTCTCAATAGCCTATTGATGACTTAACTGCTGGCTGAAAGATAAAGTCACCCAAAGTTCTATCATCCACTGAGAAATTTGATTATTTGAAAGTAGGAAATAATCACAGAAGATTATTGCAAAATTCAATATCTAAACCCATATATCAATGCACTGCTCACATGCTATTTCTATAAAACATTCTTACAATGTGATTGTGAGATATCCCAACCTAAATTATGCTTTGCATTAAAGAATGAAATCTGGGTGAGTCAATGGATTTCTGACTTGGGACAAGATTTTTGTTCATAAATAGGAATGGAAGTTTCATTCAATATTAGCAAAATTTTAAAGTTTTGGGGTTTTAAAATAAGCCTCATTTATTCTTTTTTTATAATTAAAATTCTTACTGTGCCCTTGGCATATAATATTAGCATATAAAATATTTATGCTCACTTAAGAATTGACAGTTACTGGGGTGCCTGGGTGGCTTAGCTGGTTAAGCATCTGACTTTTGATTTTGGCTCACGTCGTCATCTCACAGTTCCTGAGATGGAGCCCTGTGTATGGGTCTGCACTAACAGTGAGGAGTCTGCTTGGGATTCTTTCTCTCCCTCTCTCTCTTCCCCTCCCCCACTTGTGCAAGCTCTCTGTCTCTGTCTGTCTCTCTCTCTCTCTCACAATAAATAAACATTAAAAAATAAAATATATAAAAAAAGTGACAGATACTATCTTGAGCTTTTCACACATTAGAGAAACTGATGAACTTGTTCCAGTTTTAAGTGTTGTATGACATGATTGAATAAACATTGACTATGAGTTTTGTTTACTTGAATTTGTGGTCTATCTTCACTACATATACTTTGTCCTAGGCAATTACCAATTAACATTGACAAGTTTGAAATTTCATTTATTATGTATATTTACTGTCCTTAGCTCATAGAGTTTTAATTATAAACTTTTTATTGCCAAATATGCTAACATATTAGAAATGAATTTGCAAACTATATGGTTTCTCAGTTTCCAACTCACACTTTTCCTTTGCCAAATGGCTTCTTTTAGTCTTTGTCATTAGGAGTTGCTAGAAGCAGACTAGAAAGCTGGACTAGAAGAAGGAAATTTGTTCTATTTACTGTCTTTTCTTGCTAATGTTATTTCATCTCAAGTTCTTTATCCAGTAGCGGCAGTGGGTTCCAGCTGGCAGACTCTCTACCTTAATGGAACCACTCTTCAGTGTCCTCTCCTCATGGCCCTTAATCCTAGCCCTTCAGGGCCTGATCTCAGCTCTGAATAAACATCTTGAGGGCTCCAGAGGTCTGAACCACAGCAGTTGACCCTCCTTAGAAGTCTGGGTTGTACTTCCATAGAGACACTATTTCAAGTTCTTTGTGTATTTGCTAAATAATATCTCTTCCTGAGGTAGCTGGGTGTCTCAGTTGGTTAAGCCTTTGACTCTTGGTTTCGGCTCAGGTCATGATCTCACAGCTCTGTGGGTTAAAGCCCCGCATCAGGCTCTGTGCCGGCAGTGTGGATCATGCTTGGGATTCTCTCTCTCACCCTGTAGCTCTCTGACCCTCTCTGACTTGCACTGTCTCTGTCTTTCTGTCTCAAAACAAACAAACAAACAAACAAACCTTAAAAAATAATAGTAATATCTCCCTGTAACTCTCTGACCCTCTCTGACTTTCACTGTCTCTGTCTTTCTGTCTCAAAACAAACAAACAAACAAACAAACCTTAAAAAATAATAGTAATATCTCTTCCTCAAAAGTCTGATTATCATCTGAATAGAGACTTTCTTCCAAAATCAAATTTTAGAATTCCAGTCTGTTCCCATTATTATGCCAGCCTTAGTGATATCTATTTTCTGCAATCACTACCTCTCTGATCTGTCAGTACTTCCTATTTTGACATACATTTCTCTAATATTCTGTTGAAATAATTGTTTGTTTCCTGACTAGAGGTGATTAATACAGTAATAACTACCAGGATGAGGATATAGTCATTAAGATTATCATTTGTGTCTTTATAGATTTAACTAAGCATAATACTAACAATAAAACTATGATGTTGAATATTGAACAATATCTTATAAGATTATTATGTATAATATATATTATATAGAGAATAATAATGCATTGGTTTATGTTCAAGTAATGTAATTACTTGAACAATATTTACTTCTCTATATTTTTTGTGACCTTCATTTCAAACATCTGGTAAAAGAGGTTTATTTGTTTTACTATGATTCCTACATTCAATAGTAACTAATCCTTGACAATATAGATTTATAAACATTTGCCATTCAAAGCAAAAGTCAAATAGAATAGCCTTAGTTTTTTTTAATGCTTAGATTGTATTTTATTGTATGGCTTGTATAATTATATATGTAGGTTTACTAGTAGGCATAGAGGCCTTTAAAGTTGTTTCATGTAAATTATTAATTTTTCCATTCTTCTAATGTCCTCTGTGATTGAGCAATTGACATTCTTGTTATATCTAAAGATTAAAATAATGAATACTTAAGAATAAAATGTTATAATTTTATGTATGTCATTAATTAAATAATTAAATATTTATATTTATATTTAAATTATATTTAAATAATTAAATTATTTTAAACAATATATGCATTGAAATATGTGCTTGGAAAAATATATCAGATGCTGAGGCTATTTAGTAATTTTTGAAGGAATTAGAGGTTATTTGTTATATATTATTCTACATTTTAAAGTTTATTTATTTATTTTGAGAATTGAGAAAGAGAGAAGGCACACATGTGCCAATGAGTGGGGAGGGGCAGAAAGAGAGGGAGAGAGAGAATGTCAAGCAGTGCAGAGCCTGACAAAGGGCTCGATCTCACCAACCATGAGATCATGACCTGAGTCAAAATCAAGAGTCAGATGCTTAAACAACTGAACCACTTAAGTGCCCATATGTTTTGTGATATTCCATAACAAATCTATGATTTGTTATATATCAAATCATTATATATTTGCTGGATTAATTAACAAAAAATAACTATAGCTTTATAATACACAAATGATTTTTGGTTTTAGAAATTGCTAGAATGTCTCTCCTTGTAGTTTCTTTTTTCTCAGCCTACATTTTTTTTTTTTTTGCCTAATACTTGCCTTTTATGATTTATTGTTACTACCTAGGGCTTTCTTCTCATTATCACTCCATTCTTAAAAACTGGAATTTTTTAAGGGGCTTTCAGGAGCTTTGACTCCCATCACTGAACTGTCATATATTTGGCAGAGTAGGAGTAAGAGATTTGGGGCTGTGAAAAAGAAATTGAGGCAAGAATAAAATGGCTTATTCTAACCTACTAGTGGAAACTTCCTAGCTAAATTTTCCATTTATATTTATTCTTATGTGCCTTAAAAGATCGACTAAATGTAAATTTTAGATAGTATACTGTGTAGAAAATGTTGAAGGCAACCAGATATTTATCTGCACCTCTTATATCTGAAGATCAATTTATTACTCACTGTGGTATCCTTAGGGTTTCCATAGACGTTGACTCTTCTCCAGGCATATGGTGGGACTATATTTTTGCATTGATTTGAAATTTGTGGTCATATTTTTTTTTATTTCTTGTGCTTTTTTGTATTTATGTGAATGAATTGTCAGCAAAATGACAGTGTCATTTCTAGGTTTAAGAGTAATATTGTTAAAAAAAAAAAGTAACATTGTAATTCACCATGATATCTTTCCAGTCCCTGCTATCAGGATCACTGTGACCCCTGATAGTGGCCAGCAGCTAATAGACTGTGTTAATTATAACTAGAGCCCTCTGCCAACTCACAATGGACATGCACACATGTATGGAATGGAAGCAGTACATGTATGTTTAGGATGTCTTTTAACAGAGTCAAGTTTAGCTTCCATGACTGAAATAACGTCTAAGGTCCACTTAAATAAGCACAGCCTATGATCCCAGCATCTATCTTTCACGTTTTGTTGTGAGCTATCATCAAGAATTATAAGCTTCTCTTACTACTTCCAAATAGTTTAATGAGGGAGTAATTTGTAGCTTGTATTTGGTTAGTGTTAGGAAAGCTTTCTTTTCAATGAAAGCCTAAATCATCCTCTTTTTTGTTTTCTAAGACATAAAAAAAAAGGAGTGTGAAAGAAAAAATTTTAATTTCAGATTTCACTATATCACATACTGTTACCCTCAAGCTGTGGCATTTTAGCACCATGGGAAATTCTAATGCAGAATTTTTGATGTTTCTTTTTTTCCCTCTTGTTAAATTTAATAGCCCCTAAATATTCATAGGTTACATTTTATTCTCCTTATATATTTCTTTTCAAGAAATCTCAATCTTTTGGTTTCATTAAGAGGCAGTGCAGAATGAAAGATTACATGAAGCTATTAACAGTACAACAAATATCTGTGTCCCCAACCTCCAGGTGAAGATATACAGTTACAAGAGGGCAACTGGCATTTTCTGTGAGTACTACTCTCCAGTCACCTTCTCACCTTTGGTACTTAAGTCACGTGAAGAATTCCATCCTGCATTTGGTTTTGACAATATCCAAACATCCCCTTATACTTTTTACCACATTTTTGTATATTATCAAAAGTAAGATTTTGCTGGGGCGCCTGTGTGGCTCAATCAGTTAAGCGCCTGACTTTTGATTTCAGCTCAGATCATGATCTCACAGTTTGTAAGACTGAGCCGCACATCAGGCTCCTCACTGACAACATGGAGCCTGCTTGGGATTCTCTCTTTCCCTTCCTCTCTGTCTCTCCCCTGCTCATTCTCTCTCTCTCTCTCTCTCTCTCAAAAATAAATAAACTTAATTTTTCAAAACAGTATGATTTTGCTTACATGTTTTTCATTTTAATTTTGCTTTTATAAATAATAGTTATATAAACCTTTTGACACATATCTTCTCATGTAGATGTGGGAGAGTTCCTCTTTTGCTTAGGAATGAAATCATTGTATGATGACATATACTAACCTTCATTAATACATATTACCAAATTGCTTTGCAAATCAGTTGTACCAGTTTTCATTTCCTTCAACAGTGCAAAGTAGTTCTCATTAATTTACACCCTCATTACCTCTTCGAATATTGTCAGGATGTTAAAATTTCCTAGACTGGTGAGGGAATCATTTTCCCTTTGGTTTTAATTTGCATATACGTGATTGTAAGTACACATAGGAGTTTTTAATAAATTCCAGACTTTTTTGCAATTATTGATGCTCTTTAATTTATCTGTTATTTCCATTTTTTAGCTCCAAACCATGAATTTTAATCAGTACTTAGTTATTATTTTATTCTTCTTCTATTCTAGGTATTTCCATTGTCATTACTCACTTAATCCAAGTTGCTTAAAAATACATGTGGTGTTTGCATGGGTATTTAATGTGGATTAAGGTCCCCTAACAACAGCTAACATCCACCGGGTGTACAATCAGTACTAAGCACTATTAGTACTGTTAGATTTTATATATATTATTGCATAATACATCACATCTGTAAGATAAATATTACTCATATACCCATTTGAATGTCAGGAAAATTGAATTAGAGAAAAATTAAATGGCATGCCCTGATATGTCAATGAATGCATAATGTGATCTCAGGAAGTTTGATTTCAGAATTCACCATTTAGAAAACTTTAGGATAAATTATCTCTCACAATAACTTTGTCCAATTAGTCATAAAATTATTTATACCAAGGAAGCTCCATTCTCAAGTATATCTTAGACATATGGTACCAAATCCAAACCAGAATAAATATAGAAAATACTAGGATGTTTAGGAAACTCATTTCCCTGTGTGTCTAATTGTTTGACACTGTTCAGCCTTCAACCCACACCTCAAGAAATGGGAAATTCTCTGTGAGCAATGGGCCCAATCATGGAAAATTCAGAACCTAAGTTATGGATCACAAGCCCCAAAAGTGGCCTGCTGCTATCATACGGGCACACTCATAGATCACCTTGGAAAACAGCTCAGGAGGGAAATCATAATGTTACAGTTTGTGCGGTAGGTATTATTCACTTGCCTGGAAAGAAAATGTTCCCCACACAGAATCAACACAACTTATGATCAGTCATAGATGGGGTTTCCTGGCTGTTTTATGATTTAGAAAAGAAGGAAGACTCAATGACAGATGAATGGAAGGTTGGGAAGTGTTTTGTGACTGGCTTTCTCAAAATATGTCCAGAGTGAAAGTGCTCACCGTTACAACCTTCAGACCTACTGGATGACTTTCTGTTTATTGTACTTCTCTATTGGAATGGGAGAAAGACGAATGCTTTCATTTTCTCAACCAATTTGAACTTCTCTTGATCAAATCTGACCTGTGAAATACCATGTCACTATTCAATTAAACCACTACAATACGCCATCTTGAAACTCCCTTTATTGCATACATCATAAAAAGTCTTACCACATACACTATACACACATATATACACAAATACTTCTGTGCATACATACTATCAATATTCTACACATGGGTATATGATGCATACATTTATCCAAAATTGTTTTGGCACATGTGCTATATAACAGACTATGTGAAACAATGAAAAGAGTGGAGAGACAGATCTGCTCCTTACCTTCATTGGGCTTACAGCTCAAGAGCGAACAGAGGTATTTGATAGCCTCAGCTTTTGTTTAGTAATCGTGGACTCCAATTATGTCTTCAGTTATTAAATACTAGGCTGGAAAAATTAATTTAAGAACAATGAGTATAATGTCACTCTTTTCCAGGTTACTACCTTCAGGATGGGAAAACCTTTAAAGTGACCAAGAGAATATCAGCATCTTCAAGAAATGCTTGCCAAAAACTATTATTTTTTGTGTCTTCAACTGTTTTCTCAACCTTTCCTTCCTTTGAATTTTCCTTGTTATTCTCTCTACATCAGGCTTTCATTTTGATAACCCTATATATCCTTGATTCAAACTGCTTGAATTCAATCCCGGGTCAACTCTCACTAAACTGAGTGTTTTTAGAGAAATTACTTAATTCTATTTATCTACTTCCTGATATATAAAATAGGAATAATGCTATATTGTAATTACTAGCAATACTATTCTGAAACTTAAATAAGATAACCTATGCACATATGAAAACAATAGTTAAAATTTTGTAAGTAATCAATACCTCTAAATTTCATTATTAGCTATGACTTAAATTTTGAAATACCCTTCTAAATTCTAATGCCTACTACACACCACACATATTTTCCCCAGAATATGTTTACTTATTCCATTTCTCTTCTCCAAAAGTAAAAGAGATCCCCTTGCTTTCATTAAATAAAATCCCTGCCCTTAATATTAAAAAGAATAGTTTCCCTATCTGACCTCAATTATCTTTCTTATTGCAGTGTTCCTAACTTCTGTCTTCATTCCAATGTAACCGTTATCAAATTAGTATAACTTGGATATTCCTGTCTTTAATCCTTTACTCATCCTCTTTCTTTTGCCAGAATCTTTCACTATATATATATCTAGATAGATAGATAGATAGATAGATAGATATAGATAGATATAGATAGATCTATATATGCTCAGAGATATCCGAGGCAGTTTTATCCACAACCTAATATCCACCTTTCTAATAAAACATAATTAGATTAATTAATAATAATTAACTTACCTTAGATAGATAAATACAAAATTCATCAGTCCAATATATTTTGGTACCTTGAAGTCATTATATTTTATTTTTGTAATACCTTTATGTAAATGTCTTGCTATCTTACTAAACCATAAATTTCTTATTCGGAGGAACTCCAGGCTCAAATGATTAAAGAGGGGATTTTAACTGGTCCTCCCTACTCTCAAATTTTAACAGAATGATTTACACATAACTTGAATTTAAAATTGTAAAACATTGGACTCAGTGATGTCTCTACTATGTATTTGTCAGACTTTAATAATGGTTTATTAATATGATTTTAATAATTTTTTTGTTTATTTATTTTGAGAGAGAGAGAGAGAATGAGAGAGGGGAAGAGAGAGGGACAGAGAGAGAATCACAAGCAAGCTTGTGCCAGCCACCAGTGCAGAGCTTGATGCGGGGCTCGAACCCACAAACTGTGAGATCATGATCTGAGCTAAAACCAAAAGTCAGATACTTAAGTGACTGAACCACCCAGGCACTCCAACATGATTTTATAACTGCTATCTTCAGCTCTTCCTACTACCAAAAATTATCCATCAGCTACAAATTTTTTTGAGTCTGAAAAAAAATAAGTTTTCTTTAAATAAGTTATAAAGGTGATTTTTTTAATTTATGGAAGCAATCTCAAATAATCGTATTAGATTTTTATTAAAATGAAATAAAATATATTTAGCATTAATTAATTTTTGAAATTAATTTTTCAAGATGATGACTTTTAAATACAAAGACGTATTTGAAATTCTTCATCAATAAAATACATTATAAAAAGTTGAACAATCTTACATTGAACAACTTTTACATTTCTAGTAAAAAGATGTTTTTTGGGGCATCTGGGGGGCTCTGTCACTTAAACGTCCAACACTTGATTTTGGTTTAGATCACGATCTCACACTTCATGAGCTCAAGGCCCACACTGACAGCGCGGAGCCTGCTTGGGATGTGCTCGCTGCTCCTTCTCTCTCTGCCTCTCCCCTTTCACACTCTCACTCTGTCTCAAATAAACTTAAAAAAATGTTTTTTCATGAACAACGATCGTGGGGCCCAATATTTCAGACTAAACACACACACACACACACACACACACCCCTATATACAAGCTATGGTAAATTTTTGAAAGTAAGCAACAGCAACCAACCAAAGTGTGGTAGTAAGGAAATATTAGATGATTTTATACATTAATAGAATTACTAAGAATTGTCCTTAAATCTAATTCTGTTCCATATACTGAAAAAAAATCTCTAAAATGAGGCTAAGAAATTGATTACATATTGTTTACATATTAAATAACATTGATTACATATTGATACATATTGATTACATATTAAATAACACAGTGTTAAATTTTCCTGTTTCTTTAAATGTCAGTAAAAGACATCATATATTACAGTGACATGGGATTTTCTTCTCTTGTTTTTCAAGTGCAAAACTAATGCGTAGATCCAATTTTTCCTGTTATATTAACATTTCCACATGTTAGCTATTTGTGTTTCATGACATAGAAGTTAATCAGGCTTTATTATTTTGCAAGTATGTTAAAATTCATATAATATGTCTTTATTTGTTATATTCCACTCATAGAGCATCTGAATCTTTTGCTATCATAGTACCTTTCACAAGGAAAATTATGTTTTACAGCCAAGCAAGCTTAAAAAAATATTCAATACTGATAGAAAAGTACTTACCAGCCAGGTAATATCCCAGATAGACCGTAAGGGAAAAATAAGGCAAAGCCTGCAATGTTTGCTCTGTTTATGACATGAGAAACCAGCTGTAAATTGGAAGGTCATTACATCATTATTCCAGTTCAGTTTGCCAGAAGTTCTAAAATTAAAGTTCAAATTATATTAAGTAATAATGTTTGATACATGAATTGAAATTATATTCAAAGTGAAGATTGCATTTAGATGATTATTGATAGAAATTTAAGGAATATTCTGTAAGTTACAAAAATAAACACTTTTTTGTTTGAAGACAGAAGCTGAATAAAAAAATATTCATGGCAAGAAAGTATAATAATTTACAGTTTGAAACATAATAATATCCACAATGAATGTAACTGTGTAAAGGCAGGGATGGATTTTATGAATCTATGAATTAAAATTTGTCAAGAAGATTAAGAGTTTTATGTAAATTTTCTGAGGAGACTTCATAGTTATGACAGCAAGTTGCCAGCAACTTACACATAATTTTGTCAAAACAACAATTTTCTTTAGGAAAATGACATTTTTATTAAATAAATCACAATGTATTTTTTACAAAAATAAAAATTATTCATAGCAAAAAGGAAATAAATTTGCGTGGCTTTCAGGTAATGCAGTGCTAAATGGCTTTATTTAATTTTATAAAACTAGGTAGTTAATGGAGAGTGATTTAAAATCTTTGCATTGGGCCTAATATTTATGATATACTTTTTTTTTCTTGAAAATTTTACCTTTAGGAAACATTTATTTATATAACACCATGCATGCATATCTTCTTTTTCCTAGGTAAAAAAAAAAATACCAACCATAAATGACAGCAACATAATTACTTATTATAATAAATAATACATTCATATTGCCAATATTAGAATAATATTTCCAAGACTGCCACAAAAATATGCCTATTCTAAACAGTTTAATATTATTTTTACAGTTCATTTTGTTCCTAGGACATATTTAATTAGGTGTATAAAATCAAATTACAGTGTTTTAAGAAATCTTGGAAGAGTTTTTTGTGTGTGTGTGATTATCTCCCCAACTGGAAATATGAGTAGGGTAACATTTTGCATTCAATTTTTCGTCATTTTACTTTAAACATAATTTAGTATTAAACTTGTATCAAATGTTAATGGATCCAGCCATTTTAAAACAAACTATAAAGAAGCCTAGCGTCTATCATAGTATCCTGCTCCCAGTCCACTTCATTTATTTCATGATTTATCTTCCTATTTGTATTTATAGCCTTTCTTAGATTACTGATAGCTCACCACAAAATTTTCTTTGTTTTTCTTCTCGTAATTTAATGGAAAAGATTGGTGCTTCTTCCTTAATAGTGTATCTGAGTATTTTTTCTTGTTTTATGTCTGTATTCTATAGTGAGGAGTACCTCACAGGCATCTGACCCATCCTCTAGTGGAGTTCATTTGGGATAGTACTGTTCTTTAACTGTTATTACAACTAGAGTCAATGCTAATAAACATATGAATATGCGTTTAAGAATTTTGTCATTCTATCTTTGAAGTAGATTCTCTAGAAGTGAGATTGCTAAGTCAACGTGTTTAAACATGAACAAATTTGCTGGATATTGGCAGATTTCCTTTCATAAGATTTAAATGATTATTTTCTCAGCAGCAATGTATAAATATTCTTATTCCCCATAGTTCATCAAGTATTTGAAGAACTTGGAAAAGTTCAATCCAATCAACTTGGATTTTTGCCATGGTTATAGGTAAGAAATAGTATCTCATATTGTTTTAGTTTTCATTATTTGTTATTATAAGTGAGAAAAAGCATATTATGCATTGAAGAACTATTTTCATTTATTTTTCCCTGAGCTGTCTGAGAGCCCTAATTTTTTGTTGTAATAAAATGCTCTCTTTTAAGTACGTTATTTCTTACATAAGAGTTGGTTAAGGGGCCCTGGGTGGTTCAGTCAGTTAAGCATCTGACTCTTGATTTTGGCTCAGGTCATGATCTCACAGTTCTTGAGTTTGAACCCTGCATTGGGTTCTGAGCTGACAGTGCAGAGTTGGCTTGGGTTTGGGATTCTCTCACTCTCTCACTTTCTCTTTTCCTTTCTCTCTCTCTCTCTGCCCCACACCCACTGACTCTCTATCTCAAAATAAATAAGTAAACCTAAAAAAGTTGGTTAAAAAGGTGTTCTGTCTGTAAAAATTGTCATAGAGTTCAAGAGTGATTTTAAAATCGGAAAGTAAGTTATTCTTAAAACAATTATCATTTAATTCCCCTATGACAGTCACTCTTTTAGGTACTAACAATAGTGTGATATACTAAAAGCCTTGCTCTCATGAGCTATGATCTGGTGGAGGAAACAGCCTATAAATAAGGAAACAAGGTATACAGAATAATCTAACCTATTGTTAAGTACCAGTATGAAACAAAGAAGAGGCTGGTGAAGGTGGGATGCTATTTTATAAAGAGTTATCACTGAAGGGGCACCTGAGTGGCTTAGTCAGTTAAGCGTCCAACTTCAGCTCAGGTTATGATCTCATGTTTCATGAGTTCGAGCCCCATGTCTGTCTCTGTGCTGACAGCTCGGAGCCTGGAGCCTGCTTCAGATTCTGTGTCTCCCTCTCTCTCTGCTCTTCCCCCCACTTGCACTCTGTCTCTCTCTCTCTCTCTCTCTCAAAAATAAAATATACATTAAAAACACTTAAAAAAAAGAGTTATCACTGAAGATCTCTTTGAAGAAGTAATACTGAGATTTTGACATACGTGACATAAAAGTGAGTCATTTGGTTCCAAAAGAAGGAGGGAAGATAAAATAAGTGTAAAGGTCCTAAGTCAGTTAAGGAACAGGCAAGTTTGTTTACCACAAGATGGCCTGTGTGACTGGAAGTGCCACAAGCATTAGGGTGGCATAGATCAAATCTCAGGGGAGATTGATGCCAGATCATTGAGGGGTATAATGAAGATATTAAATTCAGTTCTAGGTTTATAAGAGGCTATTGAAGATTCTTAATGAAAGGAGAGATATGATTTATGATAACTCTGGCTACAAATGTGAGGAATACATTGGACTGGACAATAAGAATGTAAATATATATGCCAGTGTAGGAGAGGAAAAATAATTTTCCCCCTACCCTTCTGAGTTCTTAGCTAAGACTCCTGTAATAAATGACAGATTAAAAAGAGAAAAGCAAACAGAAATTTATTAACATGTGTTCCTCATGTATATATGGGAGGTACCCAGGAAAAAATGAGTAACTACCTAACGCTGGCTTAAAATTCAGAATTAATCACTATCTTAATAAAGAAAGAAGAGAGGGATGTAGGCCTCACAGTGGAGAGTAACTAAATTTTAGGAAATATGAATGGGCACTTAGAACACATTAGAAGTATAATAGCTTGTGATAAAGTTTGTCTATGATATATACTTCTAGTCTTCTTGCCTGTGGTGAGAGTCAATCTTCCCTGGGTGACAAAACTCCCAGGGAAGGGACCTATGACAATTGAGCTCCTTTTGGAGGATCTGTCTTTCCCTAGACAAGGGAGTTCAGAAAAAAAAATTCTCCTCATATTTGCTCTTTTCCAAGTGCCTACAGCTCAAAATAATCGATAAACCACAGTGGCATATTTAGAGTGACATATTATGCTACCCTTCACCAATCACTGTTCCAAGTGTTTTACACAAATTGATGAATTTAAGCCATACAATTTTGTAAGTAGATAATCATTTCACAGATGAAGTAATTGAACTCCAGCAAGGTTAACAAAATTGCCCCAAGTCATACATCTGGAAGCAGTGAAGATCTGGAACCAGATTGTCTGTTTCCACTCTGGCCTGGAATTTTGTTGATGTTATATGGACAAAAACTTGGATCTTAAAAAAGTAGGCAATATTAAAATTCATAGTCCCTTTTTAAAATTACTCTAAGAGGGGCACCTGGGTAGCTCCGTTGGTTAAGTGACTTCAGCTCAGGTCATGATCTCACAGTTCATGGGTTCAAGCCCCATGTCAGACTATATGCTGACAGCTCAGAGCCTGGAACCTGCTTCAGATTCTGTGTCTCCCTCTCTCCCTCTGCCCACCCCCCCAACTCATGCTCTGTTTCTCTCTGTCTCAAAAATAAATAAACACAGAAAATTTTTTGAAAGTAAAAATTACTCTAAGAATATAGTTAAGGTTCTAAGTGTATTAACTCACTTCAATAATGCTTTCTCTCTGTTATTAGCCACCTGAAGTTGGAAATTTTTGTTAGATTGAAGTCATGAGAGATATGCCTTGGGAATCTCTAAATGAACACAAACTAGCACACTTTTTAAAAATTGATTTTATGATTTTAATTCATAGCACTGATGTAAAAATCAAATCTAAACCTCTCTGTATTAAGCAAAAAAATAAACATTAAGTTCTGTTTTTCAATGTTAACTTTAAAATTATATTCACCAAAAAATGCTTTTTAATGTAGATTTGAAAAAAAAAAAGTTTGGAGGAAAGGATGATGGTAGCAAGGGGTAGTTTAACAGGACAGCTGTGTTTTCTGCTGCTGCTTATTTAAAGCCAAAAATAAGCATGTTAAACATTGGCCTGTGGTAGTACATTGGTGATAAAGGGAACTGAGGCATGTAAGACCTTATGCACATTCCCTTTTGAGTACAGCATCTCTCACCAACATATATCACAACCGTCTTGAGAAAAGCTTTAAGTTGTAACATCTCAAATGTTAATAGTCATTGTGAAATACTTAGTATGTGAAATCTGTAAAAACAAAACCTGTACAATTGTAAGTTATAATTCATAATAAATAACAAAAATTCTTAAGATAAAAGAGAATTAATTACCTTTACACATTTTCTGATGAGTCACCGTTGAAACCATATTTATTTCCTCCCCAGGGATAATTGTATCCTGAAAATCCACTTAGCATGATTATTTTCACTTTAAGGCCATTATCCTTTTCAGAGGATCACGTGGTTTTCAAAACTAAATACTGAGTAGAAAACACAATGAGATATCACTTAATACCGACTAGGATGGCTATCATCGAAACAATGAAAAAAGCAATTGTTGGTGAGGGTGTAGAGAAACTGGAACCCTCACACGTTGCTGGTGGTGATATATAATGGTCCCGGTGCTGCAGAAAGTGCTTTTGTGTTTACTTAAAAATTTGCCTTATGACCTGGCAATCCCACTTCTAGATACATACCCCAAAGCATTGAAAACCAGGTATTCAAACAAATGCTTGTTTATGAATGTCTATGTCCGTTTCCTTGTAAACACTCCAGTTGATAATAGGCACAGTACAGATGCTTCCCTACTTACTATGGTTCCACTTATGATTTTTTGACTTCACAATGGTATGAAAACGATACATATTTGGTACAAAATGCACATGGAGATTTCAATTTGGATCTTTTCTAGGGCTAGCAATACAGAACCTGATACTCTCTCTCTCTGAATACTTTCTCTCCCCATGTTGGGCAGCAGCAGGAAACCAGAGCCCTGGGTAGCCACACAATCAGAAAGGTAAACAACTGGTGTACTTACAACCAGTCTGTCTCCATGCAGACACTTTCTGTTTTTCACATTTAGTACACTATTCACTAAATTACATGAGGTATTCAACACTTTGTTATAAAATAGGCCTTGTGTCAGATGACTTTGCACAACTGTTAAGTGTCCTGAGCATGTTTAAGGTAGGCTAGGCTAAACCATGGTGCTCAGTAAGTTCGGTGTATTAAATGTATTTTTGAATCAATGATATTTCAACTTATGATAGGTTTATTAGGTTGTAACTCCTTCATAAGCTGAGGAACATCTGTAAAGTCGATTTCAAAAATCCAACAAATGAATTCAGTGCTGTGCTATGCCCTCTGGGAGATTAAATCTATCACCGATATAAATAAATACAACTGCTAAGGAACCTAAAGAGTTTTGTGTTACAATTTTTAGTGCATATGATTAAGTAGAAAGAATAAAAAGAGATACTTCTATACATATAGTTGGAGAAAACTGATTCTACAGGGGTGTGTGAGTGGCTCAGTCAGTTAAGCATTTGACTTCAACTCAGGTCATGATCTCATGGTTCTTCGGTTCGAGCCCTGCGTCGGGCTTTGTGCTGATAACTCAGAGCCTGGAGCCTGCTTCGGATTCTGTGTCTTCCTCTCTCTTTTCTGTCCCTCCCCCCACTCAAGCTCTGTGTCTTTCTCTGCCTCAAAAATAAATAAACATTAAAAAAAGACTAGAAAAATTCTTCAGAAAATAAAATAATTACTTTATAATGAACTTTTAAAGAAACAAAATCAGTACCTAACATACACCTTTAAGAAAGGTATCCGTATTATCCTAGTTTACAGATGAACAAACAGGCACAAAGAGATAAAATATATTGTCTAAAGAAACATATTGGCAAAAGAAGGAAAAACAATTTGACTTAGTATGGTTCCAGAATCAATATTCAATTTGGTCGCCTCTTACAAAGATTATAACAATATATTTGTAGAGTAATTATTAATATTTTGGCCAACATCAAGGAAAACAATGCCTGTTGACAGTTTATGTAGACATACAAAGATACTGATACATATATTGAAATTTGAAAAATTAAGAGAAAATTCATCAATGAAGACAAAATAATTTTATTTAAGTAAATTGGTCCTTTGTTAATAGATTTTGAATATTCTGTTCTGAAATAGAAATGTAGACATTGCAATTGATTCAGTGGCAGCATGAGGGCATCCTAAGATCATGGATATATAGTCATTTAACCATCAATAGTTATCTTTGAATACAGTTTGCAGACATATTTCTTTTACTAATACAGTATTGCTTTTAGAACAATATGTCTTTTTGCTGAGAGATAATTGAAACCCTTACTTCAAAATACCTATTTGTTTTTTTATAGAATACTTCTGATCATATAGATTTTTTGCTCTTCTACTTCTTCTCCTAATTTGCCCTGCATTAGACTACTATTAATGCAATAGACACTACTGGAGTATCTCTTTAGCCTTTCTATAAGGATGCTTGATTCAACTAAAGGGGTGCTTGCCTGGCATCTATGTTTCCTCTCTGTCTCTTCTTTTTACTTCTGAGAAAGTAGAGAGACACTTGATCTATGCTTGTGACTCAGGATTTCTGAACTCATAATTTAAACTGAGAAGCACAGAGACTAGGAGTTACAGATTTAGGTGCCTTAAAGACTCTTTCTGACTCCTACATTACAAAGATGAAAATATTCTTGGAATTTGTTTAATATCCTAGAAGATTACTTTCTTCTTTTTTTAACATATGCTGAATGATTTGTTTTCTATTTATTAATTGAAAATAAATTTTGATTAATATGGCATGAAATCAGAGAACTTAGCATATGTAAAAAGAAAAATAGCAACAACAGGGACATCTGGTTCAAAGCCTTCTACGGTCTAACATTCCAAGTGTGGATCTATTTGGAGGTGAGAGTAAAAAATTGAGTATTGAGATACTGAGACACTGAGTATTGAGTATGGAGATAGTAAAATTTTAGTATTTTTTTTTGTACAAGAAATTGTGTTCATTGTTGAAAAGTAAAGTACAGACAAATCCCCTGAGATATAATCTCCCATTCAAAGTCATCATTGTCAACTTTATGGTGTTAATATTATCTGATTTTGTGAAATACATATAATATTTATTTGTACAACTACACATTTCTTTTTTAAAAATAGGATCATGTATTTTTTTATAATTCTCACTTAACCATTATTGTAACATATTAACGTATTGTTAATGGGTACTTTCCAGAGAGCTTTGGTCCTCTTGGGGACAGTTTTCTGTGACAGAAAACCCCTTGTGTGAGGTCATTGATGAAGCACTGAGCCTATACTCCTGACAAAAATGTGACCCATGGGAGAAAGAGAAACTGATCCAAGAGAATGTAAATAATTCTTATGGTCAGCCCTTCACCCTAAAACACTTACTTTCCTTGTGTGTTATACCAGATGAAAATTTAACAGAGGTTTTCATGACAATGTGGCAACAAATGACCCAGAGTAAGGTGGAGTCCTCAAAGATATTACTGTGTGATCCAATCCCAAGTCACCCAAAGGGCACAAACCTCAAACCCTGGTGATAAAACAATATATTATAGCTGTTCACTCAAAGGATTCCCAAAACTGATACAATTATGTCAGTTATCTTGTTACCTCATATAAAGTTTTCCATAGACAGAAAGCATCTAAAGTTGATTTGGTTGAGCAGTGAGCAGCCCGGTAGCACTGGCTTCACATGAAAAAATGGCTATCCCTTTGAGGAAAACTTTATACTACAGAAAGCAAAGCTGTTTAATCAAAGGAGCCATTGATTCTCAGAAGTTCCCTAAATGCCTCTGTCTGATGCACTGCTAGTTTGCTTAAATTGAAACCTGATTTTGTCCACTAGGCTGCTGTGGATATTTAACCTCAGGGGCCAGTTCTGTGGAATATGAAATGAATATGATCACTCTCGTCAGTGGACAGAACTCAAATCCATTTTCATAGCTTAAAACATTACTCCCTTGAAAAACTTATCTTTTTACTGTTATCTTTTATCTTTTTACTTTTGGCTTGTAGATACTTTTTTAACTGTTTGGTCTGCCTCTTGGAAACCTACAGATTGCCTGGCAGATTAAAGTCACTTATGTTTGGGACCACAAACTGGAAAGAAATTGTGGCTGCTAATATAACCATCTGTGTTACTCTTATACATTCCCAAAACAAGAGCCCATTCTCTGATAGCATTAGTCAGAAGCTAAAGATTGAACCTATATTACTTAAATATCTACATTACTGTTTCAATCCACCATTGTATGAGACATAGAAACAGATCTACCATCATAGCTTGGACACACAAGAAAAGACTGCTTTTAACTAAGGATCTACCATCACATTCAAGAACTGGAACTCCTGCCAGTTGACTTGTTTAAGAACTACATCTTCATCTGGTGCATTTGCTGCTACATTATTATGATAATACTTAATTTTATATCTGGTTAAATGTTTCTTAAGTTTTTCAACGTGTAGGGCTGACTGTAAGAGTTATTGAGATAATGCTAAATAATTTTCTCATTTTTCTGTGGGTCACCATTTTTCAGAAGTATAGACAAATTCAGGAGACCATATGGCATGGGATGTGGCCTCTGTCCACTATGGCAGATAAACTTCATCAGAACTTGACCCCTTTTTGAAGATTATTGATGTAGAACAATTGTTGTTGTTGTTGTTGTTGTTGTTATTTTATTTTAATTCCACTATAATTAACATCAGTGTTATGTTAGTTTCAGGTGTACAATATAGTGATTCAACACTACTATACATTACTCAGTGTTCTTCAAGATAAGTGCACTCCAAATCCCCTTCACCTATTCCACTCATTCCCCTTTGGTAACCATCAGTTTCTTCTTTATAGTTGAGTCTATTTTTCGGTTTGTCTCAATTTTTCTTTGTTTGTTTTGCCCTTCAAATTCCAAATACTAGTGAAATCAGATTTGTCTTTCTCTGACTTCTTTTATTTAACATTATGCTCTGTAGATCTGTCCATATTGTTGCAAATGGCAAAATTTCTTTCTTTTCTATGGTTGAGTAATATTTAAACATACGTATATACCACTCTTTTATCCATTCAGCTATTGATGGACACTTAGCCTGCTTCCATAATTTGAATATTGTAAATAATGCTGCAGTAAACATAGGGGTGTATATATCATTTTGAATTAGTGTTTTCTTTCATATTCTTTGGATAAATGCCTAGTAGTGGAAATTCTGGATCAAGAGTAATCCTATTTTTAATTTTTTGAAAAGCCTTCATACTGTTTTACACAGTGGCTTCATCAGTTGGTATTCCCACCAAAGGTGAATGAGAATTTTCTTTTTCTCCACATCCTCGCCAACACTTGTTTCTTGTGTTTTTGATTTCAGTCATTCTGACAAGTGTGAGATAATATCTCATTATAGTTTTAATTTGCATTTCCCTGATGATGAATGTTGTTGAACATCTGTTCATGTAACTGTTGGCCATCTCTATATATTCTTTGGAGAAATGTCTATTCACATCTCATTTTTGATTGGAGTGTGTGTGTGTGTGTGTGTGTGTGTGTGTGTGTGTTGAGTTGCATAAATTCCTTATATATTTTGGATACTAACCTTTATTAGATATGTCATTTGCAAATATCTTCTTCTATTCAGTAGGTTGTCTTTTAGTTTTATTGTTTCCTTTGCTGTGCAGAAGATTTTTATTTTGATGTAATCCCAAAAGTTTACTTTTACTTTTATTTCTCTTGCCTTTGGAGGCATATCAAGAAAAAAATGTTGCTATGGCCAAAGTCAGAGAAGTTGCTCTCTTCTAGGATTTTTATTTTTTGAGGTCTCACATTTTGAGTTTGTTTTTGTGTGTGGTATAAAAAAGTGATCTAGTACCATTCTTTTGAATATACTTGTCCAATTTTCCCAACACCATTTATTTAAGAGACTTTTTCCCATTCCATATTCTTGACTCTTTGGTTGAAGATTAATTGAGCATATAATAGTTAGTATATTTCTGGGCTTTCTATTCTGTCACATTGATCTATGTGTCTATTTTTGTGCCAATACCATGCTGTTGTGATTACTACAACTTTGTAGTATGTCATTAAATCCTGGATTGCAACACCTCCACTTTTGTTCTTTTTCAAGATTAATTTGCCTATTTGGGGTCTTTTGTGTATCCGTACAAATTTTATGATTATTTTCTCTAGTTCTTTCAGAGATGCTGTTTTGGTAAATAATCCAGTGAAGAAATGAGCGATAGACATGAATAGACACTTCTCCAAAGAAGACATCCAGATAGCCAACCGACACATGAAAAATGCTCAACATCACTCATCATCAGGGAAATAAAAATCAAAATCACAGTGAGATACCACCTTACACCTGTCAGAATGGCTAACATTAACAACTCAGGCAACAACAGATGTTGGAGAGGATGCGGAGAAAGAGGATCTCTTTTGCACTGTTGGTGGCAATGCAAGCTAGTGCAGCCACTCTGGAAAACAGTATGGAGTTTCCTCAAAAAACTAAAAATAGAACTACCCTATGACCCAGTAATTGCACTACTAGGCACTTAACCACAGGATACGGGTGTGCTGTTTCCAAGGAACACACGCACCCCTATGTTTGTAGCAGCACTATCAACAATCGCCAAAGTATGGGAAGAGCCCAAATTTCCATCGATGGATGAATGGATAAAGAAGATGTGGTATACATATATACAATGGAGTATGACTCAGCAATCAAAAAGAATGAAATCTTGCCATTTGCCACTATGTGGATGGAACTGGAGGGTATTATGCTAAGTGAAATTAATCAGTCAGAGAAAGACAAAAATCATATGACTTCACTCATATGAGGATTTTAAGAAACAAAACAGATGAACGTAAGGGAAGGGAAACAAAAATAATATAAAAGAGGGAGGGGGACAAAACAGAAGAGACTCATAAATATCAAGAACAAACTGAGGGTTGCCGGAGGGGATGTGGGAGGGGGGATGGGCTAAATGGGTAAGGGGCATTAGGGAATCTACTCATGAAATCATTGTTTCACTATATGCTAGCTAATTTGGATGTAAGTTTTAAAAAATAAAAAATTAAAAAAATTTTGGGGCGCCTGGGTGGCTCAGCCGGTTAAGCATCCAACTTCAACTCAGTTCACAATCTCGCGGTCTGTGAGTTCGAGCCCTGCGTGGGGCTCTGGGCTGATGGCTCAGAGCCTGGAGCCTGCTTCAGATTCTGTGTCTCCCTCTCTCTCTGCCCCTCCCCCGTTCATGCTCTGTCTCTCTCTCCCAAAAATAAATAAACGTTAAAAAAAAAAGTAAAAAAAATAAAAATAAAAAAATTTTTAAAAAGATGCTGTTTTGGTAGGGATTTTGTATTTTGATAGGGATTGCATTAAATCTCTAGACTGTGTTGGATACTATGGATATTTTAGCAATATTTGTTCTTCTAACCCATGAGCATGGAATATCTTTCCATTTGTTTGTATCATCTTCCATTTCTATCTCAATGTTTTATCATTTTTAGAGTCCAGATCTTTCACATCCATGGCTAAATTTATTCCTGGGTATTTTATTATTTTTGATGCAGTTGTAAATGATGTTGTTTTTTAAATTTCTCTTTCTGTGACTGTTGTTAGTGTATAGAACCACCACAGATTTCTGGGTATTAACTTTGTATCCTGTGACTTTACTGAATTCATTTATCAGTTCTAGTAGTTTTTTTGGTGGAGTTATTAGGGTTTTCTCTCTAAGGTGTCATGTCATCTGCGAATAGTGAAAGTTTTACTTATTTACCAATTTGGATGCCTTTTATTTATTTCACTTGTTTAATTGCTGCAGCTAGGACTTCCAGTGCTATGTTAAATAAAAGTGGTGAGAATAGACATCCTTGTCTTTTCTTGATCTGTGGGGAAAATTTCTCAGTTTTTAAGCATTGAAGATGATGATATTAGCTGTATGTTTTTCATATGTGGTCTTTACAATGTTGAACTATGTTCCTTCTAAACCTATTTTGTTGAGGGTTTTTATCATGAATGGATGTTATACTTTGTCAAATACTTTTTCTGCATCTATTGAAATTATCATAGGGTTTTTATCCTTTCTCTTGCTTTTTAAAATTTTTTTTAATTTAAAAGTTTTTTAATGTTTTATTTTTATTTTTATTTTTGAGAGAGAGAGAGCACGAGTGGGGGAGACAAAGAATCTGAAGCAGGCTCCAGTCTCCAGGCTGTCAGCACAGAGCCCGACACTGGGCTCAAACCCACCAACCATGAGATCATGACCTGAGCCAAAGTCACCTGCTCAACCAACTGAGCCACCCAGGTGCCCCTATTTTTTTTTTTAGTTGAGAGAGAGAGAGAGAGAGAACACACGAGGTGGGGAAAGGGCTAGAGGGAGAGAGAGAGAAAGAATTTTAAGCAGCCTCCATGCTCAGTGTGGATCCTCATGCAGGACTTGGTCCCATGACCCCAGGATTATGATCTGCGCTGAAATCAAGAGACAAGTATTCAACCAACTGAGTCACCCAGGCGCCCCTATCTTTTCTCTTGTTGACATGATGTATCATGCTAATTTATTTGTGGATATTGAACGACCCTTGTATCCCAGGAATAAATCCCACTTGATCATAATGAATTTTTTTAATGTATTATCAGATTTTGTTTGCTAATATATTGTTGAGGATTTTTGCATCTATGTGTATCAGAGATATTGGCCTATAGGTCTCTTATTTTTTAGTGTTTTTATCCGGTTTTGGTATCAAAGTAATGGTAGCCTCATAGAATGAATTTGGAAGATTTCCTTTATCTTCTACTTTTTGGAAAACTTTGAGAAGAATAGGTATTAACTCTTTTTTAAATGTCTGGTAGAATTTACCTGTGAAGCTCTCTGATCCTGGATTTTCGTTTCTTGGTAGCTTTTGGATTACTGATTCAATTTCATTGCTGGTTATAAGTCTGTTTAAATTTCTATTTCTTCCTGCTTCAGTTTTGTGAGGTTATATGTTTTTAGAATTTATGCATTTATTCTATTGTTACCATATAATTTTTCATAATATTCTCTTATAATCTTTTGAATTTCTGTGGTGTTGCTTATTATTTCTCCTCTTTCATTTCTGATTTTGTTTGAATCTTCTCTCTCTCTCTCTCTCTTTCCCTCTTTTGATGAGTCTGGCTAACAGTTTATCAATTTTGTTGATCTTTTCAAAGAACAAGCTCCTGGTTCTATTGATCTATTCTATTGCTTTTGTGTGTGTGTGTGTTTGTTTCTATTTTGTTTATTTCTACTCTAGTCTTTATTATTTCTTTCCTTCTACTGGTTTGAGGTTTTGTTTGTTCTTTTTTACTAGCTCTTTGAGGTGTAAGATTAGGTTGTTTATTTGAGATTTTTTTTTGTTTCTTGACATTGGCTTGTATTGCTATCAAATTCCTTCTTAGAACAGCTTTTGCTGCATCCTAGAGATTTTGGACCATTGTGTGTTCTTTTTCATTGGTCTCCATGTATTTTTTTAATTCATCTTTGATTTTATGGTTGACACATTCATTGTTTATTACTGTGTTATTTAACTTTCATGCATTTGTGTTCTTCCCAGAATTTTTTATTGTGGTTGATTTCTAGTTTCATAGCATTGTGATTGGAAAAGATGTATGATGTGACTTCAATTTTTTTTTAATTTATTAATATTTGTTTTGTGGCCATAACTTGATTTATTCTGGAGAATGTTCCATGTGCACTTGAAAATAATGTTTATTCTGCTGTTTTAGGATTGAATGTTCTGAATATGTCAGATCCATCTCATCCAATATGTCATTCAAGGCAACGCTTTCTTTGTTGACTTTATGTTTGGATGATCTATCCATTCATGTAAATACACTATTATTGTATTACTGTTGATTACATCCTTTATGTCTGTTATTAGCTGTTTTATGTATCTGGATGCTTTCATTTTGGGTTCATAAATATTACAATTACTATATCTTCTTGTTGGATTGTTCCACATATGATTATATAACATCCTTGTTTGTCTTTTTTTATAGTCTTTGTTTTCAAGTCTGTTTTGTTTAATATAAGTATTGCTACCCCAGCTTTATTTTCACTTCCATTTGCATGATAGATTCTTTTCTATCCCTTTGCTTTCAATCTGCATGTCTTCAGGTCTGAAATGAGTCTCTTGTAAGCAGTATATAGAAGGGTCTTGCTTTTTTATCCATTCTGACACTCTAAGTCTTTTGTTTGGAGCACTTAGTTGATTTACATTAAAAGTAATTATTGGTAGTTTACTTGTTTTATGGATTTTTTTTAGTTCATCTCTGTTCTTTTTTTTCTCTTTCTCTCTTCTCTCACAGTTTTCTGGCTTTCTTTAATGATATGCTTTGATTCATTTCTCTTCATTTTTTGCATATCTATTAGTATTTTTGATTTATGGTTGCCATTAAATATATAAAGCTTTATATAAAACATCTTATGCATATAGCAGTCTATATTAAGTGATGGTTACTTAAGTTTTAATCCATTCTTTACTGCTCTCCTGCCCACATTTTAGGTATATGGTGTCATACTACATCTTTTTATTTGTGAATTCCATGGCTTACTATTTCAGAAATACTTATTTTTGCTGCTTTAGTACTTTCTACTTTTCTTACTCCTACTTATGGTCTTTCCTTTCCACACGGAGAGTCCCCTTTAACATTTCTTGTAGGACCAGTTTAATTGTCATAAATTCCTTTAACTTTTGTTTTTCTGGGAAACCCTTTTTTTTAAAGTTTTTAATTATTTTGAGAGGGGGGGGAATGTGATCAGGGGAGGGGCAGAAAGAGAGAGAAACAGAAAATTCCAAGCAGTCTCCACACTGTCAGCATGGAGACTGGCGTGGGACTTGAACCCACAAACCATGATATCATAACCTGAGCTGAAATCAAGAGTCAGACGCTCAACTGACTGAATCACCCAGGCACCTGGTCTGGGAAACTCTTTATCTCTCCTATTCTGAATGATAGCCTTGTGTATAGAGTATTCCTGACTGCAGAATTTTTTTTTCCTTTTAGCACTTTGAATATATCATGGCTATATGAGGTCTGCAAAGTTTCTGCTGAAAAATCAACTGATAATCTTATGGAGTTTTCCTTGTATAAAACTGTATTTCTTTCCTTCTCTTGCTGCTTTTAAAATTTTCTCTTTATCACTACTTTTTGCCATTTTAATTACAACGTGTCTTGGTGTGACCTCTTGGGGTTGATTTTGTTGTGGGCTCTCTATGTCTTCTGGATCTGGATTTTAATTTCCTTCTCCAAATTCAGGAAGTTTTCAGCTATTATTTCTTTAAATAAGTTTTCTTCCCCCTTTTCTCTCTTTTCTCCTTCTGGGATCTCTATAGTGTGAATGTTATTACACTTGATTGTGTCCCAAAGTACACTAAGTTTATTTTCATTTTTTATTGTTTTTTCTCTCTCCCATTCATCTTGATTGCTTTTCATTACTCTGTCCTCCAGGTCACTGATCTAGTTATCTGATTCCTCTAGTCTACTATTATTACATCTAAAGTATTTTATATTTAATTATTGTTCTTTAACTCTGGCTCTTTTTCATGTTTGCTATCTCTTTGTTGAGAGTCTCACTGAGGTCGTACACTCTTTTCTCAAGTCTGATGTGTATCTTTATGACCATTGCTTTAAATTCTCTATCAGGCCTATTATCTCCATTTCATTTAGCTCTCTTGTGATTTTGTTCTGCTCTTTCATTTGGAACATACCCCTCTGTATCCTCATTTCGTGAGGACTTGCTGTGTCTGTTTCTACGTGTTAGAAAAATCAGCTATTCCTGCTCTTGAAAGTAGTGGTCTTATGAAGTAGTGGTCCTGTGGTGCCTTACAGTGCAGTGTTCCCCATTCATCACAATTTGTGTTTCAGGGATGTCTCCTATTTGTGTTATGCACACCCTATTTTTGTGGCTGAGCTGCTTTTGTTTTCAGTCCAGTCATCTGCAATAATTCTCTTCACTTGTTGTGGTCAGGGTTTGGTCCCTGTGTGGTTAGTGGGTCAGTCTAGGGCCACCTTGGGCTTCAGTTAAGTCAGACGAGATGTTTTCCAGAGATGCAGTAGCACAGAACTGTAGGACACTTTTCCTGAGAGGTTTTTGTTAATAGGTGGGGCCTGCTATTAGACCATATGACTGCCACTGGTGTGTGTGGTTATCTTCCCCCCTCCCTGGGATAGGAGTTACTCTGGAGTGGTTCTGGTCCCTGTTGGGGCCACTCTCACATTGCCAGGCTTGTGGCATAGCTTTGGATAGGTTCCAGCGAAGGCATATCGAAGGAGGCAGGTCCGCAGGAGAATTTAAGGGTGGTGTTAGCAAGGTTTGCTCAAGTCTGCTGGGAGAGGGGACCTAAAGCTGCATTAGAAAACTCTTGTAGCAGTGCTGGAGGGAATCAGTCTGCAGGAGAATGCAAAGGTGGGACACATGGTTCCATCAAGGTCCATGTAGGTTTGCTACTGAAGGAGACCTGGAACTGAGGCTTGGCTGGAAGAGTCATGTCCATAGGAGAACATGGGGGTGAAGCTCACTGTTGGCAAATTAGGTAGCTCATGTTGTGTTTGTTCCAGCAGGTGTTAGTGTGTCTAGGCTGGGGATTGGGGAAGATAAATGGTGCCCACCAGCTCTTTTGTTATTGCAGACATCTCCCCATGATTCCTGCCACTCCAACAAAGGCTCTGAGATTAGTAAAGAAATCTCCCTCCGGTATATCCTAGGTGTAATTTCATGCTGTATCTCCATGGGACTGTTTGTTGTGCTGTTTCCTTAAGGGCAGGGGCTCAGTTTCTTATCATTCTCCTGATTCTCCCAGACCAGGGCCCACTGAATTTTAAAGTGCCAGGTGTTAAGCCCCGCTGACTATAAGAACTCATGAAATTTGGCCCCTCTGCTTTTCAAAATCAGATATTATGTGGATTTATCTTCCCTCTGCAGGTTCCCTGTGCCTGAGGTGCTTGATGTGAGGATCTGTTTCTCTCCCCTCTGCACATGGCATCCCTTCCTCCTGAGGACAGTGCTGCATGTTCACTTAACTCTGAACTGCTTCTGTAACCTTTCTACCCTCTTCAATATGGCCTCTTTTCTATATTTTTCTGAGGATAGTCTGTTTTGCCAGTTTTGGGGATATTTTCTAGTTTATTTACACTGATGTGGATGTACTCTAGTTGTATCCCTGTGTCAAGGTAATCTTAGTATCTTCCTATTCTGCCATCATCCCCTGATGTAGACCTATTTTCAAGTTATAATGTTACAGTTCCAGTCTGAGCAGCTAGCTCCAGCATATCATTATAGTTCTTGAAACAAATGAGTCAGGTTTTCAGCAATTACTACCATTTTCAGTCTGACAAGGATATGGTTTTTGTTGCAAAATCTACCCAACTATGGACTTATAGTCAAGGTTTTCAAGGAAGCTTTCATGCTTTTTACACTCTTAAGTCATCTTGAACTCCTTTACCTCTCTCCTGGTCCACATATCCAACAAAGGCTATTTAGCTCTTTAATTTAGAAGTGCACAGATAAATAATTTCTAGACCTCTTTCCAAAATAATGATCAAAACAAGAGTGGTGATGAGTCAAGTAAATCAATTTTGAAAATGTGGGATTTCACCATGGTCAATCCAGGGCATGATTTATCTTTCCCTTAACACTAACCTCAAACTTGTGTGGATGCTGCATCTTACTTGTGACAGCCTGGCCAAAAAGGGACCTGCAAGATTCTTATTTTGCTCCTTGATTGTTTTATTAGATTGACATTGTTGTATGTCATAAAGATAACATTTTGTTTGAATGTACTTCTCATATCCTTTTCCTACACTGATCATAATGGATCTCTATAGTTTCATAAAAATTTCCTTCCAAATAATTGCAATTAGTCCATCCAGAGCAAAGGCCTACATGCAAGTAAGGGAAGATTGGGGAAAAAACAATGTGTTAGCTACCTGAATGAGACAAAACAATTTCATGATTGTAGAGTGAGAACAACATCTTGTCAGCGAGAAAGTAATCCCTCAGAACCTGGAAGATACAAGGAAGAGAGGACTGTTGTGTTCTTTGTATTTCAGTGTTGCCCTTCCTCATTAAGGAAAACATACTGGAGCAATTTCTCCAATATACTTCCTGAACCTTACATTTAAATGACCACTAAGTTTCCCATCATTTGCAGGACAACTCTGATCAAGACTTGATCACTGTTCCAGTAAGCTTCCCAAGAAGACTTTAACAAACAAGAAATGATGACCTCAGCTCCTACTCCTCTTCACAAATATTTGTAAAATCAATCTTCTGTATGTCATCCCATTGGACAAACAAGTATCACTTGGGTAAGTATGTGGAAAAATAGGACAGGTTGTACATTCCCTCTAAAACCAAGAATTAGACTCAATTATTAAAACTAAACTGGGAACCCTAAAACCTACCATTTTTCTAGAAGGTTGCTTTGGATGATCTGTGACCACTGAATGATAAGGTGCCCCTTTGGGGGTCCTCAAAATTGAGAGCAACTCTGTCATTTCAGGGGTAGCATGAATACTGCTGGGCCTGTGTTTCTTGTATGAAACCAGGCATAACTTCTCTCCTTCCTGAAATCCTGAAACTTGCACCTTCGGAGAAATACCTTAAATGTTGAAGGAAACATCACAGGTAGAATCCCAGATGAATATGGAGAGCTATCCAAAATGGTACTACTTTTGGTTACTCTAGGAAGCTTCCTGGAATGATAACTGGCTTTTTTTTTAATGTGCATTCTGCTGGCAGTTATTCCTACCATGGGAGTGATTTCTGTTAAAATATGTGGTAAGAAATGTGTTCCGTTCTTTGGCTGAAGTGATTAATGATCTCACCTTGACCATGGAAGTCATTCAGGTTAATCTCAATTCTCTGTTCATGATTGTAATGGGTGATAGAATTTCCCCAGATTTCTTTGTGATCCAAGGAAAAGCCCATGCATTGCTAATATATCCTTTTGTACCTGGATTAATGCCCTAGGCCAAGGTAAAGATCGATACAAAAACTTAAAAAGAAAGCCACTTGGATTTCTAAGGGAGACCCAGATGGTGTGTAATTTGTTCAGTTAGTTTGGTTTGGAGACTCTGAAGGGTAAACTAGGTAGATAAAATACAGGACACTCATTTAAATTTTGAGTATCAGGTAAACGACAAATAATGTTTTCACAGAGGTGTGCTCTATGTAATGTGTAGGACATGCTTATATTAAACAACTGTTTATGTCAAATTCAAATTAGCTGAGTATACTGTATTTTTATTTGCTAAATTTAGCAACTCAACATGAGGGATACAGTTGAAGTAAATATTGCAGGGTGGCCTCATCCTAGTTCTTGTAGTCCCATTGATATTTCCCTTAATTTAATATTGAATGAGCAAATTGAATGGATTTGATCTCAGCTTCTTTGGACACATTACTCAGAATAGCATATTCATGGATAATTCACCTGAAGCCAAGACATTGTAGGAACAATGGATGGATATTTTTGAGAGACAATTTTCCATTGCATGAAAGTGCATTTTTTTAATATAGCTATTTCAAACAGTTCATTTTGTATACATCTATTCTTGTCTGTGTTATGTACTTTACATTTAAATTCCGTAGGAGTCAAGGATAATTTGTTTTTGTACCCAGGTTTTAGAGAATGTTTGTAATATTATAGCTGTCTAATAAATATTTTAGAATAAATTTATAAATATATGAATGAAACAAAATAAATGAATAGATTACTATGCAAATATAATTACTATCACATACATAGGATTTATATTTTTTCCATCAGGATAATTTATTCACAACTAAAACATCTACACATAAATATGTTTGTTGGTTATCATCTAAATATTTTGAAATATGACACTGATGGTTCATTCAAGCATGATGGTTAAAAATGAAATTCAATATAATCTGGATTAATGTGGTGTCATACCTAAGTCGGATTAGTTAGAAGGCTCAAGAAACAATTTCTAATGTATTATTGCAATTTGACCTATAATGGATTAATATAAAGGGAGTAAGCATTACTGAGTATCTGCTCAAATGTTCTTTGAGAATGCCTGATCAAAATAGGCTTGGTTTCTTGGCAACTAAGATTTTACCATATACTTATTATATAGCAGTTGTTAAAATATATTATATTTTTCTGTTTTTATGTAGGCTTTTCTCTTTTCTATGTTGGCTGTTGGGTTGTAGAGATAGATAGAGTAAGTGCTCTAATCTGATATGATCATTATTGACAAACTCTAGCCTTGCGTGATTGCACTTCACTCCAAACAAAGCGATTATTGACTTATAAACTCCATTTAAATCATGTGGTTCCATACATTAATTGTAAATCAGTTTTCTGTTTTAGCTATAGTGATTTCAAAAGTTCTTTTCAAAAATTTTAGTCAAGGTTCCAAGTACAATCATTCTGATCTGTTCATATGCCACATTTATGGATCCTTAGCAACACAGTGTATACATCACTGCAAAGATTTAATGTGTAAAATTAACACAAACTATTGAGTTAAAATCTGTCTCAGTCATTGGGCTCAAGTCTAAAACTTCACATAAATCACTTTATGCATTGCCCAAGTCCATAATCCTTTTGTACTCTACCCTAAACTGTCCCTGTGACTCCACTCCCCACCCTTGCCTTAATTATTCTGACTTCATAACTTGATTTGTACATATTACTCTGCTTCCAACTGAAATTCCATCTCAGTCATGATCCTGCTATGCACAGGAAAGAATTCTCAGTCATAGCCAGAAGATACTTCAGACTCTTCTTAATCTGACAAGTAAGCCAATTAAAACAAGTAAAATTGGTGTGTTCTAGGTGAACATGAGGATATGAGGGCACAATATCTAAGGGATGGGTTTTATATTTCCATCTTTTTTAAAATTTTTTTTGCTGTGCTTAATCAATTTAAAAGAGACAGTGTATAGTACCTTTCCCTAACCCAAAGAGAGTTCTGTCTCCCATCACTTCTTTTTCTAAAAGTGAGATTCCCCCCTAGTAATCATCTTTATTTTTATAGACAGAATAAATATTATATCTATACAATAGATAAAAATAGGTAGGATAAAAATCTCTACTCTAAAGGAGTAGAAAAGATTTATAAGGTGTTGACCCAGAAGTGCAAATGAAACTACAGACTTGAATGGAATATTTAAGATTAAGAAGAAAAAAAACATTTTGAATTAGGAAACGGGAGCAATAAATGTCCTTTGGACATTTGCCATATTTTGTCCCTACTAATATGTCATGTGGCTTCACCAATTTGTGCATAAATATCACCCAAAAGATATATATTTCAACTTACTGGAAGTTCCTTTTTGGGACCTACATAAGTGACATTCTCTCTGCAGGTTTATTTTCAAACTTGTTTTGCGTTATTTGCAGCTCGTAATGGGGGGTCCCTTATACCATTGCAAGAAATGACTGACAGAAGGCATTGTTTTGTACTCTCTTTGATGCAGTTGGCGTGAGACTTGGAGTTTAAAAGAGCCCTTTGTAAGTAAAAGGTTGAATAGTATGAAAGACGGTCTATACAGCCTCTAAGTATTCCTAAGGGGATTTGTTCCTGCTTTTCAAAATCTGCCCTTTTGACAAACTAAAATGATTTCAAAGAAAATGATTACCAACATGGTACATTTCACTATAGATGAACAGTGAGCTATACATTGAGATAAAGGTCAACTGTGGTTAGTGGTTAACTCTGCAGGAGCCAGCAAATAAAAAAAAAAAATCACTGTTGAAGAAAGAAATGTGTGTCTCACCAAATCCTTTGTCTCCCTCTAATAAGAAAGAATTCAAGCCTATTAGCTTTAATAGTAATTTCTAGTAACATTCCATTAGTTATCTTTTAATTAAAATAGTGAATAAGTTTGAGTAGCACTATACTTTGACTCTAGCAAATTCTTCTGTACTCTATCCCAAGAGCTCTCTTGCACTATAGTGGATTTTAGAAGTAATTTAGAACTAAAGCTTGGGAATGTCCTTTCCTTATAGAGGAATGTCCTTTGACATTTTACTTACAGAGAATTGTATCTTCAGAACTGGATAAATATCATATCTACAATGTATTCCAGAACCTTAAAATAGGTAGAGTTTCCAGTTTTCTCAATATTTCTTTTACATTTTAGTGACTTCAAGTCTTTATTGGACTTATTATTATTATTATTATTATTATTTGTGTTCCTACAGTGGGGTTTGACTCTTAATTGTATATATTTAGATCAGTGATGAAAATATCATGTCACTTAAAGTTTAGAAATTTGAAACATTCTTACAGTATTGTTGGAAGTTTGAATTGATTAATCACCTTTTAGAAATGCTTTCATGAAATATATGTGAAGATACTTAAAAAATCGACCCCAGATATTTTGTCAGGAAGAAATTGATGAAACAAACAAAAATTTGGTCCATCTACAGCTCAGTTTCTGAGAACACAACCTCGAACCAATCCAACAATGAAAAAACGGTCAAGCCAAATTTGGGAAACCATGAAAGAGTCAACTTGAACTCTTTTACACCGAGAGGCTTTCCCTTACTACTTTGTCTAAAATTTGTCTCCACCCTTCCATATACTGTGTGTTTCTTACATCTCTTCTGGGACTTTGCCTGTGTTCACTAACAGTTCTATCCATCTCCTGCTCTGCACAATATCTCAGGATGAATAGCCTCCTCCCATTTCACAGGGCATCTGGCAGCATTTGGTCAATGGGAAGCAAGTGTGGGAAGTTGGGGGGTAGGGTATGAGGAAAGGAGGAGACCATAATTTCACTCCTCCTTCTTTACCTTTGGTTGCATCTCTAGTAGTGGCTATATAGTTACGTTGCTGCGGTTTGTCTGTGTTGGCTCCTCGATAACAAAACTACCATAGACAGGTTGCTTTAGACAACAGTTATTTCTCACAGTTCTGAAGGCTTGCAAGCCTGAGATGAGCACACTTGGTGCTTAGTGAGAGTCCACCTCCTGGTTCATAGATGGCTATGTTCTCATTGTGTTCTCACATAAGGCAAAAGTAGTGAGGAAGCTCCCTGAGTTCTCTTTTGTAAAGGCACTAACCCCATTCATGAGGGCTCCACTCTCATGACCTAATAATCTCCCAAATACCCCACTTCCAAAAAGTACTACATTGGGGATTAGGCTTCAACATACAAGTAGAGGTAGGGGCATAAACATTCAGTGTGTAGCATAGTTCCTGACAGACCTGTCATGACTCCAGCTGCTTCAAGCGACTCTGGTCTCTGCGTTCCTATAACACTGCATCTTCCATTTGTCCCTCCACCCTATGAGTAAAATAAGCATACTACCACTAGGCTCTCGATTGATTCAAACACCGATTCAACAAACCAACCTACCACATCAATAACCAATGCACTACATTTCCTCTCCTTTAAATACTCAGGTTTTTCCCTGACTCAACTGTAACTAAAAAATTAGTGTTTATCTAAAATTGTCTTGCAAATATCCTTTTATAATTTATTGTTATGTAAGCATTATAATTATTTCATGGGAACACTACCACTAGACCTCAGAGTTTCTGTAAGTAAGTTCCATTTCCAATTTTCAAAGAGCTTTTGGGAAGTTTCTACTTCCTAATTTAAGATCCTTCACCACTGTTGTCTAAATCATGTTAAAGCTGTGGTAGTACT
Source organism: Panthera tigris (assembly GCF_018350195.1). Taxonomy (NCBI): domain Eukaryota; kingdom Metazoa; phylum Chordata; class Mammalia; order Carnivora; family Felidae; genus Panthera; species Panthera tigris. The sequence goes on from NC_056660.1 coordinate 58,481,976, forward strand.
TTAAGCACTTCTGAGAGACTGCATTAACCACCTTATGAGAAAATATTGTCTCAATAAGTTGGTTTCTTTTTCTTGTCTCTTAGTTGGTTTCCTTTTCTTAGTCTGTTAGTATTTCAATTTATTTTTCAGTTCTCATATTATAAAGTATGTGTATTCATATGTGTCCTCTAATTCAAGTTTATATTTAAAGTAAAATATCAGTAACCATAGGGATGATGTAGTGGGCATTTTTACTTTAATTTGATTTAAATTAGGAGACTGACCTGATATTTGTCTAAAATATTTTCTCTCAAGGATTTTTATAATCATGGAGTTATAAGAAAAAAAAAGTGAATTGAGGACTACTTGAAATAATTACCCAAATAATACTTGACATTATTCAAAAACTCATTTTGTCCATTACCTATCTTTAATAAACTAAATTAGTACAAATTAAGTTGAGGTATTTTTACGTTATAGAGAAGAACCATCTAAAATTGGTTTTTATTATCTATGTGTTTATTTATGTTTATAATAATATTATTTATGTATTTATTTTGAGCCACAGAACACATGAAGGCAATTTCCTGATGACATATAAATTTCCTTCAAATGGCGTGATAAATAGCAATGATAATGGAGTTAATAGGGCTATTTATATATTCACTAGAGTCAGTGGACACCTGACTCCATATACCGTGGAGTAACTAATTAATGCGATTTACTAATAATTATTTAAATTTAATGCAAAAAATAAACCAAAGCGACTTGTAATATCCACTGCTAACTTTAAATTAACATAGTTTATATGTACTCAGAAATCTGCCTTAAAATGGGTTTTCCTCCACACCAGGAAGGCATTTCACTGTCACACATTAACGACATGATGCTACATTTGTCCTTTGTTTGATATACACACCATTTTGTTTTGCTTGAAAAAAATGGTAGGTCATTGTTGTAAGTAGCCAATTTATGTTTGAAGCATCCAGAAACAATGGTTCCACAAATCAAGCTTAAGGAGTCTTGGCTCAGACTGCTACTCTCCTCCAACCCATTCCAATTGATGAACACCACCTGTGGCACTCCTAATTCACAGCAGCAGGCAATAATTTCCCTTGGATACCCATTACCAGTAATTATTCCCAAGATAGGCTATTAGATATGGCTTGTGAATATCTCAGCTGTAAACTTGAAAAAATTAATTCTAATATTTCCTTTGAGATTCATTTGTAGCTTAGTGACAACATAAATTAGTGAAATTCTCTTTTAAAAAAGTAACAAATGTATAGGCTTATTTTTAGAAAAAGTGATAAAATTATAATAATATATTTGCATATTTTGCAGGGTTCTTATGTGATTATCTTAAAATACAGAAACAGTTGGAAATCTTGTAGATAAGGTAACATGAAGCAGTTGATAGTTAATTGTTTTGGTTTTTTCCTTTCATATTAGAGATTTCCAAAAATTTGGCTTAGTGTGTGACAATTATATGTGGCTTTGCAAGAACATCATTGCAAAAAGGGAAAGAAAAAAAACATAAAACAAAGCATGAAACACAGTTTACACCCTAACTGCCTTTGGAAACTTACATTAACTGAATTTAAAGACATGATGCTAAATTTGCAAAAATTTTAAGTGGTTGCTTTGAATTTCCTTTATTAAATAATAAATTGTAAAACAATGCAATATATAATTGCATGTAAGCACCATCTGTTTGCAAACTTTTTAAATATTTTTTTAAATGATACACTTCTGGTCTCTTATTTTTACAGAGTACATATATTTGGGTCTTTTTATGTCCTTGCTCTACTTTGGCAGTTAGAGCAGTTGTAGTAAATGGTACACATATTTCACACAAAAACTTGTGAAATGTGTATTCATAAGTTCTTCTAGTCTGCCACAAAATGCTGACAAAATGTATGACAGTTCACAAGTATCCATTCCTTAGTGTTCTCCACGAAAGAGAAGTTACTGTGGTTAAGTTATAACCAATATGTATGAACTGGCTAGTGGTTTATCAATTTTGTTAATTCTTTCAAAGAACCAGCTTCTGGTTTCATTGATCTGTTCTACTGTTTTTTTGGTTTCAATAGCATTAATTTCTGCTCTAGTCTTTATTATTTCCTGTCTTCTGCTGGTTTTGGGTTTTATTTGCTGTTCTTTTTCCAGCTCTTTAAGGTGTAAGGTTAGGTTGTGTATCTGAGAACTTACTTCCTTCTTTAGAAGGCCTGGATTGCTATATACTTTCCCCTTATGACTGCCTTTGCTGTGTCCCAGAGGTTTGGGGTTGTGGTGTTATCATTTTCATTGGCTTCTATATACTTTTTAATTTCCTCTTTAACTTTTTGTTCAGCCCATTCATTCTTTAGTAGGATGTTCTTAAGTCTCCAAGTATGTGCTATCTTTCCATATTTTTTCTTATGGTTGATTTCGAGTTTCATAGTGATGTGGTCTGAAAAAATGCACGGTATGATCTTGATCTTTTAGTACTTGCTGAGGGCTGATGTGTCCCAGTATGTGGTCTATTCTGGAGAATGTTCCATGTGCACTGGAGAAGAATGTATATTCCAATGCTTTAGGATGAAATGTTTTGAATATATCTGTTAAATCCATCTGGTCTAGTATGTCATTCAAAGCCGTTGTTTCCTTGTTGATTTTTGATTAGATGATTTGTCCATTGCTGTGAGTGGGGTGTTGAAGTCTCCTACTATTAAGGTATTACTATCAATGAGTTTCTTTATGTTTGTGATTAAGTGATTTATATATTTGGGTGCTCTCACATATGGCACATGAATGTTTACAATTGTTAGGTCTTCTTGGTGGATAGACCCCTGAATTATGATATAATGCCCTTCTTCATCTATTGATACAGTGTTTATTTTAAAGTCTAGATTGTCTGATATAAGTATGGCTACTCCGGCTTTCTTTTGTTGACCATTAGCATGATAGATGGTTCTCCATCTCCTGACTTTCAATCTGAAGGTATCTTTAGGTCTAAATTGGGTCTCTTGTAAATAGCTTATAACTGGATCTTGTTTTCTTATCCATTCTGTTGCTCTGTGCCTTTTGATTGGAACATGGAGTCCACTGATGTTTAGAGTGAATACTGATAGATAAGAATTTATTACCATTATGATGGTTGTAGAGTTGGAGTTTCTGGTGGTGTTCTCTGGTCCTTTCTAGTCTGTGTTGCTTTTGGTATTTATTTATTTATTTATTCATTCATTCATTCGTTCATTCATTCATTCATCTTTTCTCCCCTCAGAGAGTCCCCTTAAAATTTCTTGCAGGGCTGGTCACAGACTCCTTTAATTTTTGTTTGGGAAACTTTTTATCTCTCCTTCTATTTTGAATGACAGCCTTGATGGATAAAGAGTTCTTGGCTGCATATTTTTCCCATTCAGCACATTGAATATATCCTGAATATACTCCTTTCTGGCCTGCCAAGTTTCTGTGGATAGGTCTGCTGCAAACCTGATCTGTCTTCCCTTCTAGGTTAAGGACTTTCCTGATCTGTCTTCCCTTCTAGGTTAAGGACTTTTCTCTCCTTGCCTGAGTATTTTGTGGATTTGACTATGATATGCCTTGTTGATGGTCGGTTTTTGTTGAATCTAATGGGAGTCCTCTGTGCCTCCTAGATTTCGATTTCTGTGTCTTTCCCCAGGTTAAGAAAGTTTTCCGCTATGATTTGCTTGCATAACACTTCTACCCCTATTTCTCTCTCTTCCTCTTCTGGGACCCCTATGAATCTGATTTAGTTCCTTTTTAATGAGTCACTTATTTCTCTAATTCTTAAATTGTGCTCTTTTGCCTTAATCTCCCTCTTTTTTCTGCTTCATTATTCCCCATAAGTTTGTCCTCTGTATAGCTAATTCTCTGTTCTGCCTCATCCATCCTTGCCGCCGTGGCATACATTCGAGATTGCAGCTCAGTTATAGCATTTTTTATTTCATCCTGACTAGATTTTACTTCTTTTATCTCCACAGAAATGGATTCTAATCTATTTTCGACTCCAGCTAGTATTCTTATTATCGTGATTCTAAATTCTGGTTCAGACATCTTGCTTGTATCTGTGTTGGTTAAGTCCCTGGCTGTCGTTTTTTCTTGCTCTTTCTTTTGGGGTGAATTCCTTCGTTTCATCATTTTGACGGGAGAAAAGGAATTAATGAGGTAGAAAAATTAAAAATAAAAAAATATTAAAATTTAAAAAATATTAAAATTAAAAACAAACATACACATAAAAAAATCAAATAAATGATGCTAGATCCTAGGTGTGTTTTGGTCTGGGTGTTGAAAGTGGCTTGATAGATTAGAGAAAAAAGGGTGAGAAAAGGATATCATTTGACAATTTGAAAAAATGAATACACTGAAGTAGACTAAAATGAGATGATGGAAGTAAAATAGAATTTGTAAAAATTCGCACAAAAGTAAAAAATATAGTAGAAAAAAGTTATAGAAAAATATTTTTAGTAAGAATTTAAAATAAAAATGAATTTTTTCTCTTTCTGTATTCAAGAGAAGGAAAAGAAACCAAGAGAAGAAAAAAAAAGAAAGAAAGAAAATTGAATAGATGGACCAGTTAACAGACTAAAATATGACTGAAATTACTTTGTTTTCACCTAGAAGTCAAACTATGAAGCACTTTATAATCCATAAACTAAGCAGGCGGTGAGACTTGTGTTCTTGAAGAGTGAAATTGGCCCAATTGGACGGGGTTTAATGTAATGGCTCTGTTCTCCACTAGATGGCGCTGCTAGCCTACTGGGGTGGATTGTGGTGGCGCTTTTAGGTGTGTATTCACATGCACAGGAGCGGTGAAAATGGTGTCACCCAGCTACCCAGTCTGTAGTATCGGAACTGTATTCTCCCCCTCAGCAATCGTGCACCTGTCCTTTGTTTTTAGCTTCCATCCACTCCCCGCTTTTACATTGTCCGTGACCAAGCCCCATGCAGTACCTCCCTCCCGAGTTTTGTCTCAGACATGGCTGTTTTCCGTGACCCCTTACTTCTGAAGGACTGCAGCTTTGACCCCTTCTGCCCCTCTGTGAAGGGTCTTACAGAGCAATGGCCGGGTGCTGGCCACACCCAGGAGCGTTTGCTGCCGATACTCAGAGACTGCGACCAGGTGCCAGCCCACTCCAGAAAAAGTTCATGAGATAGTAGCAGCAGCATTTCAGGTATTATGGAAAATCACAACACACATCTGTCACCAGGCTTCACCCTTAATGACCTTGTTCCAACACCAGCGAATGTGGCCGTTCTCTGGGGTCTGCTGGGACCAGGTTGCCTCACAGCCTCTACCAAATGTCCTTCCAGCCCCGGAACTGCCTCTCCCTGTGTGGCCTAAGAACCTCCTGGACCCCACTCTGCTCCAGGGGATCGACCTTCCTACCAGAGCACCACCAGGTATAGAACTGCAGAGCTGCAGACTCTGCGCTCCCCCTGTTTACAGTCTTAATGGAATTTAACCCCTCTCCTTTCTCCCTTTTTAGTTCAGTCCCTGTGGCTCTTTCCAATTTTCCACTTTCTCTCCAGCTGCTTTTGGGAAGGGGTGCTTTTCCCATATTCTTCCCCCTCCCGCCATCTCTGTCCTCTCTCAGCATGCAAAAGTGGCTCCTCTCTCCCCATGTTCACCTGTCCATGCCACGTACCTGCTGAATTCTGTGGTTCAGGTTGTGCAGATTGTTGTGTTAATCCACAGATTAGTTTTCTAGGTGTGCAGGATGGATTAGTGTTGGTCTGGATGTATTTCATGGACGTGAGACACACAAACAACTTCCATGCTGTTCCGCCATCGTGGTTCCTCCCCTCAATAATAACCTTAATTTATATTTATTTATTTATTTTTTATTTTATTTTATTTTTTTTTTTTTGAGAGAGAGAGAGCAGAGAAAGAGGGATACGGATAATCTCAAGCAACATCTGTGCTGTCAGCACAGAGCCCCATATGGGGCTCGAACCCATGAACTGTAAGATCACAACCTGAGATGAAATCAACAGTCATATGGTTAAACAAATGAGCTTCCCAGGTGCCCCAATATCCTTAATTTTTGAGGAGTTTTAAATGTATAGAAAAATTGAGCAGAGTTCCTCCTACATACCCTCGACTCTACACAATTTCCTCTATTACTAAAATTTTATATTAGCATGGCACATTTACATCACTTTTTGGCCTTTTGGCTAAGATCAAGTGTACATTAGCATGGCACATTTGTTGTAATTAATGAACCTACATTGATACATTATTATTAACTAAAGTCCATACTTTATTCAAATTTCCTTAGTTTTTACCTAATTTCCTTTTTCTGTTCCAGGATCCTAAATGTATAGGAAACCACATCACACTTAGTCTTTTGCTTTTGGGTTTTTGTTTGTTTGTTTGTTTGTTTTTATTTGAATTGTAGTTAGTTAACATACAGTGTAATATTAATTTCTGGTTTACAATACAGTGATTCAACACTTCCATACATCATCCGGTGCTCATCACAACAAGTGCACTTTTTAATCCCCATCACCTATTTAACTCATGCCCCCACTCACCTCACTTCTGGTACCTATTGGTTTATTCTCTACAGTTAAAAGTCTGTTTCTTGGTCTGCCTCTCTTTTTTCTCCCTTTGCTCATTTCTTTTGTTTCTAAAGTTCTACATGTGAGTAAAATCATATGGTATTTTTCTTTCTCTGACTGACTTATTATGCTTAGCATAATACTCTCTAGCTCCATCCATGTCCTTGCAAATGGCAAGAATTTACTCCTTTTTTAAGGTTGAGTAATATTTCATTATATTGAAATATATATATATATATATATACATATATGTGTGTATATATATATGTGTGTGTGTATGTATGTGTGTGTGTGTGTGTGTGTGTGTATATACACCACATTTTCTTTATGCATTCATCAGTCAGTGGATGCTTTGGCAGTTTCCATAATTTGGATATTGTAAATAATGCTGCTATAAACCTAGGGGTGCATATATCACTTTGAATTATTTTTTTTTGTATATTTTGCTTAAATACCAAGTAGTGTGATTACTGGATCATAGGGTAGTTCCATTTTTAACTTTTTGAGGATCCTCAATACTGTTTTCTAGAGTGGCTGCACCAGTTTGCATTCCCACCAACAGTGTAGAAGGGTTCCCATCTCCACATACTCACCAACACTTGTTTCTTGTGGAAAGGAGCATGGGTTTTTTTTTATTTCTGTTTTGGGTTTTTTGGGGTTTTTTTTGTAGTTTTGTGTTTTTGTGGTTTTGGGTTTTATGAGAGGAACATTTTGTATGCAAAGTACACAGGATGTGAATCTGTTAAGGAAAAGAGAGTAGTTTTGCCTTAAGGAGAAATGATTGGTTGTCCCAGAATGAGAGGAAAATGCGAGACAACACCTGAGTGGATATATGAAGTAGTAGAAAATTCATGGAAATGGAATTTTATTTTTCCTGGTCAAAGCTGTTTAGGATTTGATGGATTTATTTATAAGACTGTCGAAAACAAAAGGTTTTCTTTACCTTCTGACTAACCTACATAAGAGGCAAAGATTCTATGTCCTATCAGTATAATTTTCTGTGTTTATATTGACTTTACCATGTTCTTGATTATTTAATAGAACAAGACATTACACTTTAGAAAGTTAACTTTCTTTACAATCCTGTTGTTTGCTATATTGACTTTTTAATTTTTTTTTGTTTCTTTAGTTTAATAGACTGTCAAGTATTTTTTTCTTAGTAAGCCAGAATATTATTAACCTAGTATTTAAACCTCCTGACAAATATTGATATTTTGCTTTTTAAATCACATCCTAAATGATATCTTTTGAACAAAAACCTGTTTTTAAGCTTTCCCAGAGGGCTCCAGAAACATCGCAAAGGATTTTTTTTCACTTTGAATAAAGAGAGATGCTAGAAATAGTTTTCTTTGACATGCTACTATTGGTAGGTTTCTTGGAAAGCCTCATGAATTCAGATCTGCTGTTCAGTCTTTCTTAGATTAAGTGTGTATGAGTAAGATGTTATTGACATAAATATTTCAGAAATCTTATGCTGTAGGGGAAGTTCCTAGAGTTATGTCAATTTCCTCATTTGCCACGATATATGTGTTTCTACGTATCAGGATCCTGCTCTGCCTTGCCTTAGGTTACAAAACAACACTATAAAGTCATCAACTATAAAATCAGTTATTTTTTTTAAATATTAACCTGATCACAACTTTACTTCTTTGAGTTTAGATTTTAAGCCAGTAGTTTTCAGTTGTGGATTCACACCACTTACGTGTGAAGTTTTATTAATATACAGGCATCTGTGTAAGACCTACTTCAGACATACTGAATCTTCCTACTTGATAATGACATATTGGTAGATTCTAACCATATCATATATTCATGGTACAGAATGTGTCAGGATTACTATATCTTACATTTAAGAATTTTTTTTCTCTGTATGGATTATGTTTATCCATTTTCCAAAATTAGACATAATGTCCAATCTTTGAAATGTTTTATCATTTTTATAGATATTTTGTCTAAACCTTTTCAGATTGATTTTCTTGCATGCCACAGAAAGAATCAAATTTCATTTTTAGTTGCATTATTCTTGTCATGAGTTCTGATCAGATCATTTACTTTTGAAAGTCACCAGTCATAATTTAATCACAACCATTTTAAGTCTTTTTTAATCTATTTCCAGATATGTTTTTGCTTGTTTTGTTTTTGTTTTGTTTTGTTTTATACTGATGGGTCCTGGTAAATACATGTAAATCAGCCTCATTCCAGAGTACTTCTTCAACAAAGAAGGACTGTATCAGAGTCCTGTGGAATAGGAGTATGCCAGGTAGTTCTGGGTACAGCTTCTTATGTCATTACTTAAATAATTTGAAGAACATACTAGTGGACTGAGGATATCCAGAACATTAACTGAGATGAGACTATAAGAATGATAACCCAAGATCATGTGGAACAAGAGTTAATTACAAAGGAATAAATGAATAGATGGAGCATGATTGCAGCTTTTTAAAAACTATTGTTAATACCTTAAAATTTTATTTTCTCGATACAAGGTGTACCTCTGGCTTTTCTCATAAACTATCCACAACTCACATTAGTAGTAGACTACACTTTTGTAAATAGAAATGAAACATTTATTTTTTTCTTTCTCCCTGAACCCCTTCCAGAATTCAGGAACCTCTTGTTGATTATTATTATTTCTATGCTAACATGGTTATTTGTATCAGTTTAATAAGAATCTGTGCTCTTTTTAAATAGTTTATAGTTGAAATAATTTAGTAAGCAGCAAAGCCATTCCTGGGATGCCATATTTGAAAAAAACACTTATTTGACCAGTATTACCAGAATTTAGAAAGTTAAGGCACAGCTACTGTTGGCATCTGAGGCTGACAGGCAATGGACACAGGCTTATGTTTGGTCCACAACGATGGGCTTTTGAAATACCCAGATGGCCAGACACTAGGGCCCTTCTCGGTTTCCTACCCAAATATAATCCACAGCTTCTGTAATATTACACATCATGGCAAAAGAAATCTTAAATGTCCTCACAAATATCAGCCCTCATATCAAGCAGCTAACCTCAACCTGCCCCATCTAAACAAGTCCTGGTAAAATGTAACAGTAAGGCAAGGAAAAGTGCCATAACCTTCTGGTCCCTTGTTTCATTGGCAGATAGATCTCAATCAACTCCCAAATTCTCATGAGTCTGAATATGTTTTGGCCAAGATGGCCTGAATATTTGTTTCCATTAGTTTGACTAAACAATGGGTAAGTTTCTTCTTGACTTTAGTCTTCTGAACTCTAATTTCCTAAAGGATTTACTTTAGAAAGCTTCCAAGTGTACGTTTTTTCTGCCTCCTTTGAGGTATAAAATATCTCCCAGCCCTTGCCAGTTTTATAACCTGGGAATGTATTTTTGAGGGGTAGGGTACAATTTGAAATGTAATTGTCACTGAAGAATCATCAAGAAAAACAACACCCGTGTCTCCCAGTTTCTATCAGTGAGGAGGCTAACTCTGAATAGCAAACATGATGTCCAATCACATTAACCCACTTTCCCTCTTACATCCTCCAGTATTTCTTTAAGTGTGTTTCTAGAATTTGTCTATCAGTTTTTAATTAAGACCACCTTCGAATGACACTATATGGTTTCTTATATAGTGCAGGATCCATATTTTAAAGTATGCTTAATTCCTCTTTCCTATTTTTTATGGTATTGCTGTTGTTAATTTCACTTAGCTATATGCTATATACACCAAATTTATCAGTAAATATTTTTTCATCCTAAAATTTCAAAAAAATAATTTTATTTTAACTTCATATATTCCTTCTCTAGTATTCTTGCTTTCTTTATGGACTCTCCAGTTTTTGACCTATATCATTTTACTTCTCCCTTGAGACCTTCTAACATTTTTTTGAAGGCAGTTTTGTGAATGATAAATTTCCTTAGTTTCTGCTTGTCTGCAAAGTCTTTATCTCTCCTTAATCTTTGGAGGATTTTTTTCTGAATATAGAATACAATGTGTGTGTGTGTGAGTGTGTGTGTGTGTGTGTGTGTGTGTGTGTGTGTGTACCATTCCTTGTTTCTACCTCCTAAATCCTTCAAGAAAACCACATCATCTTCTTATTTACTGCTCATTCTTCTTAGATACAGAGTCATCTAATTTAATGAAGTTATTATGTTTAATTAAGATCCAATGATTTTGCAGTAAGAGGCTCCCAACCAACTTCCACTACATTTTGGTCTGACATATTGCCTAAAGTAAATTTCCAATTGTGCTATTTCAATATTAGATAACACATATTTTAGACTTCATGGCATGTCTTTACTAAATCTTTTGCTCAATAACCAGATAGAGTTCGTACAGTAAGTTTAGGGATATATACCATCATCCATTCTCTTTCCAAGAATAGAATCTGAGATGGCTTGTGAATTAGCAGTGACTCTTTGTTTTATTCTTACGTTAGATAACTGTTAATTGAAATTAAATCCTTAAATTGTTTGAACATAGAATTGTACGCTTCTTAAAATTCTCTGTGAAGTAATTAAATCTTGAGAAATAAATTCTAACAAAGATTGTTAAAAATATGTTGGAATTTTTTTCAACTTAAATGTATAGTATTTAGATGTGGACTATGTTTTTGCTTTAGTATATACCTGTGATGACTTTACTCAGTTTTCTGTACAAGATTAATTTTCATCCTCTTCAGACTTTTTGACTACTAGCAGGCTGACCTTTGGATATTTTGTCCATTGGTTGTAGTATGGGTAAAAAGATAGGGTGAGAGAGACAACTTAGTATATATTCCACCTGCTTTATCCATGTGGGGCCACTGTTTTGTCAATGGCTATGTTTTCTATAACCACAGTGACATTTGGGTGGTCCCACTTCCATGGCTGTAACTCTTACTAACCTCAGATAAAAGTGGTCTCTTCTATGCAAAGCTAAGTATAGTAATAGCTTCTAGTTACTGCTAGTCCCTGGAGGTTTCACTATTCATTCTAGTTCCTCTCTACATGTACCACAATGAACAGCAAATTCATTGTTAACTTTAAATACACTTTTATTGTGTCATCTATTTCCTTTTAGACCTGACAAGATAAAAACATAGATTAGATAAATTTTTAGCAAGACTAAATCAGACTAGTGTAATATTTTATTAATTATATGTTGTTAAGTGATAGGAAGGAGTTGAGTAAATCATTATTAATATTTTCTTTCTACTCGGAATATTTTCAGGAAATTTGACAATGACAGTCATCCTACTCCTATCTTTCCTTTCTCCTCCTAAGCTATTTCAAAACTAGCTAAAATTGAAGAAAGGAAGGTATGGTATTCTGAACCTAGAAACATGTATGGACTGCTGTAGTGGGCTTTACATTGATTACACTAGTATGGAATTGGAAACAAAGGAACTTAGGGGCACCTGGGTGGCTCAGTTGGTTAAGCACCAGACTTTGGCTCAGGTCATGATCTCACAGTTTGTGGGTTCGAGCCCCACGTCAGGCTCTGTGTTGACAGCTCGGAGCCTGCTTACGATTCTGTGTCTCCCTCTCTCTCTGCCCCTCCCCTGACTGTGCTCTCTGTCTCTCTCTGTCTCTCTGTCTCTCTCTCTCTCTCTCTCAAAAATAAATAAACTTAAAAATTTTAAAAAAAGAAAGAAACATAGACTCTATCTAATTAAGACATATGGGGTTCTGGCACAGCTGAGATAGTCCATAAAGGGCTTTTAATAAACAACTATTTCAGTATAAGTCACATCTTTCCTGTGAAGAATTCTCAATCTATGAGAATCTTCTACTATAAAGGTGTGCGTCAAGAAGTAGAAAGCAAGGACGTGATTACCATTTGTTATTTGTTTTTTTGTATACACATATAATACAATTTTTCTCTTTCTTTTAAAGCACTAAATTCCATTGTTCAATGAATCTGGAGAATAAAAAGTTTAAAGGCTGTAGATATATGAAGTTACCTAGCAAGTGTGTCTAAAGTTTAATGCATGAAACAATGGCTATGATTCATTATAGTGATGAGATATTTGAAATATATTGTACATTTTCTTCACATAGAACAATTATTTAAAACCTCAGAAACAGAATTAAGTTTTGTTGATTCCAAGTGCTTTATTTCATCACAGACATCAAAATAATAGCACTTAGTCTCTGACATAAATCAATAAAAAGAAATTACTCATTGACCCCAATTGGTAATGCATGATTCTAATGGACTGTGCAATAATTTGGCAAATTAGAAAAGTTATAGTGGCATGAAAGCTTAAAGAATTAATTACCAAAACTATAATTTATAAAAATACATATAGTGTTAATCTCTATTTACTTAATGTGACTAAATTATCATATAAAAATATAATTTCCTATAGGGCCTCTGTATTTGCAGGTTTATAATATGTTTTCATTTTCAGATATTTTCAGTACACCCTGAGCCAATCTTCTCTTGTTTCCTATGTAGGTGATGGCATTTCTTAATATGATCTTTTACTTTTACATTTAGTAGGTTAAATGTCATAGTCATAGATGTGTGTTGTCACTTTCTCTAAATGAAATTCAGCAGCAGCAGTTATTTCCAAATGGTATTGACCAAATGCCAGAAATTCATGAAAGAGAAGAGGTAAATGAAGAAATAAAAATAGGACAAGGGGAATTGATAAGGGAGCATGTCATACCCATCTTATGATTTTTGGCAAATGTAGATGTCACACTCTATCTCTGCCCATGGAAAATTGAATTTTCTTTTCTTAACAAAATTCTAATCTTTCTATTTTCTCACTTTTGCATTTTTCCTTTTAATTCTCTCTTTCTCTTTTACTAATAAAATGTCTTCAAAACTTTCAACCCACTCCTCCAAAAAACTGCCACTTTCTAAGGCATTATTCTGCTAACTGTGCTCAATGTTCTCCCTGATATTTCTGTCCCACAGAGAATTCTCCAGGGACTCCAGTTGAGACTCATACTCCCATATTTGAAAACTTGTTCCACTTGTATGGAGCTTAAAAACTTTCACAGCATAATTCTCTTTCTTAGAACTTTCTTTTTCTACAACTTTGTTTTTATGGCACTTCATTATTATTGCCTTTCTCTCAGATTTCCTTTCTGTGAAATCACTTAACAATTGTTTCTGTTTTAAATTAAAGTGCAATATATTTCTTTAAAGTCACTTTTGTTTTACACATCATTGAATGAAAGCCACAATAAATAAGATAGCATACTAGAGACTTTAAGCTTGAACATGTGGAAAATACCATGTATTTTAGTTCTTAATTCAATACCTCAACTAGAATGAAGCAGCTTATGTAATGGGTTTTCCATTCTCCTTTGGGGATATTTATATAATGCCAGACTATGGGATCCGAAATAAGAGCCTTCAGACTATTCAAAGTAGCTGATGACTGAATGTATTCTCCAGGAATTACTAAAGACTCATCCTATGTAGTTTTGTTTAAGGAACAAATTACATTTTTTCTTCAAAAACGGAAGTAAGAATGTATCTAAAAAATGTCTGGGATGCCTGGGTGACTCAGTCAGTTAAGTGTAGGACTCTTGATTTTGGCTCAGGTCATGAACTCATGGTCACGGCTTCAAGCCCTACATCAGGCTCTGCATTCTTTCTGCCCCTCCCATGCTCTCTCTCTCTCTCTGTCTTTCTCTTTCTCTCTCTCTCTCAAAAAAACAGAACAAAACAAAACAATACCTAGACTAAAAAAACTGACTATATTATGAAAGATACTTTTACTTATGCTTTCATGAATATGCATAAAATTACATGGAACCAGCAATTAATTCCACAAATACTTGTGTCTCATAGATTAGTAATAAATGTTCCATAATCAACAATATTAAGTAGTGTTCTTTCCACATAAGGAAAGATAAAAAATAAAGAAGACATGATATAAGATTTTAGTTATTTAAATTGCCAGAGCTTCTTTTGGTGAAATCTTTTTTCCCATAAAAACATTAGCCTTTGGTCACACACATATGCTTCTACTTTGATGTTGGAGAATGCCTATATAAGTCACACTGTTATGGGCATTGTGAGTGTTGGTCACAGTGAGGTGAAGTGACATAGTTTTCCTGCATTAGATTTAAGTCCTACATAAAAGGTCAGTCATATGTTTCTAAATAGAAGAGCCTAGAACTGGAGAGGGAGAGTAAGGTTGGGGCGGGGTCAAGAGAAATAATGTTAAACTCATTCTGTATTCCCTGAGTATCTCTTGGTGGGACTAGGCTTGTTAATAATCTGTTGACCACATGACCTAAGTATTGCTTCAAATCCCTACGCATTAATTGTGGGCAGGTACCCAACTTCTTAGATTTACTGTAACTCTAGCACAATAGGAATTCAGCAGTTAGCATGGAGTTAAGGGTATATCTGTTACTATATCATCATGACCAATCCTGATGATATTTATTTGTCCTTGAAAAACTACATTAATGATTAATGTCATGCCATTTAATTATTCATCTTCTATGTTATTTTGTAAATGTGCTAAACTCAATTTTGCTTGTTCCTAAATTCATTCACCACCTTGAAGAAGATATTTGTCTTTCTTTGTTTGTGTTAACACAATTAAGTTATTTTTAATAAGTTCAGAGTTTTAAAAGTATAAAACAATAAATAAGGTATCAAGCACAGAAATCAATAAATAAGGTCAAACCAAGGTCACCAGTGATATCATTCTACAAATAACATTCAAGAAACCCATATAAATAAAGAGGCAAAGAAAGAGAGGGGAAAATGGTGAAGGGAAGAAGGTTTCTAAAGAATGAAATAATGACACATGTGTATTTAAAGGTTTATATATTGAATATATTTGTATTTAGGAAGAGATAAACAGAAACATTTCCAAAATTTATGCAAATGTTCCTTCATTTTATAGTATCAGTTACTTAAGATAATTTCTACTGAGGTTATAAAAATCACTGGAAGCACTGATATTTTAGAGTTTTAACATCTTTATTTTAATCTGTGTCTCTATATTAGACATTGACAAATGGTTCTGAATTATATTTTAGAGAGCAGTAGTTGATTCCAAGGTCTTTGTATTATTTTTTTTCTTTCATATGGATGAGAACAAGTATATACAAATTTTGTTTTAGCAAAGTCCCTAGTTTTTGATAACTTTTTGTGTGAAATAGATTCAGTGTTCACTGACAATTTTGTTATGACAGTGTAGTAATTGTATCCTCCAGATATTAATTTACAGAGGTGACTGAATGATGACATGGAGAGGATGGCGCCTTTGAAATGAGATTTATCTTAGTTACATTTCCCAAAATGAGGGAGCACATTATGCCATGTGGGGACACATGGGGAACCGTGAAGTTTGGGCAAGAAGTATAAAGGAGGAGTGAGGGGAAGCTGAAGCCAGAGTTTT
Organism: Panthera tigris; assembly: GCF_018350195.1. Lineage (NCBI taxonomy): Eukaryota > Metazoa > Chordata > Mammalia > Carnivora > Felidae > Panthera > Panthera tigris. The sequence goes on from NC_056660.1 coordinate 58,497,849, forward strand.
TACTTGAGTTTCTGCAGGAATGGCAAGGGAAGGTATGAGAAAAAGGTCAGGATTGTGTAGTTTGAATAATATATGTGAGCTCTGTGCCATAGATGTGGTCTCTAGTTGTCTAGTAGATGATCCCGGGTGATTTAGGGCAGGAGAAACCTTGGTTTGAAATGTGAAAGTTAGGTAAGAGGGTGGTTCAGATTATGCGCTCTGGTTGTTAGGTAAGATGCTCATCCCTATGGCTGTTGGTTTGGCCCTGTTATTAGTGAATACCAAATAGAAAAATGCAGAATTTAAGAAAGCAGAACAAATTGTTCTGAATAACGGAGTGTTTTATTTCAATTTACTTTGTCTTTATAATACTTTTGATTCATATTTTCAATAAGGATTCAGTTATGAAGTGATTCATGAATATTTCCTGTATAACTGACAATGAATAATTTGTTTATGCATTTTGTCTTTAAAAGTTGGATGAAAGTCTGAGGTGGACAAATAGTTAAATTATAATGGGTTAGATACAGGCATTTATCTTTTCCGTCAGAGAAAGCTACTGCAATACCAATTGGAGTAAAAGGTCAAGAACATGCAAAGACAAGTAGGTGAGTAGAAGGTAGCAGAAGAGGTGTCATGAGAATCTTAGAAGCTACAAAGTAAATATGCAAAGTTATCTGACATCAGACAAAATACAATCTAAGCTGACAAGATTTGGGAAGGAAGCCACTGGAAGTAAGGCAGTTTGCCCAAGCAGTTTGCCCATGCTTTTTCCTTCCCTCCAGTGCTCAGAAATAGAAGGTGCCAAGTCCTTAATTTATAAAGATTGAATTCAAATTTGGAATGAACTCAAACATGTTGATTTTGTTTTTAATACAAATTACTTAAGTTCTTTTTTGTTTGTGTGCTTTTGTATTTTTGGGTTTGTTTTTATTTTAATTTCAGTGTAGTTAACATACAGTGCCGTACTAATTTCAGGTGTACACTACAGTGATTCAACAGTTCCATAGAGTACTCAGTGCTCATCAAGACAGATACACCCCTAATTCCCTCCATTTAGTTCACCCATTGCCCGCACTCATCTCCTCTCTGGTAAACATCTCTTTGTTTTCTACAAAGTGCCTGTTTTTTAAGTGCCTGTTTTTTGGTTTCTCTCTCTCTCTCTTTCATTCTCTCTTTTTTTAATCATTATTATTTGTTTCATTTCTTTTTTAAATTGTTTTTTAACATTTGTTTATTCTTGAGACAGAGAGAGATAGAGCATGAGCCAAGGAGGGACAGAGAGAGGGATACACAGAATCCAAAGCAGGCTCCAGGCTCTGAGCTCTCAGCACAGAGCCCAACACAGTGCTCGGATTCACAGACTGTGAGATCATGACCCAAGCTGAAGCCAGATGCTCAACCGACTGAGCCACCCTGGTGCCCAAATTTGTTTCATTTCTCAAATTCCACATATGATTAGAATCATATTGTATTTGTCTTTCTTTGACAGGCTTATTTCACTTAGCATTATACTTTCTAGATCAATCCATGTTTTTGCAGATGGCAAGATTTCATTATTTTTTATGGCTGAATATTTCCGTGTGTGTGTGTGTGTGTGTGTGTGTGTGTGTGTGTGTGTATACCACCTCTTCTTTTTCCATTCATCTATTGATTGGCACTTGGGCTTCTTCCATAGTTTGGCTATTGTATATAATGCTCCAGTAAACATAGGGGTGCATGTATCTTTTTGAATTAATGTTTTTTTGTGTTCTTTGGGTAAATACCCAGAAGTATTTTACTAGTTGTGATTACTGGATTAGAGGGTAGTGCTATTTTTAAGTTTTTGAGGATCCTCCATACTGTTTTCCATAGTGGCTATACCAGTTTGCATTTCCAACAACAGTGCAAGAATGTTCCTTGTTTTCTCCACATCCTTACCAACATTTGTTGTTTATTGAGTTTTTGATTTTAGCCATTCTGACAGGTGTGAGGTGATATCTCACTGTAGTTTTGATTTGCATTTCCTTGAAGATCAGTGATGTTGAGCACATTTTCATGTGTCTTTTGGCCATCTTTATGTTTTCTTTAGAGAATTGTCTGTTCATGTTTTCTGCCCGTTACTTAATTGGAGTATTTTGGGGGGGGGGGAGTGTTGAGTTGTTTAAGTTATTTATACATTATTGGATATGTCATTTGCAAAAATCTTCTCCTATTCAGTAGATTGTCCTTTAGTTTTGTTGGTTGTTTCCTTTGCTGTGCAGAAGCTTTTCATCACAATTTCAGGATTCAAGTTATATTACAAAACTGTAGTGATAGAAACAGTATGGTACTGGTACAAAAATAGACACATCGATCAATGGAACAGAATAGAAAACTCAAAAATAAACCCATAACTATATGCTCAATTAATCTTCATCAAGGAGGCAAGGATATGCAATTGAAAAAATACCTTCTCTACAACAAATGGTGTTGGAAAAACTGGACATACAAAAGAATGAAACTGGACCACTTTCTTACACTATACACAAAAATAACTTCAAAATGGATTAAAGAACTAAATGTGAGACCTGACACCATAAAAATCCTAGGGGAGAACACAGGCAGTAATTTTTCTGATATTGGGTGTACCATCATCCTGTTAAATGTTTTTTTTTTAATGTTTTATTTTACTTTTGAGGCAGAAAATGACAGAGCATGAGCAGGGGAGAGGCAGAGAGAGAGAGGAAGACACAGAATCTGAAGCAGGCTCCAGGCTCTGAGCTGTCAGCACAGAGCTGGACGCCAGGCTCAAACTCACAAACCGCGAGATCATGACCTGAGCCGAAGTCAGATGCTTAACCGATTGAGCCACCCAGGCGCCCCTGTTAAATGTTTAATGTGTTTTTTGGCTTAGTGAATATTTTAAAATTACTTACTATTATTCTATTGACAGAGAAAAATTACTTTTTATAAAATGATGTGCAAAATGAGACCACATGGACAATATAAGGCAGTGATATTGTTAGCAGTAATTTATCTACTCTGTAGCTTACAAATGAAGTTAGACCAGTCAAAGAGGCAGAATACTCTCAAAATAACACATTATTTTGAAAACATATATCTAGATATTTCTCTTTATTTAATAATTTTAGAAAAAACAGCTATATCATTTTTGTTTCAGTCATGAACTAAGGCAATTTCTTCTTCATTTGTTCCTGCAGTTATAAAGGCATAGTAATCTGTAGTTGTAACTATTGCTATTTTGAAAAGCAGTGATTGCACATTGCACCTGTACATGACACAGGATAAGGCATTAACATATAAATTGAAGAACCTGAAAATCAACAATAAAAATTAGAGGAAAATGCCCAGTGTGATTTTGAGGGGAATTTTGAGAATACTTTAACCAATCTCTTCCATTATATCATAGTCAAAATTTGTCATTTTTGTTCAGATGTAGTCAATGTTTTGATAGTTATAGGTTATATGAGTGACATGCTCAAATATGCCAATGAGTTGCTGTCCAAAATAGTCTACTATCACTTTACAAAGGAAAAGAAAAATAAAAAATCTTTTTTGAAAACTCCAAATATCTAACTTGGTTAACAAGAGATAACATGTTTTACACACAGAGAATAATAATTTTAATATCTCAAAATTATTCATGGTCTTTAAAAATGTTATGATTTATGTGCTTTCTGAGCTATTTCCTATATACTTTCAATACTTATGATTGTTCTTGAGACTAAAATAAATCATGAATATATTTATCTTTTTGCTCAGTTTTTCAAAATATAAAATACAGAAAATCATATCTACAGCTATGCATACTGATGTAATTAAGATATTGATAAAATATTTCTGTGTTCTTACCTGCATTTATCTATAAGGCTTCTTGAAGACAACATTAAGTATTTGCATCAATTGTATTTCCATAGTATACTGAGTAAAAATTTTCTCATTTAAAAAATTTTGGATTATTATCTTATGTTCAGCAATGCTTTAGCTTTGGAAAACATGTGTTGTGTTAATATTAATGAATTCAGAGAGGGATTAACTACTTGTTTTTCAAATGTTGATGGGTACAGGCATATATTGGGCAGTTTTAATGAAGTCATGACCAGAAATTCGTGCACCATAGAAATAATTTAAATTTAAATAATAAATCTATCAAGTATAAACAAACAGGTTAGAAAAGAAGAATAGTAGTGTTTTTATGTATAGATAAGATTACATCTACATGGTAAATTCCAAAGAATCTACTGAAAAAAAGGAACTCTGATCATTATACCATTTATATTTGACTCTAAATGAATTTTAAAAATAAATGTAAAAGGCAAAACTATAAGGGCTTCCAATAAAATGTGGGAGAAAACCTTTGAGGCATTATGTTCAGAGTTCATTTATTATATAGAAAATAAATAGCACAGATAACAAAATAAAAAATGATAAATTATACTTACCGACATTTAAGAATTCTGCTTTCTGAAGATACTCAAGATAATTTAAAGACTATCCAAAGACTTGGAGAAAACATTTTCAAAAGCCATATTTATTAAAATAATGGTATCTAAAATATATAAGAATGTATAAAGATAAATGTCTAATTAACAAATATGCAGACTATTTTAACAGATACTTTTATATGGAAACACAAAGAATAAAATGGTACTCACATCATTAGTCATTAGGATAATTCAAATTAAAATCCTAATTAAGTGCCATTGCATACTCTATATAAGGACTTTTATTAAAAGGTCTGACCATCAAGTACCTGTGACCATGAAGAGAAATTGGGATTCTCATATAATGCTAGGGGAACTGCAAAATAGTATGGTGACTTTGGAAAAATGCTTGGTAGTTTTCAAAACTACGAGTTTAACAAATGATTCATAAGTCCCATTCCTATGTTATATATAAAAATATATTCACCCAATGTACTATACATAATACTCCTGTTATTTCTGATATTATTGTTGTCTGACCTTTCTCTTTTTTTTTTTTTTTCTTAATTAGCCTACCTACAGGCTTATCAATTTGATGATCTTTTGAAAGAACTAGCTTTTGGTTTAGTTTGTTTTCTGTATTGATTTCACGTTTTCAGTGTTAGCAAATTCTTTTCTAAGCTATATTATTTATTTACTTGTTTACTTCACACTTAATTTATTATTCTTTTTTTGAATTTTTTTAATGTTCATTTTTGAGAGAGAGAGAGAGAGAGAGAGAGATCAAGAGAGAGCATGAGCAGGGGAGAGGCAGAGAGAGAGGGAGACAGAGAATCTGAAACAGGCTCCAGGCTTTAAGCTGTCAGCACAGAGCCAGATGTGGCGCTCAAACTCGTGCCACCAGATGATGACCTGAACTGAAGTTGGATGCTTAACTGACTGAGCCACCCACACACCCCTAACTTATTATTCTTTTTAAAGTGGAAGCACAGATTATTGATTTTAGATTTTTTTAAACTAATGTGTATATCCAATGCTAAAAAAAAAATATGTTTGCACACTGGTTTTGCTTAATCTCGCGCATTTTACTAGGTTGAGTTTTTATTCACACTTAGTTCAGAATGTTTTTTTAATTTTTCTTGAGATTTCTTCTTTTACCCATGTGTTGTCTAAGCTCCATTATTTGGGGATTTTCCACTTAATTCTCTATTATTAATTTCTAATTTAACTCTATTGTGGTCTGAAAACAGACATTGTGTAATTTATATTTTTTATATTTGTTAAGGTGTGTTGCAATTCCAGAATGTGGTCCATCTTAGTGAATGTTTTATGTGAGCATGAGAAGAATAAGTATTCTGCTGTTGTCGAATGAAGTAGTCTATGTATGCCAATTCTAATCAGTTGTTTGATGGTATTGTTAAGTACCATATCTTTAGTAACATGAGTTTTTTAAGCTTATTTTAAGCATAAAATACTACAAAATAATATAGAGTTTAAAATTGCTATACTTAACACCCTACTTCTCATCTAGTTAATACTTAATTTACCTTACTGTTCTTTATGCTTGGCTTTTACAATACTAGAAATTAATTTCCACAAAAGAAATCATCCTTTTTGGAAGCAATTATATTTGCTTTTTACTAATGACTTTAATTTTTTAGGGCAGTTTTAGGTGCACAGCAAAACTGGTAAGAAGAAACAGAGACTCCCATATACTCCTGCTTCACACATGCACGGCCTCCTCCATTGTAAATATCCCACAGAAAGGTGATTTGTTTTACAATTGATGATATACACTGATATATTATAATCAGCCAAAGTCCCTAGTTTACCTAAGCATTCACTCTTGATGTCATAATTTATTATATTTTTAATATCAGTCTTTATGAATTTTATTCTAGAGGCATACATGATGATACTCTAGATTACTAAAAAAAAATCTTCTTCTCCCCCTCGCCCTCCCCTTCTTCTTCTTCTTCTTCTTTTTCTTCTTCTTCTTCTTCTTCTTCTTCCTCCTCTTCTTCTTCTTTCTTCTTTCTTCTTCTTCTTCTTTTCTTCTTTCTTTTTTCTTCTTTCTCTTCCAAAATAATAACTGCATTTCACTCTCACCCACCCAAATGCATACTATTTGGAAAAAAATAATGAGAACCAAATGACAAATTCCACTAGTAAGTGACCTCTCCACCTCTCTCCACATAGGTGAGAAAATGGAGAAAACATAATTTTCTTTACTTCTACATAGCAAAGAGGTACCTGTCTCCTCGTTACCTCTGCAAGAGAGGAGGAAAATCTTTGCCTTTTGGAGAAAGGATTAAAAGAATATTGAATTCTTACACTAATCATTTAAGATGTAAATATTTCTCTCTAATGGCAGGGTAAACCTGAATATACCCTCAGCTTTTCTGACCTAGATATGCCTCCAAGCTCCCTTACCTGATTTTCTCTTGAAATATAAACACAAACCTCCAGAATTGGGTAAATATTTCTGGGATTCTCTCATTGTCCATTCTCTTGTAAAATAATTAGACTCATGTTTCTCTTATTTCATAATCCTAAATTTTTACCAAGTTTATTTAGAAACCCTCACATCTGCAGAAATGCATGTAAAAATTTCTCAACACCCCACAGAAGCAGCTGTAACAATGTACAAAAATATTCTTCTTTAACCATACTCTCTTTCCTAGACCTAACCATTTAATCAGTTCACACATTTTTTTTTTTTTGAGAGAGAGAAACTGGCATCTTAATCCTTCATAGCAGTGAAACTAAATGGACAATAGTTATGCAGTGTAAGGTAAAATCTGGAAAATTCATGTAACAGTTCTTTCGTATTGCTGAACCATTTTTTCATGAGGCACGTGCATCCAAACCAAAACAAAAAAGTGAAGACAAAACATTCACACTACATAATTTATTTTTCTTTTATTCTTATTCTTCAAGTGTATATACCAATATAACATAACTGTATCTGATTGAAACTATCACATACATACTTCTTTATAATTACTTTGTGAAGCATTCCTAAATATTTTACCCAAAACTTTTCTTTTATTTTTAGAATACTTGTAATACTTATGTGCACAACATAGGGTAAAACATTTTATTTTATTAGAATTAATAAATTAGATTTGAAAGATAAGGGTGCAAGAATGTTTTATTTATTTATATCTTTGGGCACTGATAATTCAACAATATTCGATAAAATATGTAAGAAATATATGCTTAAAATATCTTCTGGAATTTGAGGGATAATTATGCTTATTTTTATTCATAGTTGGTAGAGTAGAACTAGATAATTTCCTAAGCTACTGAACAATTCTTGTTTTCTCCTCTCTAATGTGAAACAGGCCTGAAAACTGATTCACATTACCAGTAAAAAATCACTAGTTATCCATATCTCCTAAAGTTCAATTGCTCTTTGGAGTTCCACATATAGCTTTGGAATTTTTTTTTAATTTTTTTTAATGTTTATGGTTTATATAAATAGACCAAAGCCTGTTTTCTACACTTTTAACAGAAATGTTCAAAGTTATAACAGCATTTCCAACTTAAATAATTAATGTAAGGACAAATGATCAGTGAAACATAAGCACAAAGTAATTGAATAGATGAAAATTGAATAAATATTTTATACCACATTATAAGATGAAGGTATTACCTACAGAGTTGTAAAACAATTTATTTATATATAAAATGCCAAGGAGACTTTTAAAATGTGTTAATGTTATAAAATATCGTGTGCATAACTTAAAAGTATTTATGATGAATATCAATGTGTGAAAATATTGATAAAATGCCAAATTACCAAAATGAATTTTGCAAATAGAATATAACCTGTGCCTTTCAAACCAGTTGACTTACTCATTCCTAAAACATTCACCCTACCATATACTCGGAAGTTACTGTATCTTAAATTTTGTATAATTCATTTTTTTCTTTATAGTGCTACCATATGTATATATACAGTGAGAAATAAATTGATTTAGTCTGCTTTTGAAATAAGTGATTTTAAGCTAAATTTACTTAGGGGGTTTTTTAGCTTCATTTATGTAGTCTTCAGTTTATTGTTTCCATTGCTATATTTAAGCAAATTTGTTAATATACTACAAAGTATTGATTAATTCTAGCCAATCTACACTAGTGCAATTACTTCTATCACTTTTAAAGTAGAGCAGGGGACAAATGTGTATTTTTCTATTGTTGAATAATATTATCTCCTCCAAAGAGTGTTTATTTTTATTCTACTAGAAGCTAAAAAAGGTGAATAGCACCTTTATAAATCTGATACTGAAAATTTTCAAGATTACAACTGTCTTTGTAAGTACTTGATTCATACCTAGGACATAGACTTGGTTCGAAACTGAAACGCCAACCTGCTAAGCAAAGCTCTACCATGAAGGAAGATTCTAAGGTCCAATTTTTCATTTTGGTTTCACACATATATGGGCAAATACCTCCCACAGGAAAACAAGCTTACCTCAATGTTTTCACATTGGCCTTGAGCTCTTGGCCCTTCCTGACTTGGTTTCTCTCTTTTGATTATACTATATTTTTTGTATTTTTAATTTTATTCAGTTTTTTTTTTTGAGAGAGAGAGAGAGCACAAGCAGGGGAGAGTCAGAGAGAAAGGGGGTCAGAGGATCTGAAGCAGGCTCTGCATTGACAGGCTAACAGCACCAAGCCCCATGCCTGGCTTGAACCCACAAACCTTGGAATCATGACCTGAGCCAAAGTCAGATGCTCAACCGACTAAGCCACCCAGGCACCCCTCAAGTTTTTTTGTTAGTCTCAGGGGAATAATTGTTATACTATAAGCCACTCCTTTACAGTGAGAAGCACAAGTTACAGTATCCAGTAACTGTGATTACAACACAGGCTATTGATTCAGTAATGCAGTACAACAATGGAGCAAAATAGGCTCTTTGAAAATGATGTGTGTATATATTTCAATTTCCTTTAAATTATGTAATATATGCCAAACCAGGTGTGAAAGTTTAAGAAAAAGAAGGTCCATGATATAGTGCACACTGTGCAGCAGACAATATGCTAAGTAATAATAAACATATTATCTATTCTTAGAATTCCAATTTTATAGTTAAGAAACTGAAGTACAGAGATTGTCTCTTGTTTAATGCCATAAAAGTACTAAACAGCATATTAGGATGTTAACAAAAGGTTCTGGCTCTCAAGTATATGCTTTAAAAATCTTAAAATAATTAGAATAAAATTAGCATGCAATATTTGTAGCTATGGCAGAGAAAAAAATTTAATAGGTCCGAAAAAACAAAAGTTATAAAGTGAACTTTGATAACTTGGTAATGTCAAAATTAAAATTCTAAATTACCATAAATATTATTAAAAGACAAGCAACAGACTGAGAGAAAACATTTGCCACATGTTTAACACGCAAAGGATTGATATCCAGGATACATAAATATTTCCTACAAAGCAAATAAAGAAAATAAAAGCAACTCAATTAAATAATTAGAAACAAAAATGAAATGGAGCCATAAAAAGGAATAAAAATAGCCAATAAAAAGGTACATCATCTCATTAATAATAAAAGAATGCAGATTAGGACATCATTAGCATATTTTAACCATCAGCTTTTAATAATGCCAACTGTTGTTGAAGCAGAAAAAGAATTGCTTTATAGAAAGTAGTTTGAAAAAAGCAATCACAATGGAAATTTGCATATCTTATATCTAAGCAATTATTTTTCTTTGTTTATTCTCTAAAGATGTGCCTTAGTGTAGGTGTGACAAATGTGGACATTAATGCCTGGGAAGGATTCTTTTTCCTAACAATGAAAAAAATAAAATGTATACATACATTGTTAGAATATTATTAAATAAACTTAGGGTACACCCATAAACTGAAGTGCAATGTACCAATATATTCTTATAGAAATAATTTAAATATACATCTATATTTGAAATGCTGAAATTATTAGAATTGTAAATATATACATTTTAAAAATCAAAGGATATATTAAAATATATAGCTTGTGGGAAAAAAGCACACCCACAAACTGATAGTGTAGAATTTTATAGTTAAATATGTGCATAAACATACAAAAAAGAAAGTTTTAAAAACCTGTGAATGTATACATCAAATAGATAACAGTGATACCTAAAATGGAGGACAAGAGAGAAGCTAACATTGGCAGAGCTGTCAAAAAAGGCAACATCTTTAATTATTTTTTTTCTAGTTTACTTATTTTTTGAGAGAGAGAGGAGAGGCAGAGAGAAAAGGAGAGAGAGAATCTTTAGCAGGCTTCACACTGTCACCACAGAGCTCAATGAGAGGCTCAAACTCACAAACCGTGAAATCATGACTTGAGCCAAAATCAAGAATTGGACTTTTAACCAAGTGAGCCACCCAGGCATTTCAAAAGAGATATCATCTTTAAAGTATTTTAATTTCATGGTGAACAATCATATTTTTATAAGAGTAATTTATGTTTATTTAGTGTTTTATAATTTATCACATAATATAATTATTCACTTGATCTTCAGAAACAACCCTATGATTTACATAAGGCACATGGAAATGATCATTTTAAGACAAAATTTAAAAGTTTACAAATAGAACACAGTAAAGTTGAGGGATAACATACTGAAACTCAGGTCTTCTGGTTCTTTTGTTTTTTCTCTAATTAAAATATTTTTTTGTTTGTTAGTTTTTTTGGGTTTTTTATTTTTAATTTTTTAATTTAATTTAATTTTTAAAAATTACAGCCAAGTTAGTTAGCATGTAGTGCAAAAATGATTTTAGGAGTAGATTCCTTAATGCCCCTTACCCATTTAGCCCAACCCCCTTCCCACAGCCCCTCCAGCAACCCTCTGTTTATTCTCCATTTTTAAGAGTCTCTTCTGTTTTCTCCCCCTCCCTGTTTTTATATTATTTTTGCTTCCCTTCTCTTGTGTTCATCTGTTCTGTGTCTTAGTCCTTATATGAGTGAAGTCATGATATTTGTGTTTCTCTGGCTGATGAATTTCACTTAGAATAACACCCTCTAGTTCCATCCACATAGTTGCAAATGGCAAGATTTCATTCTTTTTGATTGCCAAGTAATACTCCCTTGTATATATATACCATATCTTTTTTATCCATTCATCTATCGATGGACATTAGGGCTCTTTCCATCCTTTAGCCACTGTTGATAGTACTGCTATAAATATTGGGGTGCATATGACCCTTCAAAACAGCATACCTTTATCCCTTGGATAAATACGTAGCAGTGCAATTCCTGGGTTGTAGGGTAGTTCTATTTTTAATTTTTTGAGAAACCTCCACTGTTTCCCAGAGTGGCTGCACCAGTTTGCATTCCCACCAGTAGTGCAAAAGAGATCCTCTTTCTCTGCATCCTCTCCAACATCTGTTATTTCCTGAGTTGTTAATGTTAGCCATTCTGACAGGTGTAAGGTGGTATCTCATTGTGGTTTTGATTTGTATTTCCCTGATGATGAGTTGCTGGAGACCAGCTCCAGCAACCAGGGGTTCCCGAAGGATGAATGGCGTTGGTGAAAAAGTGAAAACAAAACAAAACAAAATAAAAATGGACACAGACAACAGCAGTGTGTTGAACTGGCCGATTTATTGTAGCAAACATGGCATTATATTTGCTAGTGATTTCCTGGTAGCATACGTCATCTATGTTTTTCTAACATTACCTAATTCTAAAATGTTCCTATGTGTAGTCAACCTTTAAGAAATAACATGGCAGGGGCGCCCGGGTGGCTCAGTCGGTTAAGCGTCCGACTTCGGCTCAGGTCATGATCTCACAGTCTGTGGGTTCGAGCCCCACGTCGGGCTCTGTGCTGACAGCTCAGAGCCTGGAGCCTGTTTCAGATTCTGTGTCTCCTTCTCTCTGTGACCCTCCCCCGTTCATGCTCTGTCTCTCTCTGTCTCAAAAATAAATAAACGTTAAAAAAAAATTAAAAAAAAAAAAGAAATAACATGGCAATTTTCTCGTAATGTTCCCTCATACCCTTTGATTATTGATTAATTTCTTACATTATTCCATTATGCATCTGCATTTATCTATAATCTATAAAGCATTTGCTTTGCTGTTCTCATGAAAGGCCATCTGTCTCTCAACATCTCAAGTGGAACAGTTACAGGGACATGACCTCTTTGTTGTTTCCCTGAACTATTTGTGGTTTGAGGAACAAAAGTGTTCGCCTGGGTCCAAGGTGCCAGGAGGAGGCCAAGAGAGCCTTAGAAACCCACGCCTTATACATTCTCAGAGAGACAATGCACCTAGGAACAAACGAACCATTCTGTACTTTAACTGACTAGGTTCAATTATCATCTGGAATGCCTCCAGGGGGCCAGGTGGGCCTAGAGATTGAAGTCACCCGTGCCTAGAGATACACTCCTTAGTTGCCGGAGTGGGGCTTTCAAATCCATGTCTCTCCTTTGTCGGCCTCCTCTGCTGGCAAAAGTAAGAGGCTATCCTTCCTGTAAGTAGAGGAGTCTCCATAGGGGATGGCAGGGCTAAATATAAGGCCACACAATTTCTTGCAGAAACTTACTTTCTTTCCTAATGGTTCTTTTCCCAGGGGGCCTGTCGAGGGCAATTCCCCAGCAGACAATACCCCAGGTACTTTTATTAAGGCCAAGTTACCTAAAAGTGGGAGTACAAGAAGCTTCACTGTCGGTGGGCTGCCTTGCAGTCACCAATCTGTCCACAACCTGGGCCTTGCCATCAGGCTGGGATAGCTCGGCTTCCAGCAATGAGTGATGTTGAGCATTTTTTCATGTGTCAGTTAGCCATCTGGAAGTCTTCTGTAGAGAAGTGTCTATTCATGTCTTTTGTTCATTTCTTCACTGGATTATTTGTTTTTCGGTTGTGGAGTTTGACAAGTTCTTCATAAATTTTGGATACTATCCCTTTATCTGATATGTCATTTGCAAATATCTTCTCTCATTCCATCAGTTTCCTTTTAGTTTTGTTGATTGTTTCCTTTGCAGTGCAGAAGCTTTTTATCTTGATGAGGTCCCAGTAGTTCATTTTTGCTTTTAATTCACTTGCCTGCAGAGACGTGTTGAGTAAGAAATTGCTGTTGCCAAGGTCAAAGAGGTTTTTGCCTGCTTTCTCCTCGAGGATTTTGATGGCTTCCTGTCTTACGTTTAGGTATTTCATCCATTTTGAGCTTATTTTTGTGTATGGTGTAAGAAAGTGGTACAGGTTCATTCTTCTGCATGTCGCTGTCCAGTTTTCCCAGCACCACTTGCTGAAGAGACTGTCCTTATTCCATTGGATATTCTTTCCTGCTTTGTCAAAGATTAGTTGGCCATACATTTGTGGGTCCATTTCTGGGTTCGCTATTCAGTTCCATTGATCTGAATGTCTGTTCTTGTGCCAGTACCATACTGCCTTGATGATTACAGCTTTGTAGTATAACTTGAAGTCTGGGATTGTGATGCCTCCTGCTTTGGTTTTCTTTTTCAAGATTGCTTTGGCTATTCGGTGTCTTTTCTGGTTCCATACAAATTTTAGGATTATTTGTTCTAGCTCTGTGAAGAATGCTGGTGTGATTTTGATAGGGATTGCATTGACTATGTAGATTGCTTTGCGTAGCATCAACATTTTAACAATATTTGTTCTTCCTATCCAGGAGCATGGAATCTTTTTCCTTTTTTTTTTTTTTTGTGTCTCTTCTTCAATTTCTTTCATCAGCTTTCTATAGTTTTCAGTGTATAGATTTTTCACCTCTTTGGTCAGATTTATTCCTAGGTATTTTATGGTTTTTGGTGCAACCGTAAATGGGATTGATTCCTTGATTTCTCTTTCTGTTGCTTCATTGTTGATGTATAGGAATGCAACTAATTTCTGTGCACTGATTTTATATCCTGCAACTCTGCTGAATTCATGAATAAGTTCTAGCAGTTTTTTGGTGGAATCTTTTGGGTTTTCCATATAGAGTATCATGTCACCTGTGAAAAGGGAAAGTTTGGCTTCCTCCTGGCCGATTTGGATGCCTTTTATTTCTTTGTGTTGTCTGATTGCAGAGGCTAAGACTTAAAATACTATGTTGAATAACCGTGGTGAGAGTGGACATCCCTATCTTTTTCCTGACCTTAGGGGGAAAGCTCTCAGTTTTTCCCCATTGAGGATGATATTAGCATAGGGGCTTTCATATATGGCCTTTATGATCTTGAGGAATGATCCTTCTATCCCTATTTTCTTGAGGGTTTTTATCAAGAAAAGGATGCTGTATTTTGTCAAATGCTTTCTCTGCATCTATTGAGAGGATCATATGATTTTTGTCTTTTCTTTTATTGATGTGATGAATCACATTGATTGTTTTGCGGATATTGAACCAGCCCTGCATACCAGGTATAAATCCCATTTGTTATTTGGTTTTGGAATCAAGGTAATGCTGGCTTCATAGAAAGAGTTTGGAAGTTTTCCTTCAATTTCTGGTTTTTTGGAACAGTTTCAAGAGAATAGGTGTTAATTCTTCCTTAAATATTTGGTAGAATTCCCCTGGAAAGCCATCTGGCCGTGGACTCTTGTTTTTTGGCAGATTTTTGATTACTAATTCGATTTCCTTACTGGTTATGGGTCTGTTCAAATTTTCTATTTCTTCCTGTTTCAGTTTGGTAGTGTATATGTCTCTAGGAATTTTTCCCTTCCAGATTGCCCATTTTATTGGCATATAATTGCTTGTAATATTCTCTTATTTTTGTTTTTATTTCTGCTGTGTTGGTTGTGATCTCTCCTCTTTCATTCTTGATTTTATTTATTTGTGTCCTTTCCTTTTCTTTTTGATCAAACTGGCTAGTGGTTTATCAATTTTGTTAATTCTTTCAAAGGACCAGTTTCGGGGTTGATTGATCTGTTCTACTGTTGTTTTTGTTTATTTGTTTGTTTATTTTTGGTTTCGATAACATTGATTTCTGCTCTAAACTTTATTATTTCCTGTCTTCTGCTGATTTTGGGTTTTATTTGCTGTTCTTTTTCTAGCTCTTTAAGGTGTAAGGTTAGATTGTGTATCTGAGACCTTTCTGCCTAGATTGCTATATACTTTACTCTTCTGACCGCCGTTGCTGTGTCCTAGAGGTTTGGGGCTGTGGTGTTACCATTTTCATTGGCTTCCATTTACTTTTTAATTTCCTTTTTAACTTCTTGGTTAGCCCATTCATTCTTTAGTAGGATGTTTTTAAGTCTCCAAGTATTTGTTATCTTTCCACATTTTTTCTTGTGGTTGATTTCAAGTTTCAGTGCGTTGTGGTCTGAAAATATGCATGGTATGATCTTGATCTTTTTGTACTTGCTGAGGGCTGATTTGTGTCCCAGTATGTGGTCTATTCTGGAGAATGTTCCAAGTGCACTGGAGAAGAATGTATATTCCACTGCTTTAGGATGAAATGTTCTGAATATTATCTGTTGAATCCATCTGATCCAGTGTGTCATTCAAAGCCATTGTTTCCTGTTGATTTTCTGATTAGGTGATCTGTCCATTGCTGTGAGTGAGGTGTTGAGTTCCCCTACTATTATGGTATTATAATCAATAAGTTTCTTTATATTTGTGATTAATTTATTTATATATTTGGGTGCTCTCACATTTGGCACATAAATGTTTATAATTGTTAGGTCTTCTTGGTCTACAGACCCCTTAATTATGATATAATGCCTTTCTGCATCTCTTGTTACAGTTTTTATTTTAAAGTCTAGATTGTCTGATATAAGTAGTTACTCCGGCTTTCTTTTGTCAACAATTAGCATGATAGATGTTTCTCCATCCCCTGACTTTCAATCTGAAGGTGCCATTAGGTCTAAATTGGGTCTCTTGTAAGTAGCCTGTAACTGGATCTTGTTTTCTTATCCATTCTGTTACTCTATGCCTTTTGATTGGAGCATAGAGTACATTGACATTTAGAGTGAGTATTGATAGATAAGAATTTATTGCCATTATGTTGCTTGTTGAGTGGAGTTTCTGGAGGTGTTCTCCAGTCCTTTCTAGTCTGTGTTGCTTTTGGTATTTATTTATTTATTTATTTATTTAATCTTTTCTCCCCTCAGAGAGTCCCCATTATAATTTCTTGCAGGGCTGGTTTAGTGGTCACAAACTCCTTTAATTTTTGTTTGTCTGGGAAACTTTTTAGCTCTCCTTCTATTTTGAAAGACAGCCTTGCTGGATAAATAATTCTTGGCTGCACATTTTTCTGATTCAGCACATTGAATATATCCTGCCACTCCATTCTGGCCTGCCAAGTTTCTGTGGATAGGTCTGCTGCAAACCTGATCTGTCTTCCCTTCTAGGTTAAGGACTTTTTTTCCCTTGCTGCTTTCATGATTCTTTCTTTGCCTGAGTATTTTGTGGATTTGACTATGATATGCCTTGTTGATGGTCGGTTTTTGTTGAATCTAATGGGAGTCCTCTGTGCCTCCTGGATTTTGATGTCTATGTCTTTCCCCAGGTTAGGAAAGTTTTGCTCAGGTAACCCTTCTACCCCTATTTCTCTCTCTTCCTCTTCTGGGACCCCTATGGATCTGATTTAGTTCCTTTTTAATGAGTCACTGATTTCTCTAATTCTTAAATTGTGCTCTTTTGCCTTAATCTCCCTCTTTTTTTCTGCTTCATTATTCCCCATGGGTTTGTCCTCTATATAACTAATTCTCTGTTCTGCCTCATCCATTCTTGCTGCCATGGCAGCCATTCGAGATTGCAGCTCAGTTATAGCATTTTTTATTTCATCCTGACTAGCTTTTATTTCTTTTATCTCCACAGAAAGGGATTCTAGTCTATTTTTGACTCCAGCTAGTATTCTTATTATCGTGATTCTAAATTCTGGTTCAGACATCTTGCTTGTATTTGTGTTGGTTAAGCCCCTGGCTGTCATTTCTTCCTGCTCTTTCTTTTGGGATCGGTTCCTTCGTTTCATCATTCTGAAGGGAGTTAAGGAATTAATGAGGTGGGTAGAAAAAATTAAAACTAAAAAAATATTAAAATTAAAAAATTAAAAACAACCATACACACAAAAAATCGAATAAATTATGCTAGATCCTAGGTGTGTTTTGGTCTGGGTGTTGAAAGTGACTTGATAGATTAGAGAACAAATGGGAATAAAAGGATATCATTTGACAATTTGAAAAAATGAATACATTGAAAGAAAATAAAATGAAATGATGGAAGTAAAATACAATTGAAAAAATTTACACAAAAGTAAAATATATACTAGAAAAATATTAAAGAAAAATATTTTTAATAAAAATTGAAAGTAAAAATAATTTTTTCTCTTTCTGTATTCATGAAAAAGAAAAGAGAGAGGAAAAAAGAGAAAATTGAATAGATGGGCCAGCGAACAGATTGAAATGTGACTGAAATTACTTCGTTTTCTCCTTGAAGTCAAACTATAGTCCTTAAACTAAGCAGGCAGAAAGATTTGTGTTCTTGAAGAGTGAGGTTGGCCTAGTTGGGTGGGCCTTAGTGTAACTGCTCTGTTCTCCACTAGATGGCGCTGTTTAGCTTACGGGGGTGGATTGTTGTGGTGCTTGTAGGTTTGTATGTGCATGCGTGGGAGTGGTTAAAACAGGGTCACCCAGCTAACCAGTCTCTAGCATCAGAACTCTATTCTCCCCATCAGTAATCGCGCATCCATCCTTTTCCTCGGCTTCCTTCCACTCCCCACTTTTACACTGTCTGTGACCAAGCCCCAGGCAGCACCTCCCTCTTGCATTTTATTTCAAATGTGGCTATTTTTTCCCGACCCCTTATTTCTGAGGGACTGCGGCTTTGACCTGTTCTGTCCCTCTGCAGGTGAGTCTCACCAAGCAATGTCCAGGTGCTGGCCGCACCCAGGAGTGTTTGTGGGACTGTGCTGCTGCTGATGCCCAGAGACTGTGGCTGTGTGCCAGGCCACCCCAGGAAAAGTTCACAAGATCATCTAGCAGCAGCGTTTCAGGGGTTATGGAAAATCACCACACACATCTGGTACCAGGCTTCACCCTTAACGACCTTGTTCCAGCACCAGTGAATGTGGTTGTTCTCCTGGGTCCACTGTGGCCTTTGCCTGTAGGGGGGAGGGACACACACACAGCCTCTACCAGATTTCCTCCCAGCAGGGGAACCACATCTGCCTGTGTTGCCCAAAGACCCCCAGACTTCACTCTGCTTCTGCGGATTCTCCCTTCTCACCAGAGCACTATCATGTATTAAGCTGCGGAGTTTCAGACTTGCACTCCCCCTGTTTATAGAGTCTTAATGGAATTTAAATGCTCTCCTTTCTCCTTTCTCCCTTTTTAGTTCAGTCCCTGAGGCTGTTTCCACTTTTCCACTTTCTCTCCAGCTGCTGTTGATGGGGTGCTTTTCCCATATTCTCCCCTCTGTCTCTGTCCTCTCTCCACAAGCAAAAACAGCTCCCTGCCCTCCACGGCTTCTCTCTCCCCCAGTTCACCTCTCTGTGCCGCATACCTACTTAGTTCTGTGGTTCAGGTTGTATAGATTGTTGTGTTAATCCTCAAATCAGTTTTCTAGGTGTGCAGGGTGTTTAGTGTTGATCTGGCTGTATTTCATGGATGTGAGACACAAGAAAACTTCCATGCTGTTCCACCATGTTGCCTCCTCTTCCTATGATGAACGATCATTTAATGGTATATTTAAGGCTGCACTTAAAAAAAATGGCTAAAATTAAAACATTCTGCACCAAATGCTACAATTTAATTGCTTGAAAAGAAATTAACTCTGAAAGTTGAAAAGAGGCATAGTGGCTGCACAGCTAGATATAAAGGCATGTACACCTGAGCTACAGTTCATGAGGACTTGAACTACAGCAGAAGGAAAACTATTTGAAAACAGGTACATCGGGTAATGCTTTGGATTTAAAAGATTGGTGATATATTGGATTGTCGAAGTGCTGAAAACATAATTATGTTATCATAATTATGTTATGATTAAACTGAGATTTTGGAATTGTAAACAATGAAGATCCTAATAAAATTCACCAAGATTGTAAACACGTGGAAGAATGTTTCTCTTTCTTTGACCAGATGGGTGGATTTGGAGCAATTTAAAAAATTGTGAATTTGATTTTTTTTGCTTGTGAATTATACATATGAGCACTTAACTCTATAAATATACTGATAATTAAATTAAATATATTAAATACCTTTTAAATGACCTCAGTGGATTTATGCTTTAAGTAAATTATTGATGGCAATGCCATCAATTATTCACAATTATGCACTTGTTTTGGTAAAATTCACTATTAAAAATTGATATTATATAAAATTTAAACCACCAAAAATACTCTCAAGCATGGTTTTGTGTCTGATTTTATAGTATCACACTGATTGACAACAATGACATATACCTATCATCTATTATCAACATCATCATCATCATCATCATCATCATTTATTATTTCTATCTATCTAAATTCTTGATATTAGGATTATGTTCAACTTGGGAGTAATTACAAATATTGGATTAATGTTTATATAGTTAAACAATAGATCATTGCTCTACTTTCATTAAGAAAATCATCATTTCACCAAACTTTATGTATTTCCGGATCTCAGCTATTTAGTTCACACTAAGACATTTCACAAATTACAAAATTAGTTACCATTTGTTCTGAACCAACTAACAGATCATAGTGGCTCCCATCTGGTATTCTATTAATAGTAAGTGTTAGTAAATATATCCTTACATGTTTTAGTACTTTAAATCTTCATGGCACTTATACACCTCTTGTTTTCTACACAGCACTATGAAGTTGTTACTATCACTCTTGTACAGATTGTGGTAGACTCAGTTATTGTTCAGGAAATTAGCACTTCTTTTCCCCATCTTCAGTTTCCATGGAAGGAGTGAACTACTTCACCTCATTGATACTAGACTCAGGCATGTAATTTGCTTTGGCCAAATGAGCTGTTAAGGATATGTTGCAAGCAGAGGCTTGACATGCCTTTGCAGTCGTTGGGCTTTTTCTTTTCTCCTGCTTTATGTCATGAGATTAACCTATTTCAGGTAGCTTCTGGATGAAGAAGAAAGATAGATGTCTGAGTAGAGTTGGATCTACCTGGCTTGGAGCCAAAGCCAGCTGAATCCAACCTGGATGAGTTTCACATCTGCCCATTTACAGAAATGTAAGTGAGAAATAAATTATTGTTTTATGTCACTGAAATGTTTGTTATATAACAAAAGCTGATTGAAATACAGACTATAAAAATTAAAGGTAGAATTTTTTTTAAATTTTTTTAATATTTATTCCTGAGAGAGACAGGAATAAATGTGTGGGAGGGGCCATGAGATAGGAGACACAGAATCTGAAACAGGCTCCAGGCTCTGAGCTGTCAGCACAGAGCCTGATGCAGGGCTTGTATTCATCTTGTATTCATGAACTGTGAGATCATGACCTGAGCTGAAGTCCGATGCTTAACTGACTGAGTCATCCAAGCATCCCAAAGGTAGTAATTTTCTTAATATCCTCTGTACTATAAAGAAAGTCAACTTCTTTTGTTTTTCATGAACCTAGAGGCCTTTTTGGAATTAGGAGCTATATTTATGCAGGTTATATGACATCACTACTGAATATAATATATGAAAATTATTATAAAGATAAATTAACAAGTTAATGTTTAGTGCATCAGAATGGACTCAGATGCATCTACAAGAGAGAAATGAATTGCATGAGCAAGCAAACTAATATTTTTAGTATTTATCTTTTAACAGCTGATATTCTTCATTAATAAATAGTTATGCTTACTATTTGTACTTCCCTTGAAGACTATCTAAAGAGCTATTCAGCTGGTGACTATTCAAATTGTACTTCTTCCTTTTAAGTATGGGCCTGGGATTTCTTCCTCTATCCAATAATTTTGTCTTCATTAAAGTCAAAATACTTTAAACAGAGATCAAATAATGAGACCCTATGTATCTAATAACCTCTCATTAATGCTATTGAATCAACTGCTGACTTAGTCCTTCGTGTAATCATGTTAAAGTGTCTGATAGTAACCTGTGATTATTGAGAAACTGAGTTGAACAAAGAGAAGCAAACAATAGTCATAGATATTTCTGACTGGACAGAAATACATGGTTGAAAGAAATTTTAGGACACTGAGAAGAAATTCATCCATTGAAGTTAACTTCAAGCAAGTCTGACAGCTCAAATTCCGAGGGTCTTCATTCATGCAGTTACTTCTAATAATTTCATATAAATCTTGCCTAAATTCCTTCTTCCCTAGACAGTAAACAAAAGACATAATATTTTTAAAAAATGAAAAAGGAACAGAAACTAAATGTGATGTAAGTGGTTATTTCTATTTCTACTTTAAATAATTTCCTGATTGCATCTTTATGTTTAGGTAGTGATGACAGCTTCTTTCAACCAAAGCAATACAGAGAATATTTTAAGCTATGGCATATGTTCTAATTTTGAGAACCTAACAGAGGATAAGTGGGTTTTAGGATTTATACAAATAAATTATTAATAATTGCTTGGCATTTATTTGATATATACTTAATAATTAATGTCTAAATTATAATTGAAGAAAATGTTTTCACATTTTTTTCAGTTCATTTGAAGTCATTATTATCACCACAGATCACTTTGTCCATTCTTTAAACAAACATTTTGTAAGACTTACAATTACCTATCTTCATGAGAAAACTAAAAGACATTCAAATCAGTATTTTGAGCTTCTTAGAAGTAGAAATTACATGATGATTCTTTCACATACACTATACAAAATGATAATTTAGAAGTGAAGTTTTATATTAGCAAGAAGTTATACTTTGTTTTCTATTTAGTAAACCATTTGGTAAACTTTGTTTTGTCTTATCATACTACTGGGAACAATCAGATTAACTTGATAAATGTGAAATAAAGTTGAATGATAGGAAAAGAGAGCACAAGTATTAAAAAAGTAGATATCACATGTAGATAATTTTAAATCACTGTTCATTTAAAATATTCAAGAATTATCATATTACATGGATGGCCAAATGCATAAATACTAATGGCTTACCACATCAGCCAGAAGGCAATTAGACTCACTATGGCCAGGACTGTACTAAATAACTCACACATTACACATATAATACTTAAAACATTAGGTGAGACATTCTAATTACCATTTTTGAAACAAGGTGATCAGTTGCTATGAAATTTAACTAAATTTGAGTTATGCAACTTCCCAGATTTAAAAATGACAATATTTAAATACAAACCTAGAATTGTCTAATCCCAAAGCCCATGCACTTAACTACTATGCAATATCAGTAATCGTATTTGGTAGGGAAGAATATTAAAGGAGAACTCATAACTTTGTCAGATTTTATTAGTATAGAGTTAAGGGAAAAGAAAATGAGTTTTAAATGGTGTGAGTTAATGTACCAATGAAGGGTAGTCAACAGTACAGGAGTATAAAAAGCGTATTATATTGTGATCAGTAAACTAGCAGGGCATTACGTTTACAGGAGCAATTACATTAGGACAGAAATAATTTGAAAGTTATTTTAGGAAATTTCAGCCTCTCTTTCAGGTCAGATGTGAGTGTTAAAGGAAATCATAAAATCTCATTATATAGACAGAAGAGTAATCAATAATCATGTTTAATTTACCCAGTTTATCTTGGAATGTATGTGATTAAAAATACTTATGACATATCTAAAATTAATGTTTGTAGAATCTCATAAGTATCCTAAAGAAAGTAAAGACAAATCCAAGTTAATTGAATTATGTGATTTTCACACCAAAGTAAATATAAATGTTTAGTTCAAGAAGGCTCTGCTCACCCAAGAGAGAGAATTCATCTTAAATCACTGAATTGAGAATATTATTGAACTGAATGTTCCCAGAAAATATTTCCTTCAGGTTTCAGCCTGATGGTTTTCATTTGATACATACAATAATTATCATTTCCTTTTTCCTTTCTATTTGATGTTAAATCATGCAGAAATCTTATTGCATCTTTTTGACACATTATGTTGCTTCTGCAAGTGTAGCATATTTCTTTCTGCACCAAATCTTGCCTAACACACGAAAAGATTCATTAAACTAGCTAAAAAGTTAAGCATTTTTTGGTGGTTTTATTTTTTGTGTTTTAGTAATCTAATAGGAACTGCAGATATGTTTGAAAACAGAAAAAAATAGTTTATGTATTTTGAGCATAAGGAATGGTGTCTAATAAAAACAAAGTTGGAAAGGAAATTTAAAAAGGACTCACTGAGCAGATGGAAGGAAAGAGTATCAAAAAAGCAATTTAGATCCATAAAATTTCATGACTAAAATAATATTCCAGAACAATATCAAATATCCAGAAAGTTATTTGATGCTTTTATTGAAATTTATTAAAATCTAATGGAATATAAAAGAGGGAAATTGGGTATTTTGGACATCCTGATCATACCTTGTGATGAATCTGCCAATGTCAATTTGCTATCAATCAGTATTACAAGTCACACTTCTGGCGTCACAGTGGCATGTTGGCATTAGCTTCCCTCTCTGTTACTCTATTACTACTCTACTGAGGCATATTCTAGGACTCTAACTGCCCAGGTTGGTCAGCTTATGTACTCAAAATATGCACTTATTCATTTTCTTTATAGGTCACACTACATAATACAAATTCGCTGTTATATCCATGAGAAAGGATGGTTATGTCTATTTTCTTGTATTAAGATATCCTATTGAACAAAAGTAATCATTCTCAAAATGAAGAAAGTGCTTTTCCTTAGAGACTGATGGGGTTTTAATTCATAGCTCTTCTCTCCCATTGTAGGACTAAATTAGGCAATTTTAAAGGAAAGAAGCTTTCCTATTTGTAGATCAAAGATATAGTGGAGAGATGCCCTGGATGCCCTCAAGCTACCACAGAGTATCTTAATCTCTAAAATCAGCATATTGATCCTTCTCTGTGAACCAAATACTATCTCAGGGCATTATCTTCACATTTACTATATATACTATGTCTATATATATATATATATATACACACACATGTATATATATATAGACACATGTATATATATACACATATATATATACACATGTGTCTATATATATATATATATATATATACACACATTACATGTTTTGCTGAAGGATTCTTGGGAAATGTTATTATTTTATAAATATTGGTTTCTTATATAAAGATAAGAGTAAGTAACAAGGCAATAATAGCATGTATAACAGGCAAAGACCATTTGCTTGGACTGTCTCTGCTAACTGTGCTTCTTAATCAAATAAAATACTTATGTGACAGCACTAAGACATTTGATTGCATTTGGTAGATTTTCTGGTGGCAAACTATTATCTTTCATAGGATAAAAACTGTTTGGCCATGTTATGAATAAAAAGTTGATTATAATTAGCTAATTTTTCTGCTAAGTACTTATTTTTATTGACCTTCATAAGTGACATTGACTTATACTATTAACCTCTTCATTATCCATTTTGGTACTAAATTTCCATTAAATTAAGTGGGCATCTTCATTATATTATTATTTTCTGGAATTACATAGAGTATTAACATTTTTTAACTGCTAAAAATGTAAGTTGGACACACTTTGTTTTGGGAAAGAATGCAATAATACATGTTGCTTAACATCCAAATTCTTTGCTGGTTATTGTTGTTTGAATTTTTTATTTCTTCTTGATCCAATTTTACATGTTGTTGTGATTTTATTAAATTAACATTTGTTAAGCAGAGCTCCAAGTGGGGCATCTGATGTTAAGCATCTGATGTTCAACAAAGTTAGCAAGGCAAAATGAAATAGAGAAGTTTATTCCTTACAGGTCCTAGAGGAGGTACATAGTATACCTTGAGGGGCTACAAGGTACGGTAGGCAGAGTTTAAGTAGCAAGACCAGGGCACATGGCTTTATGAGGGTGTGTGGGTGGAGTGTTTCTGGGGTTCCCTGGCTAAGGCCAGATTGGTAATTCAAAGCAAAAAGAACATTTTTGTTTGGCTCTGAAGGAGGTCTTATCTAAGTGATGCACAAGGGCAAGGAACTGAAGCAGGAGAGACTTCATCGTTAAGGCATCAGTAAGTCATATCAAGAACTTGAACTCATTTATGACCTTGCAGACTGTTATGTAGGGCATGTACTCGCAAGAAGGGCTAATGTCAGTTCAAGGTCCCTGCAGGCCACTTAACCATACAAAATAGATGCCAAAGCAGCAATATTATGGAGTAATTTAACTAAAATATATGTGTTGAAGAACACACATCTGTTTCTGATACTTCCATTGAAATTAAATTTTCAAAAAGATTTGCATAAAGTTGTACACAATGTAGTTGTTTGAGTTTTAAATCTCAATTATATACAGAGCTAATATTCAGCTAATGAACATGGTGATACATATAGTTTATTAAAATATTGAAATACCTGTGTACCTATTAATAAATAACCTCTGCCCAAACACTCAAAGAATAACTCCACCCAAACAAAGTGCTTTTTTAAATTGACTGGATGCTTTAATTGGCTTTCCATTCAGCAGAAGAACAGTTCTATACCTTGTCAACTTTGGAACATGTGAGTTGAGGCACAGGGGAATGTAAAGGACCTCTCTGGCATCCCCTATTCTTCACATGAAACCAGCCAGCTATGGTCTGTGCCTCCATTCTAGCTTTTTCTCTGGCCAGAGTGTTTTCTGCCAAATGGTACACTGCATTTGTGACCCTAAGTTGTCCTCTCTGTGTGTGGGAAATAGTTTCCATAGATTTGTCTCAGAAGGACCTGCTAAGAGGAGAGCATAAGTGAGTGGACAATAACACCTACACTAAATACAGAAGACATGCATTATGGTCTCCCAATCCTGCTACACTCTGTGACTTGAGGAGATCCTGAAGGAAGAGAGGAAACACTTGAATGGTTGGGGCAGTTACTGGATCTGAGTCCATATTTTCATTTCTCTAAATTATTGAATAGTACCTCCATTTTATGGGAAGAATTATTTAAAACCCACTTACATAAGTAATAGTAGTTTTGTTAATAAAAATTAACACTAAATCCATGTAATTCATGGAGAAATCTGTAGTAATTGCCTTATTTTTTAGCATATATATTCATAAATATATCTCTTTTCTTAATAAAATTTGGCAGGACTTTGATACTCTGTTAGTCTTTTCAGAAAGCACATGAGTTTTATTATTAATCCTATAGTATTTTATTTACAGCTCTTTTAATTTACTTTTGTTGTTATTTGTTTTATTTTGTCTTGTTTTACTCTGCTTTTTTTCTATGAGTATCATTTATACATTGTTTCTATCAAACTCATTAAAAAGTGTATACTTCTCTTATTGGATTACAGCATATTCTGAATATCCAAAATATTCAGCCCAATCCTTTATTAACAGTCGTTTTCTATTTTTATCCTTGGTCTTCAAATATTTAAATATTAAATTATACTAGTAGAAACTAACACAAGGGGCACTTGGGTGGCTCAGTCAATTGAGCATTGACCATTGAATTTGGCTCATGGTCATGAGATTGAGCTTTGCATCAGGTTCCATACTGGGCTGGAGCCTGTTTAATATTCTCTCTCCCTTTTCCCATGCCCCTCCTCCACTTGAGTTCACGTGCTCACTCTCTCTCTCTCTTTCAAAATAAAAAAAAATAAGTTTTTTTAATTATTAAAAAAAAGAAAAGAAATAGATATTTGACCTGGTTTAATGTTAATGAAATCCTTACAAGACAGAGAAAATAGGAAGCTATGGATTAGGATAAGTAAAAGAGCACTAAGGTGACATATTTGCTGTATGAATTTGCCATACCATGGCAACCTAGTGTATGCATTTAAATGGGATGTATCTATCAAATAAGATACCTTTCCTGTGGTCCAAGTAGGATAAGAATGCCAAGGGCAAAACTCTTATTGTCTGAAGTAAAAATTAAACGAGTTGAGACAAAATAAAGTGGAAAATTAAATAAAATCCCTATGACTATACTAGTATTAGGAAACTAGACAATAGGTCAAAGTAGAGTGAGAAATAAATATGAAAATTTTATGATGAGAAAATATTTTTATTATTATTTGTTAT
Organism: Panthera tigris; assembly: GCF_018350195.1. NCBI lineage: Eukaryota > Metazoa > Chordata > Mammalia > Carnivora > Felidae > Panthera > Panthera tigris. Next base: position 58,525,242 of record NC_056660.1, read on the forward strand.
AAAGATGTCATAATCAAATTTGTTTGGAGCTGATATCAGATTCAAAAGATAAAATTCGGCAGAAATAAAAAGGAAAGTAGAAAGAATCATCATAATCATCATGGAAGATTTTACCATCTATTCTCAAATGGTAATGGAAGCCATACGGAAAGTAAATCAGCTAAGAGTGTAGAAGATTCAACAATAATATTAGCAAAATTTATTGAGTTGACATTTATAGACAGTTTTTAAAAATACAGAATATTTATTCCAATGCATCTTCAAATTTGTAAAAATTGACCTTATAAGAGGTCATAAGGTGTCAAAAATTTCAAAAGACATTCTCAGATTTGTGAAAATTGACCTTCTAAGAGGTCATAAGTTCTCAAAAACTTCAAAATAATAAAAACATATAGAAGATGCTCTTTGACTACAATGAAATCAAATTGAAATTATGAAGACAGGCCATATCCTAGACCATAAACAAAAGTTCAACAAATTTAAAATAATTCATAGCATGGAAGATATATTCAATGATGATAATAAAGTGAAGTGCAAACCAATAACAGAAAGTTATCAGAAAAATCACCCCATATTTTTACAATATTTAATATTTAAAAGCAAATAAAACACAAATATATAAAAAGAAATCAAATATAGTCTTAGTGAATGTGGGGAAATTATGTAACAAATCCTACATTGAATCATGTTGAAATTCCCAGGATATTAGAATTAGAAGGGACCTTTTGAAACACATAAAAATCATTTCAAGAGAACACAACACTAAATTTATATTTTGTGGGGAAAGATTAAATGTATTTTCTATAAGATCAGGAACAAAGCAGGGATATCTGCTCTCGTTGCTTAGAGTCAACAATTCACTTTAGGCATTAGCCAAATAAATAAATCAAGAAAAAAATTTTAGAAAGTATCCAGATTAGAAAGAATGAAGTAAATTTGTCTTTATTTACACACAATATAATTGTGTCTGTAGAAAAACTGAAGCATTCTACAAAAAATAGTTATAAAATCTAATAAGTAAGTTTAGCAGTGTTACATGGTATATGATGAATGTACATAAAATAATTGTATTGTTATTAGGTTACAATCAAATTCACATGTGAAAATAAAAAACAATGTATTTTATAATAACATAAAGTATGTAATATGCAGGCATATGTTTATAAGATGTGGATGATCTCCAAAATAAAAAATATAAAATATCACTCAGTGAAAATAAAGACCTAAATAAATTTAAGGATATATAATGTTCATGCATCAGAAAACTCTGCTATCCTTAAGATATTGATTCTCTTTCTAATTGTTCAATAGACTTTAATGCAATCCTCATCAGATCCCTGCATGTTTTTAGGCAAAAATTTGCAAATTGAGTGTAAAATTTACATGGAAATGATGGCAAAAGCTTGGAAAGCCATCTTTGAAAAATGAGAAAAAGAAAGGGGACTTATATTACCTGATATACAGTAAATTTATACTAATCTGGTATAAGCTAAGTCAATGTGATGTAAAAGAGTTAAGAGTCTAGAACTAGACCCACACATGTATGATCAATTGATTTTTGACAAAAATATCAAAGCAATTTATTGGGAAAAGGACGACATTGTTAACAAAGCATTGGGACATAGATACAGATAGATATAGTTAGATTAGAGATAGATAGATGATAGATAGATAGATAGATAGATAGATAGATAGATAGATAGATATGGATATATCTCCTTATTACATACTGTAAAAAAAGAATGCATCAACATAGATAACCTAAATATAGTTGCCAGAATTATAAACTTTTATCAATAGGGGAAAGTGTCAGTATAGTGAGTTTAACAATGATTTTTTAAGTACAACAGAAAGCAGGGATGATAGAACAAATAATTAATACATTTTACTTTATCAACATTTAAAAACTTTGCTCTTCAGAGTAAAAAGTAAAGCACACACAATGTGTACTTGTAAAACACATGTCTCCCAAAGTAATTTACTTAACATAAAGAACTTTTACATTTAATAAGAGGAAAAGAACCTTACGTTAACTTGGCAAAATGTTCGAATACACTCCTCAAGTAATAATATATACAAATGGCAAAGAATTAAGTACATGAAATGATGTTTAACCTCATTAGTCATTTGGAAATGAAGAATAAACCACATTTCCATACTACTGTTGTATTAATCATGCTATTATTATTATTATTATTATTATTATTATTTTGCTATATTTTGTGATGCTTTAACATTTTGGTATTTGTAGACCCAGGGTAGGAGTGCAACTCCTAGGTTTAGCTGATTCTAGAGATAGAAAAAAGTTTGCCTATAAGCAAAACTTCGATATGCAAGTCAACCAATCCAGAGTCCATATCTTCACACACTTTCTTTTATCAGTATCCAGCAGTCCACGACACTATCCTTCTGCTGCACCTGCCAAGGTCAGGTAAAAGACAACTAGAGACCACACCTATACCCCAGAGCTGCTGAAATTATTCAAACCATCCAGTCGTAAGCCCGTTCAGCTGCTTACCCTGCATCACCATTCCTTCCCAGGAAAACCACAACAAAGGCTTTTGTCCATATTTTCTCCTCATTCTTTTTGCCTTCAGACCAACCCTGAGGCTTTCCTGTTTGGGGTTTCCTGTTTGGGGTGGTGTGCTCCCTACTTTTGGAAAGCTGAGTAAAGAACTATCTTTTCCATGGCAATCATTTCCTGATCTCTTGACCTCAGCATATTTGAATAAAAACAAAATCCCAACAGAATGGGTAAATTGAAAAAGAAATAATCATATCAAGTGTTCACAAGGGTGTGGAGCAAGTTGATCTCTCCAGTACCACTGGTAGGAATATGAAATGACACAATCATTTTTTAAAACATTTTGACTGTTTCACAATAGTTAAAAATACATTTACCATATTCCACTTATTTATTATGTGTAGCCAAGAGAAATGAAAGTGTATGATCTTGATAATACTTGAATGCAAATATTTATCTGTGATAAGAACATGTGTAAACAACCCAGATGTTTCTTCACAAGGGGATAAATAAATTTTGGTATGTTCATACAAAGAAGTACTATTCAGTAATACAAACATTTAAGCATCAATTGATACAACAGTAATGTTTTTCAAAAAAGGAAACACTGCTTGTATGTACAGTTTTACAACATGAAAACTAATCTATAGTGAGCACAGTAGATCAGTGGCTGTTGATCAGAGATAAGAAGGAGAGTGAGGATGGTCTGCAAGAAGGGATTGTGAAAGGCTATGTCAATATTTTTCAAGGGCATGAAAATATTTGGGGGATAATGGAGATGTTTATTAACTTGATTTGGTAATAGTTTCAAACTTGTAACCATATGTCAAGATAGATCAAATTGCACTTTAAAAGTGCACTTCATTGTATGTAAAATAGACGTAAATAGAGCTCTTAAATGAATGAGAAAGAAGGAGGTGAAAAGATTTGGCTCTTCACATGTCACCCAAATACCACAGAAGTCACTTTCACATTTTATCTGTAATGTTGATTTATATCAAATATAAATATAACTCCATCTTAACATAGGTAACATTAACTTAAAATACTTCTTAAACCACAGTGGTATGGCTATTAGTCACATAAAAAGCAAGTCTGCATAGGTTTCATTAACATTAATTGAAGATAATGCTATGTCAATCACATTGAGATATCTTTTACTTGATCAACAGCAATTAAAATATTATTAAGTAGAGCAATCTACATTACACTTAAAATTGTCTTCATGCTATTTTTTAAATATTTTAATCAACTTTAATTGTCCTATTCTCTGTTTTGTGATTTTATATGTTGATAGCTCATTTCAAAAGAGCAGTAAAACAAAGGCTCCCCATGTGTAATTGTTTATAAAATTTTATTTCAAACTACTAATTCCTTTTAAGGAAATGTACTTATCCATTACAAGAACAGCCATTTAAGGCTCGTATATTTTTTTTGTCATTATTCTTTTCATTAATCATCATGAAGATTGCCAATAATGACAGTGCTTTAAAAGAAAAATTATCCAACCAGTTGACAAAAGCAACATGGTTTGGGAAATATCTCCCAAGGACTTGAATGTAGAAGTTAGAGAAATAGAAAAATAACGTGTGTGTGTGTGTGTGTGTGTGTGTGTGTGTGTGTGTGTTTTAAACTAACCTTACAAAATAATATGAGTGTATCCATGAAATCTGCTGAGTATCTATGATGTACTTTGAGGCATATACACATGAATAGAAATTATCCTTGTACTTAGAGTGCTTAAAGCCAAGTGGAGAATTGGACTTATAAACAATTGTGCTCTAGTGAATTGACTGCTAAAAAAGATGTGTGTGTATGTATAAAGTTAATTACAGATCCAAGAGAAAAAACCCTTATGTCTGCAAAATAAAGTCAGGCAAACTTAGCTGGAAAGGTGACCTGACATCTCTCACTTGCAAGGTGAGCAGTTTTCTAGGCAGAGAAGATGGAAATTCTAGGAATAGGAAACAGGATGTGCAAAGGCAATGAGGTAAAGTTCACATATATTTTTAAAGAAAGTAACTTCATATTCGTTTTAAACTTTTCTTTCTCCTTTCCTTCCTTCCTTCCTTCCTTCCTTCCTTCCTTCCTTCCTTCCTTCTTTTCTTCTTTCCTTCCTTCCTTTCTAAACAGTGTATTAGAAAGACAGTAAATAGAAAAAATAAAGTGTGTTCAAAATTAATTGAAGTTTATATTACTTAAAGCAATTGTCCTACAAACATACTAGTTAAAGTAAAATATATTTTGTAAAGTTTATTTTTAAAATCCAAAGACCTCTGTTTTGTTTTAAAGGGACCAACCAAATAGTAGAATACAAAAATATACCACTTTAAAATTCTGCAATATTGATAACAGAACAGTTCTTACCATTATAGTGTTATTGCTATACTACTGATTTTGATAAAATATCTTTAGTTGTCAATCAGCTGTTTAACTAAGATATCTTCAGTTGTCATTCTAGCAATGGAACATATTAAATTTACTGGGAAATTATTCCTATTATAAGGAGGATTATGAGGTTTTTGGTTTTGTTTTCATACCATGACATATTGTAATATTCACATACAAAAGGATTTATCTGATTCTGTCGTTTTAACAAATTAAAACTTTAACACATATATATATGGTAAGATAGCCAAAAAAATAATTCAGCATGTGAATTTATTTGTTGTCCTAATTTCCATTAAATGAAATCTTTTTAAGCTGACCAAATTTATTCTCTGAAATGTATAGTATCTTTAAAACAGTCACCTTTATTTAGAAAGTAATGTTTAGGGGCGCGTGGGTGGCTTGGTCCGTTAAGCGTCCAACTTCGGCTCAGGTCATGATCTCATGGTCCATGAGTTCGAACCCCACGTCGGGCTCTGTGCTGACAGCTCAGAGCCTGGAGCCTGTTTCAGATTCTGTGTCTCCCTCTCTCTGCCCCTCCCCTGTTCATGCTCTGTCTCTCTCTGTCTCAAAAATAAGTAAACATTAAAAAAAAAAAAAGAAAGTAATGTTTAGATATACACATACGCTTTGGTATAATTTCTGCATTAGACAACGTTGGAATGTTCATTATGATCATTAAAATTATGTATTAAAAACCTTTCCAACTGGCACCAACATTTCCTAAGCTATATAGGTCACAGGCATCATGTTGCTTGACAATATTAAGAAAATAAGCCTAAAAATCCAAAGAGGATAAATATCTGTATTACTTTGATAGAACTTCTTAGCCTCAAGGTAGTTTACAGTATTTAAAAAAATAATCTATGCTAGACCTCTCTGAAGTAAAACCACTAGAGTTGCAATAATGAGTTTAAAAGATACTAGAAATTACTTAATTTTAACCTTAAGACTTTTTCCACATTCTCTGACTTAATAGCAGTGACTTATCTTTTTAAATCCAGTGAGGTGGGGGAGGAAGAAAGAAAAGAGTCACAGAGGTTTCAATTTCTGATGGGTTTATCTGGTCTAACTGCATTCTTTTAGACACTCAGGTAGCTAGGATACACTTTGCCCAAGAGGCAAAGCTAATGGAGAAGTGGATCTACAGCCAAGCAGAACATCTTCAGTTTTACCACAATCAGCATGTGTTCATACCCCTCAGCTAGCACGGGAGAAGATAGCAGCTTTGTTCAGTATGTTTATCCCTCTTTTCTACTCTCTGAGGTTGAATGAACAATGTCAGTGAGAAAAATGGTGAATTGTGTAAATATTTTGGATTCTGTTATATATATGCCTTTCTTCATTCTCTTATTTCAGAGGAAAATTGATGGAAATTATTATTTTATTTTTAAAATAATAAGATCAGGTAGAAAATGATGATTTAGCAGCAACTACTTTCATATAATCCTTCATTTCTATGCTTTCTTTCTTTTTTTCTTCTGCCTTTTTTAAACATTATTTTAAAGTTTCTATTTAAATTCTGGTTAGTTAACATGCAGCATAATACTCGTTTCAGGTGTATAATAGAGTGATCAGCATTTCCATGCATCACCCAGTACTCATCATGAGGAGCACCTTCTTTCTGATTCTCTTTTTCTTTTATGTTTTTTGATCTATCTCTTCCTCTTCTCCCTATTTTTTCTTTTCTGCTATAATCTCTTTCTATTTTTATGACGTGTCTCTTCCTTTCTTTTCAGTGTGTTTTTTTTTCATACAGTGAGGGGGTGGGAATTGGAAGGCTAAAACTGCTTATTTTTTACAAGTATAAGCTAGAGAAATAAGGTGGAGGGAAAATTAAGTTCAGTTGCTGTTTTTGTAATCTGATCGAGTGGCATAACTATTAATGATAATTTATTTTATTTAAAAACATTTACTGGGGCACCTGGGTGGCTCAGTTGGTTAAGCATGGACTTCAGCTCAGGTCATGATCTCACGGTTCATGAGTTGGAGCCCCGCAATGGGCTCTGTGCTGACAGCTCAGAGCCTGGAGCCTGCTTCTGATTCTGTATCTCCATCTCTCCCTGCCCCTCCCCCCTCTCATGCTCTGTCTCTCTCTCTCAAAAATAAAATAAATAAACCTTAAGAAAATTACTAAAAAGTAATTGTGATTCTTTAGAGACAGTATTTTGATTATGCTGTATGATATTTCACTTACATAGTGACTTTTTCGCCACCCTAAGTGTCCCTTATTGATATGTATGCTTCAGTTTATAAAAATGATTTAAAAGACCAAAAGATGTAGAAGAGGTTTAAATACTCATATCTTGGATGGCTAGAGATAATGTCATTTCTGGAAGTTATTCATAATCAGGAGAACTATTAGGATTCTTCTTCAAGTGTAAGCATTTTTTTTTAATTTTGGATCTTATGACTCTGTTCTCTGTTTCTGTATCTCATTAATTTTCTTCCCCCTTTTTCACACACTAATAAAAACAACTTCTTTGTGTTGGCTTCTCAATATTAGCTTTCCTATATGTTTGTTCATAAGTCTGGAATCTGATTTGAGCATTATTGTCCACATGTTAGTACTCAAAGAAGGTTGTCACAGGATTTGAAGTCAAAGCTGTTAACTGAGAGGAAATTTCCAGTATTTAGTTAACATAAAGAAAGTTAAAAATATAAGAAGGGGAAATATGTGGAATAAGAGACAGTTGATGACATAGGCATGGGAACAAGCCAGAAAAGAGAGTATGAAATATGAATTGGGGGAAAAAAGGAGACATTCTGACCATAAAATTGTTGGATGCTACATTAAATAGGTCTAAATTACCTTTAGAACAAGGAAACACTATTTAAGTTTTTAAGCATGTGAGTATTAAAAAAATATTTCTTCATAAATGTGACCCTAGTTGCACTGCCATAGGAGTTAAGGATGCTAGCAACAGAGAACTCAGAAAAGTAATAAAGTTGATAAACTTAGTGGACAAGTTCGGTAGATATAAACTGTATAGATTGGGCCAAGTAATTGACCTCAAGAGCTAATGAGAACAATGGGATGTTCTGTGACTATCCTATAGATTTCTAGCTAAGAACAATATCTAGATAGTGTCGTAATATACCAATAGAAGTAAACCAAAGGAAGGAACTGATATCACTAGGAAAAGATTTGGAGGCAGTTTAGATTTTTTTCAAAGTTACCATATAGAGAACAGCCTCTTTTTAAATCTGTTTCAAGGACAAAGTTAAGAAAAATGTTGTTGTTGTTGTTGTTTTAGTTCTTTATCCCAGCCTGATTTTTAAAAATTTGTTTAAGTGTTTATTTGAATCATGGTTGGTTAATATATAGTGTAATATTTGTTTCGGGAGTAGAACTTAGTGATTCATCACTTATGTATGACGCCCAGTTTTCCCAGGCTGATTCATATTCAAGTTAGTGTATATGCTATCTTCTGAGATAGCAGGTGTGTAAAAGAACACATCAAATATCAAATATACATATTTATAAGAAACTATTTAGGACCCATAACTAATTGGAAATGTTTTATCTATTTTTACTATTTGACATTTGATATATATCCACAAGAAATAATATTGTTTTCATTTTATTTATTTATTTATTTATTTATTTATTTATTTATTTTTAATGTTTATTTTTGAGACAGAGAGAGACAGAGCATGAATGGGGGAGGGGCAGAAAGAGAGGGAGACACAGAATCGGAAGCAGGCTCCAGGCTCTGAGCCATCAGCCCAGAGCCTGACGCGGGGCTCAAACTCACGAACCGTGAGATCGTGACCTGAGCTGAAGTCGGACGCTCAACCGACTGAGCCACCCAGGCGCCCCTGTTTTCATTTTAATGAAGCATTGACTATATTAAAAATATGAGATTGTATTAATCAAATTTGAAGTCATACCTTTAATTTTTATTTCATATTTCAAATTGAGATAGAAAAAATAGCTAGCTTAAAATAGCAAAGGCTTCTAATGTCATAGATGGATTTAAAATGCAAGGGCGCCTGGGTGGCTCAATCAGTTAAGCATCCAACTTAGGCTCAGGTCAGGATCTCATGGTTCATGGGTTCAGGCCCGCATCAGGCTCTGTGCTGACAGTTTGGAGCCTGGAGCCTGCTTTGGATTCTGTATCTCTCCCTCTACCCCTTACCCACTTGTGCTCTGTCTCTCAGAAATAAATAAAAACGTTAAAAATAATAAAAATTTTAAGAAATAAATAAAATGCAAATGATTGGGGTGCCTGGGTGGTTCAGTTGGTTGAGCAGCCAACTCCTGATTTCGGCTCAGGTCATGATCCCAGAATCATGATCGCAGGGTCATGAGATTGAGCCCCATGTTGGGCTCCACACTCACCATGGCAATCCCTGCTTGGGATTTTCTCTCTCCCTGTCTGCCCCTCTCCTCCACTTGCGCACACACTCTCTCTCTCTAAAAATAATAAAAGTAAATAAAAATAAAATGCAAATCATCTCTATATACCATTTTTTAAACTTCAACTGTCTTATTAAAATCATCATTATATTTTCTATTGAGTATTATAAAGGAATTTTAGAATGAGTGACAGTAATTAAAGAAGACAGACCTCAAATTGTAAAAAGAAAAAGCTACATTTGTTTTAGTTTCAAAAAGTCATCAATTATTATTTTAAATATTTTAAAATATTTGTATATGTGAATACATACCTATACATATATATGCATTATAAATAATGATATTCATAGAGATACTTTTATATGTGGACACTGAGGAGAAGACCAAGGTGAGAAGTAAGGCCTGTAACAACAGGAGCATAATAACTTTGCACAAAAGAGCCTTGATAATGCAGAGCCTGGTCGATCAGAAACATAATCTTTCTTTTAAATATGTATGAAGCTGTAAGCAGACAATTTTCTATAATTTATCTCCCTACTGCATGCTATCATTACATCTTCCTGGATAAAGAGATCATAATGAATTATGTAAATTCTTGATTGTGTTATCAAGCACTCTTGTACCTTGATAATCATTGCTTGATTCTTTGCAATTTGGAAATAATGACTTCCAGAATGCTCACAGCCTATTTGTAATCTGTTCCAGGAATCAATACAAAGATTGCTGTATATGATTAAGAGTATCCTCCAATTAAAAGCATGACAACAATATGTTGAGAAGCAAAAATAACTCATTCTGTTTTGTACAAATTACTTTTTGAAAGAATGAACATTTTTTGAAAGAAATTTGAGTATAACAAAATGCCTAACATTATCTGAATTAGCCATACTATTATTTTTATTGATCTTGATGACACTCAGCATTATTTTAATATATCTTACATGCTATGAAATTATAGAACATGTGCTCCTATTCTACCAACTAAAAATCAATCTATACAAAACATATTACATCAGAGCACTATAGGTGAAAGGTCATAAATTACACAAATTTACCTGAAAGTATATACTTTCTTTTGTTTATGTTTATGTTTGTATATTATAATTATACTTTGATGGCTGTGACTTTCATTCTTTACCTTTTTTTTGTAATGCAAGCATCACTAAACCCATCAATATTCTTGGGGCGCCTGGGTGGCGCAGTCGGTTAAGCGTCCGACTTCCGCCAGGTCACGATCTCGCGGTCTGTGAGTTCGAGCCCCGCGTCGGGCTCTGGGCTGATGGCTCGGAGCCTGGAGCCTGTTTCCGATTCTGTGTCTCCCTCTCTCTCTGCCCCTCCCCCGTTCATGCTCTGTCTCTCTCTGTCCCAAAAATAAATAAAAAACGTTGAAAAAAAAAAAAATATTCTGTCCACATTTTTTTAAATACTACAATTTCTGAAAACCTGTAAAGCTTCCATTAAGTGCCACCCCCCACCCCCACATTGATTTTGTATTAATTACTACTCTTGGTAAAAACTTCAAAAGAACAAAACAAAAAATAAATAAAAAATAAAATAACAAAGCAAACTCCAATGGAAAAAAAATGCTCAATTGTCTCCTAAGCCTGCAATGTATCACCTGTTATTAAAAATAATACAATGAGGGGCGCCTGGGTGGCTCAGTCAGTTAAGTGTCCGTCTTTGGCTCAGGTCATGATCTCACGGTTTGTGAGTTTGAGCCCTGCCTCGGGCTCTGTGCGACAGCTCACAGCTTGGAGCCTGCTTCGGATTCTGTGTCTCCCTCTCTCTCTCTGCCCCTCCCCTGCTCATACTCTGTCTCTCTCTGTCTCAAAACTAAATAAAACATTTAAAAAATTTTAAAAATAATACAATGAAAGTATTACCCTCTAACAGTTCTTGAATTGAAAAATCACATGGAACAGGGCACCTGGGTGGCTTAGTTGGTTGAGTGTCCAACTTTGGCTAAGGTCATGATCTCGCAGTTCATGGGTTCAAGCCCCACATTGGGCTCACTCCTGTCAGCATGGAGCCTAATTTGGATCCTCTGTCCCCTCTCTCTGCCCCTCCCCCATGTGTGCTCGCCCCAAAATAAATAAATATTAAAAAAAACAAAAACACACGGTAGTTTTCCATATAGGCAAATATGATATTGCAAAGATTATACAAAATACATTAAGTTCCTGCAATTAAAATTCTCAAATTGTTATATGCATTTTCATATAAATAAAATGAAAATTGATCTTAAAGCAATTTGAGGCAAGTTAAAAAAAATATTAAAGACTGTAAGACTTTGTGATTTAAAAATCATTTGAACTAGGGAAACAAAAGCAAAAATGAACTATTGGGACTTCAAGATAAAAATCCTCTACACAGTGAAGGAAACAACAAAACTAAAAGGCAGACTTCGGAAAAGGAGAAGACATTTGAAAAGGACATATTTGATAAGGGGTTAGTATACAAAATCTATAAAGAACTTATCAAACTCAGTACCCTAAAAACAAATAATCCAGTTAAGAAATGTGCAGAAGACATGAATAGACATTTTTCCAAAGAAGATATTGAGATGGCCAACAGATACCTGAAAATATGTCAGGTATCACTCATCATTAGGGAAATACAAATCAAAATTACAAAATATCACCTCACACCTGTCAAAATGGCTAAAATCGATAATACACAGGAAACAACAGATATTGACAAAGATATGGACAAAGAGGAATCCTCTTACTCTGTTGGTGGGAATGCAAACTCATGCAACCACAATGGAAAACAGTACAGAAGCTTCTCAAAAGGATACATGCACCCCGATGTTTATAGCGGCATAACCAACAATAGACAAATTATGGAAAGAGCCCAAATATCCATCCACTGATAAATGGGTAAAGAAGTGGTATTTATATACAATGGAATATTACTCAGCTATAAAAAAAGAATTAAATATTGCCATTTGCAATGACATGGGTGGAGCTAGAAACTATTACGCTAGGTGAAATATGTTAGAGAAAGACAAATACCATATGATTTCACTCATATGTGCAATTTAAGAAACAAAACAAATGAACATGGAGGGGGAAAAAGAGAAACCATAAAACAGACTCTTAACTATAGAAAACAAACCGAGGTTTTCTGGAGGGAGGTGGGTGGAAGGATGGGCTAAATCAGTGACAGATATGTTAAGGAAGGCACTTGTAATGAGCACTGGGTGTTGTATGTAAGTGATTAATGACTAAATTCTACACTTGAACCTAATATTATTACACTGTATGTTAACTAACTGGAAGTTTTAAAAAAACATGAAACTAAAATAAATAAAGAAATAAATATAAAAGTCATTTGAACTATATAAAAAAAGATTTTTTTAAAAATGCCCATTGAAACTTTTTAGACAATTTGTAATAAAGGCTCAGAACTCGACTTGTCATTCACTTGAACTTGGTCTGTTATCCAAACTTTGTTTTCATTTTAGAAGTCACAAAATAGGGATTATTGATAAGATCTGTATGAAATACATGGAAAACAGAAAAATCAAAGTGTGTGAGAAAGAATGAGAGGTTGATTAAGAGACAGAAGACACAGGCATTGGGAGAAAAGATTAAACAAGGACAAATGATAGCATTGTAATAATGGTCTACTTTGTAAATATGAAAATGAGTAAATAAAAGTGTAGGCTGTTTGACATAACAAACAATACAAAAATATTTGTGTCTACCATATTTGTTAAACTCACAAGTTCTGGTAGCATTTCTGTTGAATTCATACAATTTTCTACATAGAAAATGTAAACACTTATTTTTCCTGGTGACTTATTTACTTTTCTAATTTTTTACACTGGCTGAAACCACCATAAGTGGTAAGAGTCAACATCCTTGCCTTGTTTCTCATCTTACAGGGAAAGCATCCAGTCTTCTCCATTAAAGAACATGTTAACTGTATGTAGGTTTTACATAGATGCCTTTTTTGAGATGGAAGATATTCCCTCTTCCTCATAAGTTGTTAAGAATTTTTAGCAAGAATGGATGGTTGAACCTAGCAAATGTTTTTTTCTACATCTATTGATATTATTATGTTTTTTTTCATTGTTTTTTTTCATTTTCATTTCATTCCTACAAAATGAATTGTATTCGTTAATGCTCAAACGTTAGACCAACTCTATATTTCTGTGGTAAATGCATATGGGTGTGATAAATTATCATTTTATATACTATTGGATTTAATTTGCTACATTTAAAAATTAGTAAACTCTCATTATAGAATAGTTTAAGATTTACAGAATAATTACAAAGAGTCCAGAGTTCCTGTATATTCCTCAGTCCCTTTTCCCTCCTACTATCTTAATTAAATACCCCAGTCAGCAGACATTAACACAGTATTCAGCTAAGAGCTCTCAGTCCAGAACTAGTTGCATAATTACACCCCACCAAAAGAAGGCAAGAGAAAGTATTTTATGCACTGGAGTACAGAAAGCCAGGAACTACACTAGATGTGTGAAACATCAAGGCTGTAGATTGATAGTCATAGGAGTCTAAACTTTCTCCAAGAAATGTTTTCTTTCAATATCATCATTCTATAAAACTTTTAAAAGCCAGTGCAGTATATAAACTTTTGCATATACTAAAATTATCATCATTAGCTATTGTATACCTACCTAGTACACTAACATAACACTGTCTTTTTACCCATGATAATTGAGTGTGTTACACTGACACAAAATGGATGTATTTCTGTACACTACAACTTCAAAGATTCCATTCTGTTGCTTTCTTCCAAGCTTTCCTTCTTCAGTTATAACTTGTATAATATTACATCAAAAATAACTGAGAGTCCACTGTTCGATATTTCACATAATCTTCCAGTAAAACTTCCTTGGACTTTTCTCACAAAAGTGATCTTGAACTCTCCCAAAACTTCTCCACCAATCATTTGAAACTTTCATGTGGGACTTATTCTATGCATTACTAATGTCTTTCATTAGACAATAGATCTTTCTCAGAGGAAAAATTCAACTTCAGGCTTTTGAGCCATTGCACCCAACCTCATCAGAGATAAGACAGAATTTAAAAAGGAATGATGATAATTTTGTCATATTTGTCTATGATTTACATTTTCAAAATATTTTATGCGCATTGGCCCATTTCAAACAACCAGGGTTTTGAACACCTGATAGAAGAGAAAGTAATGTAGCTGATTTACTGCTTCTAGCATTTCCATTTATACAATTTCATAAGTTCTGAAAGTATATCATCTAATTGTGTCTCAGCATTTCATTACTTACCTATAAAATTATGTATTTGTGTCCATCCCATTTCCAAATTACATTTATATGTGGAAATCCTTTCATAGCTCATTGCTTTATAATAAGGAATAAATTTGATTTTAAGAGGCATCGTTAATATATACTGGATTAAGTTGAAGCCATGTTTTCAAGGGAAAATACTTGATTTCATTATTTGCACTGCCATTTTAATTTTCTGCCTATTGCATTCACCAGTTTATTAAATATACATATTTCCCAGGAATTTAGTGATATGATGTAATTTCCTATTTATAACTGAGAAACAATTAATTGTACATATTTGTGTGTGCCCTAGAATTTAGGATTGTAAAATTTTGATAATACTTATTTGTTAATTATTGTTAAAGCAGATATATTGGGGAAATATTCTAAAGAGATAGCTATTTGTCAAATTGCGTTCTTCAGTTTTTAGTTACCGTTAGCTAAAATAATACCTGGGCAACCACTGGTGTGATTTCTCTCACTTCAATAAAATGATCTTATATTTAGCTTAATAATTTAATAATATTGAATAAGAAGTCTGCACCATCTCTGTCTCTTTTTATTCAGCAATTCTAAAGTCATTTTGAAATTCATTTATGATGTTAAGTGAGACAATACTTGGTCCTTCAGTGATGCGTGGTACTCCGTGTTAGGCTATATCACTATATATTTGTGTAGTCACTCACTGGAATTTTTGTTGTTTCCAGTTTAAGGCTATTAAAATCAAGCTATTGTGGACATTTGTGTTAGTGCATTTATGTGATGACAGATTTTTATTACTTTTGCTCATTTACCTAGGACTGGAATAGATATGGTAGATATCATCGTAACATTTCAAGAAACTGTCAATTCTTAGTCAATATGTGTGTACCTATTGAAATTCCCAACAGCAGTGCTAAGAGTCCCAATTATCAGATATATTAACACTCTCTAATTTGCACATCTTTTGTCAGTACATATGTATGCATATATCTCTGGGTCAGCTATTGGTTCAAATCATTTACTTCTATTTTAATTCTGTAATTTGTCTCACTTGTGAGCCATAAAGTGATCATCATATATTCTCAAAATAAGTACTTTGTTGGGGCGCCTGGGTAGCTCAGTTAGTTAAGTGTCCGACTTCAGCTCAGGTCATGATCTCGCGTTTTGTGAGTTCGAGCCCCCGTCAGGCTCTGTGCTGACAGCTCAGAGCCTGGAGCCTGCTTCTAAATCTGTGTCTCCCTCTCTCCCTGCCCCTCCCCTGCTCATGCTCTGTCTCTCTCTGTCTCAAAAATAAATAAAACATTAAAAAAAATTTTAAAAGGTAAGTACTTTGCCAGCTACTTAAAAAAAATCTTGTCTCCTAACCTGTGGTTGAATCTTCCTTTTCCTTTTGTTAACAATTAATATTGAAGATCAAATCTTTTATGTTTTATGAAGTCCAAGTTTTTTTTTAAATTATTTAAGCCCACTGTCAAATGGAGACGGTGTTGCCTAACACAAGGTAAAGAAAATTTTTTCTTATGGTTTTCTTTTTTCAGAAGTTTAATAAGTTTAAAAAGTTTGACTTTCTTACATCTTGGCCAGTGATTGTCAACCTCAGCATTCCTAATATTTGGGCTGGACAATGCTTTGTCATGCTGGCTGTCCTACTGGTGGTATGCATAGAAGTTCTACCTTCACCTGCCATATGTTGTAAGCATCTCCCTCCAGTTTTAACAGCCAAACACGTGGTTATCAGCTGTTGAGGGCATCAGTAATTTCATTTTAATTGATGTGTAATATTCTATTATATGAAAATACCACAGTTATGGTATATTATTTTAAACATTATCACAATATTCTTGTATGCATTAAATATGTAAAATGCAACTGTGCATTTTTTATATTGGGATAGTTCTGAAAATGACAGCTGTATTTTTGCTATTTATTTCAAAGTTCACAAACTAGGAAACAAATTTTTGCTCATTATTAACATAAAAATATTTTACACTAATATTGAATGATAGCATGGTATTTATTCTACCATTCATTCATCTTACAAAGGTTTGCATGTGTTTAGAATTTGCACAGAAATGGGAAGTATATGTTTATATAAAAGCAAAGCTTCACTTATTTTATCCTTTGCTTGTGTCAAAAGAATGAACCTTTTTTTAAAAATTAATAAATTAATTAATTTTTTTGAGAGACAGTGTGAGCAGAGAAGGGAGACACAGAATCCAAATCAAGCTCCAGGCTTGAGCTGTCTGCACAGAGCCTGACACGGAGCTCAAACCCACAAACTATGAGATCATGACCTAAGCCAAAGTTGGATGCTCAACCAACTGAGCCACCCAGGTGCCCCAAACTTTTTATTAAGTAAAATGTATACATATATATTTGATCTCAAAGTTTATATCTTAGAATGTCTGATTCCTATCTCTTAAAAAACCTGAAACCAAAACCAAACCCTTCACACACAACAAAAGTTACAAAAGCAACACTGGTAAGAACTGTATACAAGATTTGTGCAAATAGCAAATTGTTTTCACATGCATCCATTAGGGTTATAAAAGCCTTCATGTAGCTTTTCAGTGTGTGTAAAAGAGCCTCACATATACAGTGTTATTCCAAGTTGGTTAGAAAGACAGGAACTTGCACATCTCCAATGTTGTAAAAACCACTAATCAAAAATGATTATTCAATATACTTCAAATGAATAAACATGTTTCATTTTTTTTTTTAATTCAATGATGTTTTAAGAATATCTATAGGCAGGGAGGGGCTCCTGGGTGGCTCAGCTGGTTGAATATCAACTTCCGTTCAGGTCATGATCTCATGGTTTGTGAGTTCGAGCCTTGCATGGAGCTTTTTGGTGACAGCTCAGAGCCTGGAGCTTGCTTTGGATTCTGTGTCTCCCTCTCTCTCTGCCCCTCCCCTGCTCACACTCTGTCCCTCTTTCTCTCAAAACTAAATAAACATTAAAAAAAGTTTTTTAAGAATATCTATAGGCAAAATCAAGATTTTGTAGTGTGTGGATTTATTAAGATAGGCAGAATGAAATACTACTGAACAGTTTAAGTTATTATATTTAATTGGAAAGAAGTTATTAATTTTAAAAATGCATTTTAAAATCATGGATTTTTGTAACATAAAAGTTTCAAAGTTAAATATGAGTCTAGCCATTGTATTAAAATTTTCTATAAATACTGTGCTTTAAAAAGTTACTTTTAATAGAGAGTATAGGAAAAAGGTGTTTCTGATATGTTCATTATCATAATCTACAAATCATATTGTGTTCTTAAAAAAAGGTTTAACCTGTTGGGGTGCCTGGGTGGCTCAGTCAGTTAAGCATCCAACTCTTGATTTCAGCTCAGATCATGATACTTCACTGTTTATGAGATTGAGCCCCACATTGGGCTCTGAGCTGACAGCACGGACCCTCTTGGGATTTTCTCTCTCCGTCTCTCTTTGCCTCTCCTCTTCTCTCTCTCTCAAAATAAATAAACTTAAAAAAAAAAAGGTTTAATTGGTTGACACTCAGAAACTCAATTTTTTAAATTAATAATGTGGGACATAGCGTGAGAAAAAAGTAAAAGCCACAAAATGTATTATTTTTTATTAGTTTTCTGGAGTTGTCCTAATATAGTAACTACTAGCACATTTGATTATGTAAATTAAAGTTAATTAAAGTACATAGAATTAAATTTCAACTTAATGTATCTGTATTTCAAGTGCTTGCTCATTAAATGTGACTAGTGACCATCATATTGGACAACAAGGTAGAACATTTCCATCATTACTGAATGTGTATTAGGCAACACTGTTTGAGTGGTTATTTATGAAAGTTCCTGCTGAGACTCCACAGGGCCTACATTGACATATTGTCTATCTAATTAGTACTGTGTGACTTCAGACCAGTAATTTTTTCTCCAGCTTCCATCTCTACAAAATAATCCGACTAACAGTACCTATTACCTATGGTTCACATGAGACTTAAAGAGGGTAATGGAAATAAGGTGATCAGGAAAGTGCCAGGTGTACTTAAGTGGTATATAACTGCTATTGTAACAATAAAATAATGTTATCCTTACTGTATGAAGAATGATGCACTAATTCAAATGTTTCTTGATTGTCACAGTTTTAAAATGTCTCTTATTTCCTTGCTATGATGTTACTCTAAGTGAGAATTTGCTTCTTTCACCCTGCCTCCAAACTGAACTACCATACTGACCGTCTTGCTTTTTGTAAACACACACACACACACACACACACACACACACACACACACACAATGGGAGTGAGGTCAATGCCTAATTTTTTAAATTCATCCACCTACAACTTTACTGCACCACCTCCCCCAAGTCACTTGCTCACATGAGCAGTATTAGCCCCATAGCTAGGCTGACCCTATAATTTATATTCCAAACAAAATGTTTGCAAGAATTAAAGTAAGCATGATTATTAATTATTTTAGAACATGACTTTGACTTGGAGATTTTTCCCAGGCAATCTGGTAAATTAGGATCATTCGATGAATAACCTTTCTAGTCCCAGAAGGAACATAATAGAACCTGAAGTACTTGATGTGTAGTAGATTTCTGTTGTGCCTTATATGAAATTCCTGACTTAATATTGACGCTTCATCCCTGGACGCTGACATTCCTCCTATTTTGCATGAGTGTGGAATTTAGTCAAAAGCAGGGTGAGGGTAGAGGTAGGATTAATGCAGTGATGTTGCTATTCATTTTCTCTTCAGCTTTTCGTGTCTCTTCAGATTTTGTTTTTCTCTTCTCTCACTTAATATTTCCCCAGCATTGTAATGAAGTGAAAAATGTACAGACATTAACACTTTAATCATTAGCAAAATATGCAGAAGGATTAAGTGACTTATTCTACAGTATCCTCTAATTCACTGTTGATTCTGTGATCCTCAAGGGTGCAGTCAAGTGCCCCATGCAAGGTCTGCCTCAAGAAGTATCTACTTGTTTCTCCTTGATTTAAAGGAAACACAGCCTTAGGGTTTGCTGCCTGAAGCTGGATGAAATGGCATCTCTTGCTGTTCCTTATCTTACTTCCTGTTTCTTTCCTGCTTGCCAAGATGTCCCCATGCGGCAGTTTCTATCACACTCACACCTCTAGGTCTTGTACATTTCAACATTTCTTTGCTGTGTTAGTCACCCCCCAATAACATTTTCTGTGGTTTTCCTATTGACCTAGCTGCATGCAGCTTTCTTAATCTTCACACCCATTTCTCATAGCTTATTTTTGTCAACTGTGTATATTTGTTAATCTACATTTTATGTACCAGTATGCCCAGAAATGAGAATTGGAATACTCGAGCTTGTCCTGATTTACTTCTCAGTTAAAAACTGTTATTACTGTCAGATTTCTTAAAACCTGTTAACATAATGTGATCAAGCATTCATCTTTATTAAAGGAATATTTTTAAAATAATTTCCCAAATCACTGATTCACTAAGTGTTATGCAGACACAGATCTTTTTTTCCCCCATCTGCAAAAAATAGACGTGGAATGTATACTGATCACTCTTTACCTCCTCCAGTACTGGAAACTCTTATATTAAAGATTAGATTCATATACGTAATTTTATAAAAGTTAGTATGATTTTTACTTCTCTATTTTTATATACCTTCATACAAATTATCATGGATCATCAATGTGAGAAACTTTGAAGAGGCTATATCTCATTCCAATTAATATCAGCACTACCATAATGATAACTGAATAAAGATAGACAAAATATCTGGAATTAGGTGAGGTGTTTTTTTTTGTTTGTTTTTTACAGTGTAACAATTGAATACTTACTATGTGTTTGACACTGTGTTTTGTTTGCTTAAAGTATTCCACATATATCTAGCATATATACAAGATTACCAAATCTTCATTCTTCATAATTGTGTTAAGCAGGTAACTAACTTTCACTTTTGGAATATTTTATTTTCATAATCTTGAATGCACCTTGCTAGGTCATACCTGTGTTACTTCTCACCACTAATGTTTATACTGTACCACATTTACTTTTGATATTCATTTTATATCAGTACCTAAAGAATTTCATAATGTGGTTTCAATGAGAAGGATTCTGTAGATATACAGTTGTCATAAAATTAATTCCAATTTGGCAGTGTGTTGCAGTGTATCTGTGAGAGTGTAATATTGTGTATGTATGGAGTAAAAACTATTTTAATGGAAATTAGGTCCTCCCTTAAATTAATTTGGGGGAGGATTGTGGGAAGTGGCCTCCCATGCAAAATTATTTGAGAATAGATATTACTGCTGCTTGAAAAAATGAGCTTAATTTGTCTCTTCCGTCACTGCCTTCTGCGACATTTTTTCCCTAGTCCAACACCCCAGCTGAAACAGTTTCTTCTGCCTTCTGATGATTGTTTAGGCATTTAACATGCAGAATTATAATCTGTTTTGCCTTTCCACACACTCATTTGGCATCCTGACATTTTCACAGATTTTCAAATTATTCAGGCTTTAAAAACTCTTTTAAAAATTATCTGTAATTTGGGGGGCCTGGGTGGCTCAGTCAGTTAAGCATCTGACTTCGGCTCAGGTCATGATCTCACAGGTTGTGAGTTCAAGTCTCGTGTCGGGCTTTGTGCTGTCAGTTCAGAGCCTGGAGCCTGCTTGAAATTCTGTCTCCCTCTCTCGCTGCCCCTCCCCTACTTGTGCTCTGTCCCTCTCTGTCTCTCAAAAAATGAATAAATTAAAAAAAATTTTTTTAACAGTCTGTAATTTATATAAAGTAATGGTCATTTTGAAAGTGCAATCTCAAATTACCTAAAAATGTTGGTGTCCATGGGTTACAGTATGGACTTCATGATGTGACCTAAAGTCCATTTCCAGAGAATTTGCTGCAATTTGGGCCTAAATTCCACGAGAGTATGAAAAAAGCAGTTGGGGAAAGGTGGAACTTACGTTCAAGGCAACATTTGACTTGTGTGAGTCTTTATTAGATAAAATAATTTTTGTTGTATTTTTGTAGGTTTGATAATATTTACACATTAATTTCTTAAGTCCCTCAATGTTTGTCACTCAAATGCACCACAGTATCTCTTTTCTAGAATAGTTTAGATAAATAACCAACAAATCAAACTATATTAATTTAGTTTTGCAGTTCATGCAATATTAAAAATTCCTTCCTGGGAATTTTGTAGCAACAAATTATTTTCAATAATCTTAATTTTTAACTGAAAATATAAGGAGAGAGAGAGAGAGAGAGAGAGTCAGCTATGTAACTCATTAATGGAGACTCTAGCATGATATTCAGGCTAATTCCAAAAGAAAGTGAGAGTGTGATGCATGCATAGTGGCTAAGAGAAAGAATTTTTGAATACGATTACTAATTTAGCAACAAAATTAAAGTTCTATAGGACAATAAACTTTAAATTTTGAGATTTTCTTATGAACAGAACTTAATTGCAGCTCTATCATACATATTCTGTATGCATCATTTGCATCTTCGTTAGTTTTTTTCACTAGCTAGAAGCTACAATTACAGAAATGTAAAATATCCTAATCAATAGTAAAGAGTAAATATGTATTTTTAAAAGGTATGCACATTGCTTTTTTAAAGTTTATTTATTTTCATATATATCTATTTTAATATATTATATATATATACACATATATGTGTATATATGTATATATATATACACACATATATATATATATATGTGTGTGTATATATATAAAAGAGAGCCCATACACATGAGCAGGAGAGGGGCAGAGAGAGAGAGAGTGGGAGAGAGAATCCCAGGCAGGCTCTGCACTGCCAGCCCAGAGCCCGACTTGGGGCTTAATCCATGACCATGATCCGAGCCAAAATCAGGAGTCAGTTGCTAACCAACTAAGCCACCCAGGCACCCCTAAAAAGTACACGCTTTTCAACCAGAGACTCTTAAGCAGAGATGGAGACTGGGTTGCTACACAATGTCCAGCATGATACTGAAAAAGCATGCAGTTATTCTTTTTACCTTAAGAATTATTGGATATTTTTTTAAACAGATACAAAACTCTCATTCTGACTATTCACTATTGTTTTGCAGAATTAACAATACCTGGGTTGCTCAGACACTGGTTTTTAGTTTATTTGTTTGTTTTTAGATTCACTGTTTTTACCATTTTTTTTTTCTATCTGATCACTTTCGTATCTTCTTAAATACTGGTCTAATTCTACCCTGGGAGTGGTTTAGTGACAGAAGGCTTCAGTTTCCTCCTGGCAAAAATGTGAAACCTCTCTATGCTTCTTGGAGATCTACCTCTCCTAAATGGCTTCTGTTGAACTGTATGTTGCCTGCTGACTTTCGATACTTCCTTTTTAACGTGTGCCTTTTGGGGATTCACTATATGCTTTTGTTTTAGAATGAGTTTACTCTGTACCTCCAAATGTAAACACAGCGGCTATTGTCCCCTATTGTGCTCTCTGATTATCACATAATGCATTCTTTATGTCTGGAAGTCACCCAGGTTTACTCTGGGTCTCCATACGTAAACACAGCTTCACACGCTTGATACTTTAAGTCCACACGCCATGCTTTTTTTAAATGGAAGATTGCTGTGTGAGGCTTATCACATATTCAGCTTCACCCACAAAGTAAGATGCAATGTGATGTGTATTGGAGTTCTCAAATGTTATGGAAATTTTATCATCCTGGTTAAATCTTCCACTGAGATTTAAATGATAGTAATGTAGCACTATTTTGGTCTCATCTCTGCTTCTGAATTTTTTCCTTCATCAGAAAAATGTAAATAATTTTCAGGGGTGGTCTGTTGTTTTATTTATTATCTTTCCAGTCCGTTCTTATGGCATAACTGTTACATGCTTATTCTTTCGGAATATAGCATTTTAAATTGCAAAATAGTTCCTATTCCTCAAAAGTATCGGTTTTAAAAAACCTATTTTAGAATACGGAGTTAGGAATTTTATTTCTTTGTTTTCTCTGATTTCTCTTTTAATATTGTCCTCTTACTAATAAATGATACTGAAACACTGAATGCAGCTGATGCAACATGGCAGTGAAACAATGCAGGAGAAAGATTGAAGAAATAGTGAACATTTGGGGTGGAAGTCAGTTTATAGATTTAAACCACATTTGTCTTTTTATTGTCCATAATTATCGCTCTTTTTGTCAGTATCGTTCTTAACGTACCGTTCAATAAGTCACTCATATTTTTAACTGTTTAATATTATTGACTGAGGAACATAGTGGAATGTATAAAGACATTAAAGAAAGAAATGGAACTCTACTAACTCTGCTGCTCAAAGTGAATATTTTAAGTGCAATGATGAAATGGACTGCCTCTTCCTACAATAGATCATCATTTTTCACAAAATCACAATGTATTTTTTCTATTTTTATATTGGGATTATGTCTTCCTTATAAAGCTTTCTTTTTCCCCTATGGGAATGCCAAATTCAGTTACACATTTCTGGTAGCCAATACAAATTGAATAATTCCTACTAAATTATCTTAAAATTTTACACATAGAATCACCTTTTTCTTTAAGTACTTTCATAAGTTCAAATGTTCCCTGGATCATTATAGAGCTGTTATTTTTGATAGCCCCCAACACTGATTTTTTGATATGCCTTCTTTTATCTTACTTTCTCCTTGTAGTAGATGCTCAAGAAATATATAGGGGCACCTGGGTTGCTCAGTCCTTTGGGCGTCCAACTTCCGCTCAGGTCATGATCTCACCACTTGTGAGACTTGTGAGTTCAAGCCCCACGTGGGCTCTGTGCTGACAGCTCAGATCCTGGCACCCGCTTTGGTTTCTGTGTCTCCCCCTCTCTCTGCCCCTCCCCCACCCATGCTCTGTCTCTCTCCTTCAAAAATGAATAAACACTAAAAAATGTTTAAAAAAGAAATATATGTATATATTCCCATGTGCGTTACAAGTTCTGAGTCCTTGCACATTTGAAAATGACTTTAGCATTCACTTAGAATTGGAGGGTGGTTCTGGTTGGGTTTGTAGTTCTGGGTTCAAAGTAATTTCTCAAACTACCAATTTACAGATTTGTTTTTCTCTATGAATATTACTTATTTTTTAATGTTGAAATTTTTTTCAAAATACATCATTATATATGCCAAAAATCACGAGCTTGGGCAGTTTGCCAGTGTTTCTCCACTTGAAGACATATAATTTTCTTAGGTTGATTTCAGTAACTATTATTTTAACATTTTATTTGTTGTTTTTCTGCTCCTGCTCCATTCTTATTCTTTCTTTCTTTTTTTTTTTAGAAATAAAAATTATTATATGTAGAATATATAGTGTGTCACATTTTTATACTTTATGGTTTCTATTATATGTAAGACACCAATTGATTCTTTAGATGTACCCTTTATGTTCTTCAGCAATTCTTAATTACAGATTATTCTTTCTTAAAAACATTCAGTAACACATTTTTCTCTTTAGTTACTGTTCTTTTATAGAAGTTACTTTTATGTTTGGATGTGCAAAATTTTTCTGAAAACTTTTAGAAGCTCGTATTTTTTCAAGTTTTTGTGTGTGTGTGCTTCAAATTATCTTTGTTTCTATGAGTTTTTTTAAATTATTTTTCCTGGTCTTCAATTTACTTTTATCTACTATAGATGATAAAATTATAGATTATCCTTCAATAGGAAGGGAACTCTTAAGTTTTTAATAAAGACCAGTCAACAGTAAAAACTTTTTCCAAAACTTTTTCCAAACATGGTGACATTTACCAGCATCTTCAGGAAATGTCAAGAAAAATCAATGAGTTGGTAAGTACTTTGGTTTATTGCATGATTAAATAACCAAAAGCATACATAATTATTACTTTTCTGTATATCAAACCATGTTAACAGTAGACATTGTTAAGATAGGATTGGTAAGTAATAAAATTCCTTATGAGTAAGGGACTAGGTGAATAAGTAACTGATTTTTGTCCTGGGGATGTTTTGTTCAAGTGTTATAGTTGTATATCTGAACAACTGACTGAAATATTGTATTCATATCAAGATGAGTTCCTACATTGTTCCAACATCTAACTTTTTCCAGAGGACTTCACTAAAGCATTACTTCATGCCACCAAACTTCATTTTTCCTAGTTTCTATTGCTTCATGTATGTATTTAAACCTGCCTTCCCTTAAACTTCAGCTATTGTGTTTGAAATGCTTCTCAAACTTAGAACAACCAACTTGCTAAATACTTTTTGGAAGAAGAAAATTGTTTGAAAATTATGTAATATTTTAGTCGAAGTTCTGGTATTGCTTCAAAAATCATTCTGTTTTCACATGGTATTATACTTTCCTTCTTTATATAGATAAATAAAGGCCTAAAGGCAGTCCCAGTCTTAGTACTTGCAAGAAGGTTGGGTACAAAAGGCAGCCCACATACCATATGTCCAAATACTTAAAAGTTAAAAATCAAGTTAACAGATTGTGAAATAAAGTATATCCTATCTTTCCACTTTGACAAATATACCTTTATAAAGTCCTGGAAAGCCAGGTTTGAATTTGGAATTATTAGATTCCTTCTATTGCCAGAATGAAATATGGCATTGTGGAGAGAACCCACCCTGGCCCCCAGCCTACATCCTCTACCCATCCATGGTTTCCTCCTGCACTATGATGGGGTGTCTTGAACACATGCAGATGGACGCACTGCCCACATTAGCAAGTTTTGTTCATGTGCTCTAAAAACTGGTCCTCTTGGCCACTTTGAAGATAGATCTAGAGTAAAGGCCCATGCAGATTCTGATATTGGTCTCAGAATCATTCAAATTCAGAATTTTAGTCCCAGGTACCCAGTGCATAATCTTCAAACATAGAGGCATGGGCTCTAACTGGGAATGTTCCATTGGCCGATGGGGAGTGGTATGTGTAGAAATGGAAACTTATAAGGCTCCAAAACAAGTTGTTGATGCATTTGATCTTCGCCAATGTCAAAGGGCAGTAGTGTCTTGTCATGTCATATCATAATCATGTCATTGTCAATTATCTTTATGAAATAGTAGCTTCCAAGTGCAATATCATGTAACTATCCCAGATGTCATGGAACAGAAATGCTCACAGACCAATTTAAGGTAACTGAAACATATACTTGTCAGATTAAATTGAAATGCACAGAGAGAATCAAGAGATAAATATACTTGGGAAAAGGTACTCATGGGTGGAAGGGTTATACTATTTGAATACTGAGTTATGCAATGTTTATATATGTTGCCTCTCTCTCTCTCTCTGTCTGTCTCTGTCTCTCATCTTTCCACCACCACCAGCTTCTCCACAAAAAGTTTGGTTATATGAACTAGAGTCAAGATTTGAGCAAAGGGTCCCCAACAGATGGAAGATGACAGAGCCAATGATACACATACATCTTCTATTAGAATTATTCATAAGAATAGGTGAAAATATGCCTTGCCAAGAGCTGTAGCTTGCCAGTTATCTTGCTGAACAGTTACGAGTTTTATCGGTTTTTCTTGGGCTGAGCACACATGGGCATAATAGGACCATACTGAGTGTCACAAGTGGGTGGCCAATTTAGGGGATTCATAGCTGTTAGCCCACATGTGTCATAATAATGATTTATTTGTTTATACCTTTGTATCTAAAAGTAGCACTCGTTTTTTCATTAAATTTTTTATTTATTGCTACTATATTTGCTGTTTCATACATTTAACATACTGTACATTTAAAGCATTAGTTGAATCTAGGTATTTTATACCACTAACTCACCTTGAATATTAAAAGCATCCATAAATGCATCTAGATATCATGAGCAAATTGATTACTTATTATCTATATACAGCTTTTCTCATGAGTTCCACGTTTCTATTGTTTATATTGTTTATAGAAAAATTGAGTGTTTTCAAATAGTTCAACAATGTCATGTCATGTTTTGAAGTTTCTACTTCCTTTATCAGTCATATCTGTTTTTGAAATGGTCTTGATAAAATCATTCATTTTGTCATATGAGTAAATTATTAAGCTGTGGTATTCTGAAAACATTTTATAGCAGACATCACAACTTCAGGTGCCATAGAATCTAAAAATGTTAAACATTATGGGATTATTTTTTGCCTTACTTTCCTTTTGCCAATATTTTGATTCTTTTTTACTGATCTGCAAGTCTATTTCCTTAACAAAACACACCATCTTGGGGCACCTGGGTGGTTCAGTCAGTTAAGCGTCTGACTCTATTTTGGCTCAGGTCATGATCTCACAGTTTGGTTAGATCAAGCCCCACATTGTGCCTGCACTGACAGCACAGAGCCTGCTTGGGATTCTTTCTCTCCCTCTGTCTCTGCCTTCCCCCCACTTAATGCTGTCTCTCTCTTTATAAATAAATAAACTTAATTATTTTTTAAAAATCATCTCATTAATGTAGACAACAAAATACAAATACCCATAAATATGAGTTTTTTCCCGTGTATTCTAAAATGCTCCATTTAGGATGGGAGAAGTATAAATAATGTTTAAAAAAAGAAGAAGGAGAAGGAGAAAGAGAAGGAGAAGGAGAAGGAGGAGAAGGAGAAGGAGAAGGAGAAGAAGGGGAAAGAAGAGGGGAAGAAAGGAAAGGAAGATATCAAACTTTCCTTAGTCACTATGCCCTAGCAAAGATCAAATTCCAGCTGATGAGAAACATTTCAAATCAGAGTTAAGGTATTTACTATCCCTTTTATCTGTCAAGAAGAATAAAGAAAATTTTATACTTAGTTCATTAGTGATAAGCATTTCATGGCTGTAATGTAATTCTTAACATGTTTTTATTCCAAGTACTTATCAGAATCTATTACATATCTTTTCTTTCGACTTTACCTTTAAACTAGAGGTGAACAAATAGCTTTTGAATAGTTAGTTTCTGTTTTCGAAAAGATCCTCATTAGTCCATATTTAGCTAAAGCTATTCATGCAATGAATGTCTATAATTAAGAACTAAACATCCAGCAACAGATTGCTGTATTAACTTCTTCTATTTTTCTGCTGCAAATAACCGATTTTAAGGAAGTTTACAGAATTTAGAAATTCTTCTTAATAAAATCTTATATAATTAATTGGTCACAATAATTGTCTGTATGATAGAAAATGGCAATATCAAGATTCATTAGTATAATTGGAATCAATTCAATAGCAGATGTTAGTATTCTATATCTTTATTTAGTTTACTTCTTCTCTTTGATACTTCTGGAGTAGAGAATTAAACTAAATCTGTTCTACATATTATAGCACATCATCATCTTTGGTCTATAAAAGCTTAATCTCTTATTTTGTTGGAGTAGTATATGTTGCGGGTGCTGTGGATTATGTAGGGAACAAAACCATCATATTCCTTGATGTCATTCTTATGGAAACAGAAGAATAATGGTAGACTTTTAACCCAGGACAGTCAGTAATAAATGCTACAAAGCAAAATAACCAAACCAAGGGAGAGGATATGAAATGCTGGGGAAGGGCAAAAGTGGATTGTGGTCAGAAAATGACTCCCTGATAAGTTAAGACACATGGAAAGGACATGAACAGCAGTGATGATATTAAGAAAGGTGGGTATAAAAAATAATAATAGTAATAGTAATAATAATAATAATAATAATAATAGCTTTAAAGGAGAGAAACTATTTGTTGTCTAGCAAGTATTCTAGCATGGCTGGTTCATTAGATAGAGTGTTAGAAGATGAAACCATAAAAATGCAGGTGGGAAAATCATATTGAAACTTTAGGCCATTGAAGTACTTAGGCCTTTATTCCCATTTAAAGGGTAAAATTTATACAAATTCAAGCAGAAGGGAAACATGATATGAGCTCGATTCTCCAGTGCATTATGGTTGCATCGCAAAGAACAAACATAGGCAAGGAAGGACCATGATACCAGTTGAGCACTTATGCAAAAATCCTGATGAAGTGTTGTGGTATCCATGCCAGGACTATAACAGTAGAAGAGGAGTTTGAGAGTTAGTGAGTATATGGTTCTTGGCCTCAGAGGACCTGGTTTCTAAGCCAAATTTATAAACACAGTACTTTGATATTGCAGAAGTTATGTATTCTAAGTTTTAGTAGCCTCATTAATAAATGAAGTATATATATATATACACACACATATATTACATATATATTACATATATATGTATATATGTAATATATACATATATATACATATATTCATATATTACATATATATGTATATATTACATATATGTTACATATATATATTTAGAAAAGTTATATATAAAATTATATAAAATATATATATAAGGTAATTATAAAGTGTAAGACACAATATCTGGTATAGAATTAAAGTTAAATAATTTGGGTTTTTTAAACATTTATTCATTTTTTGAGAGACAGAGAGAGAGCACAAGCAGGGGAGGGGCAGAGAGAGGGGGAGACATAGAATCCGAAGCAGGCTCCAGGCTCCGAGCTGACAGCACACAGCCCGATGCGGGGCTCGAACTCACAAGCCATGAGATCATGCCCTGAGCTGAAGTCGGCCGCTCAACCGACTGAGCCACCCAGGCTCCCCAGAAGTTAACTAATTTGTTAACTTTGTTTAATATTAGGTATGGATAGGGAGCATGATGGAATAAACAGGAAAATGAAACATGGTAAATATACTCAAAACCACCAAACTGTATATTTAAAATTTTTTTTTTTTTAACGTTTATTTTTGAGACAGAGAGAGAGCATGAACGGGGGAGGGACAGAGAGAGAGGGAGACACAGAATCGGAAACAGGCTCCAGGCTCTGAGCCATCTGCCCAGAGCCTGACGCGGGGCTCGAACTCACGGACCGCGAGATCGTGACCTGAGCCGAAGTCGGACGCTTAACCGACTGAGCCACCCAGGCGCCCTCAAACTGTATATTTTTAAAAGAATGAATTTTATAACATGAGAATTGTATCTCAATAATGAAACAAAGGGAATGGGGATAATGATTTTCTGAATATGTCACTTTATACAGATCTTTTAGAGTCATATTAATGTTTCACATACTAAAAAATAAAATCAAAGGAGGGAAAGAAAACTCACAATGGAATACAAATGGAACTAAATGAATCCCTCAATTTCAAATGAATAACATAACCATAGAAGACAGAAGCAGGGAAGAGGGATGAATTTAGGTAACTTCAGAATGCAACATTTGACCATCTAATGTAGAGCTCAAGCCAAAAAGAACAGTAAACAAATGTTATACTTCAGGATGTATATTTGTTACTCAGAGTGTGAGTGACAATTTTAAAATTGTTTTCTGTATATTCTAGGACTGAGCAAATAACACAATAAATATATTTATGCTAAGTATATATTAAATAGATTAGAGGTATCAGTATGAACCCTTGTTTGTATAGCTTTATAAAGAGAGTGAGAGAGAGATAGATGTATAAATGTATATTAAGATTTTTTAAATTAGGTGATAAATATCACTTTAACTTTTATTCTCATACATTCAATTATATTTCATTTTCTTGGTACATTCCTTCCACTTATTTTTCTTAACATTTAGCTATACTGTTTATCACATAAAATCACTTAACAATGGCATTCATTTGATGACTGTTTTATCAGGTCTCTTTATTTAATATTACAAAATTTACATTTCTACTCATTGAACAGATAAGAGAATGTACTGTATACATCACTATAATATTTACTAGAGTATAATAAATGATAGCAAGTATGGAATAGATGTCAACTTTATATTCCATAGTTCTAGGATTTCTAACATCAAGAAATGATGATCTATTCAGATCTCACAAGAACTTTTATATGTAATACTATTTATTTTGTGGATTTATATTCACTGTGTAAGTAATTAGTATAAGAATAATTTATGTTCTGAGATGTTAGGATAATATCATGAAGCCAAAAAAATTCACAAGAGAGGTAAAAATCAAATATCTAGAACATGAAGACAAACATCAACATTTAAGAGATCATCTCATGCTTCACAGGACTTCTTGTTTTATCTTGTTTCTCAGTAATATTATTACTTTGACATAAAAAATTTGCTCTTCTAATACATGAGTATGGAATGTTTTTCCATTTTTTGTGTGTCCTCTTCAACTTCTCTCATAAGTGTTCTATAGTTTTCAGAGTACAGATCTTTTACCTCTTTGGTTAGGTTTATTGGTAGGTATCTTACGGTCTTTGGTGCAATTGTAAATGGGATCAATTCCTTGATTTCTCTATCTGCTCCTTAATTATTGCTGTATAGAAGTGGAACAGATTTCTGTACATTGATTTTGTCTCCTGTGGCTCTGCTGAATTTATATATCAATTCTAGCAATTTGGGGTGTAGTCTTTCATGTTTTCTAAATACAGTATTATGTCATCTGTGAATAGTGAAATTAAATTCTTCCTCGCCTGTATGGATGGCTTTTACTTCGTTATGTTGTCTGATTGCTGAAGCTAGGACTTCCAGTATTACATTAAATAACAATGATGAGAATGGACATCCCTGTCTTATACAAGACCTTAGAGGAAAAACTCAGGTTTTCCCCAACTAAGGATGAAATTAGATATTGGGTTTTGGATAAGGCCTTTATAATGTTGAGATATGTTCCCTCTATCCCTAATTTGTTGAGAGTTATTATCAAAAATGGAAAATGTATTTTATCAAATGCTTATTCTGCATCTACTGAGAAAATCACATGGTTCTTATCCTTTCTTTTATTAATGTAGTATGTCACATTGATTGATTAGTGAATATTGAAGTACCCCCACAGCCCAAGAATAAATCCCACTTGATTGTGGTGATTAATTACTTTAAAGTACTGTTGGATTCAATTTGCTAGTATCTTGTTGAGAATTTTTGCAATCATGTTCATTAAGGATATTGGCCTGTAATTCTCCTTTTTAGTGCTTTGTCTCATATTGGAATCAAGGTAATGCTGGCCTCATAGAAAGAGTCTGAAAATGTTTTCCTTCCATTTCTATTTTCTGGAACAGTGTGAGAAGAGTAAGAATTAACTCTTCTCTAAATATCTGGTAGAATTCACCTGGGAAGTCATCTGGCCCTGGACTTTTGTTTGTTGGGAGATTTTTGATTACTGTTTTAATTGTTTTACTGGTTATGGGTTTGTTCAAATTTTTTATTTATTCCTGCTTCAGTTTTGGTGTTTCTATGTTTCTAGGGAATTTATTTCTTTCAGATTGCCTAATTTTGGGCATATAATTTTTCATAATATTCTCTTATATTTTTTATATTTCTGTTGTGTTGGTTGTGATACCCTCTTTTTCATTCATGATGTTATTTATTTGGATACTTTCTCTTTTCTTTTTGAAAAGAGTGACTAACGGTTTACCAATTTTATTTATTCTTTCAAAGAACCAGCCCTTAGTTTCATTGATCTATTCTGTCAGTTTGGGGTATTTTTGTTTCTATATAATTTATTTCTGCTCTAATATTATTTCCCTTCTTCTGTTGGCCTTATGCTCTATCTACTGTTCCTTTTCTAACTCTTTTAAGTGTAAGGTTAGATTGTATATTTGAGACTTTTCTGCTTCTTGATATAGGCTTGTATTGCTGTATGCTTCCCTCATATGGCTGCTTTTGCTGCATCCCAAGTGTTTTGGACTGTTGTGTTTTCATTTTCATTTGTTTCCATGTATTTTTTAATTCTTCTTTAATTTCCTGGTTAACCAATTCATTCTTTAGTAGGATGTTTTTTAATCTCCATGTACTTATAGTCTTTCCAAATTTTTTTCTTGTGGTTGACTTATAATTTCATAGAATTGTGGTCTGAAAATATGCATAGTATGTCCTCAATCTTTTTGTAATTGTTGAGGCCTGATTTTTGAACCAGTATGTGATCCATTCTGGAGAATGTTCCATGTGTACTCAAAAAGAATGTGTATTCTCCTACTTTCGATCAAATGTTTAGAATATGCCCATAAGTCCATCTGGTCCAGTGTGTCATTCAAAGCAATTGTTTCCTTGTTGATTTTCTCCTTAGATGATCTGTCCATTACTGTATATGGGTGTTCAAGTCCCCTGCTATTATTGTATTATTATAAATGACTATCTTTATGTTTGTTATTAATTGTTTTATATTGTTGGGTGCCTCCAAGTTGGAGGCATAAATATTTACAGTAGTTAGATAGTCTTGTTGGATAGAGCCCTGTATTATGTTATGTGCCCTTCTTCATCTTTTGTTACAGTCTTCAGTTTAAAATTTAGTTTGTCTGCTATGAGTATGGATATTCAAGCTTTCTTTTGATGTCCATGAGCATGATAGATGGTTCTCCATCCCCTCGCTTTCAATCTGGAGGTGTCTTTAGGTCTAAAATGAGTCTCTTGTAGGTAGCATATAGATGGGTCTTTTTTTAAATCCATTTTTTTTTTGGATGGAAGCATTTAGTTGATTTACATTCAGAGTGATTATTGATAGGTATTAATTTAGTGCGATTGTCTTACCTATAAATTTGTTGTTTCTGTAAATTTTCTCTACTACCTTTCAAGTCTTTGTTGCTTTTGTTCTTTTTTCCCCCACTCAAAGAACCTCCTTTAGTATTTCTTGGAGGGCTGGTTTAGTGGTCACAAATTCCTTTGTTGTTTTTTTGTTTGTTTGTTTGTCTGGGAAACTCTTTATCTCCTATTCTGAATGACAGTCATGCTGGATAAAGTATTCTTGACTCCAAATTTTTCCCATTCAGCACATTGAATATCTCATGCCACGTCCTTCTGGCCTGGCAGGTTTCTATGGAGAGATCTGCTGCTAACCTGATTTGTCTTCCCTTATAGGTTAAGGATTTCTTTTTCCTTGCTGCTTTCAGGATTCTTTCCTTATCTCTGTATTTTACAAATTTTACTATAGTATGTCTTGGAATTGGATGGTTTTTATTCATTTTGATGGGAGTTCTATGTACCTCCTGGATTTGGATATCTGCTTCCTTCCCCAGATTGGGTAGGTTTATAGATATAATTTGCTCAAATAAACATTCTGCTCCTTTTTACCTCTCTTCTTCTAGGACTCCAATGTGAATGTTATTATGCTTTATGAAGTCGGTGAGTTTTCTAACTCTACATTTTTAATCCTGTATTTTTATTTCCCTCTTCTTTTCAATTTTCAATTTAATTATTTCCCATAATTTTATCTTCTCTGATTCATTGAACTAATTCTTCGAGCCTTGTCATCATTATAGTCAGTCAGTTTTGCATCTCAGTTGTAGCATTTCTTATTCTGGCCTGACTAGTTTTTAGGTTTTATGTCTGTGGTAAGTGTCTTTCTGGTGTCTTCTATGCTTTTCTCAAACTCAGCTAATATCCTTATGATTGTTGTTTTAAATTCTGCTTCAGGCATATTACTTATACTGGTTTGATTAGCTCCCTGGCTGTGACCTCCTCTTCTTGTTCTTTCTTTTGGCATGAAATCTTCTGTCTTAGCATTTTGCTTAGGTCTCTATCTTTTGTGTGTTAGGAAAGACTGTGCCTGGTCTTATTTCCACTAAAGCTGAAGTTTTGAAGCACTCTATGATCAGTAGACCTGTTGTGCAAGTGGTTTGTACTGGTCTTCTGGGCAGGGGGGCTGCTGCTGTTCTGCCTCCCAATCATATTGGCCCTAGTAAAAGAGGCATCTGCAGAGACCAGGGGATTGGGGCTTGGTGTAAGATCAGGCCTCCACTGGGTGCCTTGTCCCACTAACTAAAGCCCAGCCATTCTTATAGGAAGGGTGAAAAATGGGATCAGCCTGCTCTCCTCCCTGGAGATGGGAGGTGGTGTCCACCACTGTTCAGGAAGTCCTCACAGAAGGAACAATATCCCCTCTTTTGTCCCAGATTTCCATCAGATCCCTACCTTCACCTTTTCTTTATCCAAGCCTTCTGCCCTCCCGGTGGTGGAGTGCTCCTGTATCTTATCTCAGGTGTGCAGCTGAGTTTCAAAACTCCAAATTTTAGGGGCCTGGCACTGTGCAGACCTGTGCTGATTCTCTGGGAGAGGATGTCAACATGCTGTGGCTGGTAGGTGTTTTTCCCAGAAAAGCAGCCACATGACTGTGCAAGATATTTGGAGTTTATTGTAAAGTGTTGCAAAAAAAACAAAACAAAACAGCATCCAGGTCAGCTGCCCTCAACAGGCATCTCTGCTCTTATGCTAATGAATCAGGCAGATCAATGGCACCCGTTGGCTCTTTTGTCCCCTGAGAGTCAGTGCCCCTTCTCCCAAATGCACTCCATGAAGGGGAACTATCTCTCCCAGTGCAACCCAGGGGATCCACAGAACATGCTGTCCACTCCTGGGCCTCAGCCTTTCTTCTTCACAAGAGCACAGCTATGCCTGCCAGGCTTGACACTGGTGATAGCACAGACGTCTAAAACCTTACTCTCATCTCTACTGCTTATAAAAACTTGCAATAATCACCCCCTCTGGTTTTCCCAGTCAATGGTTTTGGGGAAGTGTTTTTCTTGTACAATCACCTATTTGCTGCTTTATCTCTCCCCCTGCGCCCTCAAAATCTCTCTCTCCACTGTCCATGATCAGGATTTATCCTTTCTGCAGCGTCCTCCATTCTTTTCACCCCCAATCACATCATCACAACTCCTACCTTCCATCATATGGCCTCTTTTCTCCCTAGGTTGTGCAGTTCTCCTACTTCTCAGGTCAATTTCCTGGGTCTTTCAGAATTATTTGATAATTATCGAGCTGTGTTTGAAGGAGTAGGCAAGCGTAAGGTCCTTTTACTACTCTGCCATCTTATCTCCTCTACTAAGAAGATAGCCAGTCTTAACCCAGTCATTCTCTACTTTGTATCCTTTTTTTAGAAATGCCATTTGTCACTACACTTTATGTAAATAAATAAATAAATAAATAAATAAATAAAGTGTGAGGAGAACAGCAAAATATACAGGTACAGTAAAACCTTGGATTGCAAGTAACTTGTTCTGTGCAAGTAACTTACATTCTGTAAGATGAGCAAATATTTCTAATAAATTTAACTTGATAAATGAGGAATGTCTTGCAATATGAATAGTACATGATGCTGAATGTCACGATAACTACTGAGCCAATGGTTCTTGAAATTCACTTTGATATATGAGTGTTTGGGGTTACAAGCATGTTTCCAGAACGAATTGTGCTCGCAAACCAAGGTTTTACTGTATTTGAATATTGCAAAAGGAAACTATGAATTTTATACCATAGCACAATGAGCAGGTTACCTAATGAAGATGAATGGGAACTGAGTTAAAAGGATAGCAGTAATATGGAGTCAGTTTTCTGACTTTTTCTTTTTGTACAGTTCAGTCTTTTGGAACTTTGGTGGGTTTCACATACCCAAAGAAATTAATTATAATAAACAACAATAGGGAAATTATACTTAAAATGAAATACAAAAAAGAACAAAAAACTAAAATATATTTTAAGTGAATTACATAACAAAAGTGAAGGATAGATGGGCAAGGGAAAGTAACAACTAAAAATTGAGTTCAGTATTTAATCTATACACCCTCAAGCTGAAGCAAAAATATACTATATACACTCTAATTTATAGGATTTTGTTTTCTTTTTTACATATCCATGGGCTAGCAATTTTGAACCAGAATATATTATTTATGTATTCTAGACTGACAAATAAGTAAAAATATGCTGGTAATGGTTTCTCACTGACAGGGAAGGGAAAAATAAATATGGCAAAAAGGGAACTGGCTTGAAATGATTAACTCATTATTTTATTTATAGTAATATAGATATACATTTTTTGTGTATATATGTACATGCATACATGTATGTATGAGTATCTAAGAATTCATGCATCTACTTCCTGATCTATCCACTGAGAAGTTTGAGAAGCAATGACACCCCAAAAGAAATGAGCACAATTATCACTCCAGCTTTAGATTCAAATATCATTCTATGCAAATATTATTCTTCACAAAAAGGAGCCAGTGTTCCTTGAAGACATGATTGCCTCCAGTTCAGGTCAACATAGTTACAAAATGAGACTGAAATATTTTGTGGTGGCAGAAAATAAAATAGTAATCAAAGAAAAATGGGGGCATGTGTAAAGGACTGGTGATAAAAAAAGGATATAATTAGTGAATGAAATGAGAAACTAAATACACTACTATAAATAAATGCATATAAAGATGCATAAATACCAAAATAAATGGTGTAGCAGGAAAAGAATTCCTTTAAAATAGAAAGCCAACTTATTGAGGCGCCTGGGTGGCTCAGTTATTTGAGCGTCCAACTTAGGTTCAGGTCATGATCTCGCAGCTCATGAGTTCGAGCCTTGCATCAGGCTCTGTGCTGACAGCTCAGAGCCTGGAGCCTGCTTTAGCTTCTGTGTCTCCCTCTCTCTCTCTCTCTCTCTCTCTCTCTCTGCCCTCCCCTGTTCACACTGTCCTTCTATCTCTCTCAAAAATTATAAACATTACAAAATTAAAAAAAAAGAAAAGCCAACTGATAAACTATGGAGAGTTAAGAAGTTTCCGTTTGATAACCATCATACAAATTATTCATGCAAGAATCATCATACAAGTAATGAGTGAAAATATCTGATCGTGTGTTACATTTAGGTGCCTTTATTATTATTTAATTTGATAAACCTTCATTTTGCACAGTATTTGTGTTTTCTTAGTTGTTATATATCAAATCAATATATGTGTAACAGTAAATACCATGTATATATGCACATAGTATGTCTATTTTACCTTTATTAAACTATTTTTTTCATGAACCACAGACATTATTTTATTACTTTAGCTTTGATTATTTTAATATTGGTTAGGCTGAATGCTGCTATCTTTCCATTCTTTCATTCTCTCTGTCTCTCATTCTGTCTTTAAATTTTATGACTAAAAAAGCATATGTTTATAATAGGTCAAGTTTTTAAAAGACATTTGCTTGTTTGTACTATTTTTATACAACTCTGTACTGTTACACATAGAGACAATATTTGAGAAAGTTAATTATACATTCTTTAAATTTTTAAACTTTTATTTTAATTCCTAAATGTGTTCTGTTCCCTTCTTTCTTTATTCCATTTTTATTTTATATTTTTAACTTCTTAGTATTAAACAATTTCTGATGATCCCTTGTTTTCTACAATATGAATAAACAAAAAATACTGTAACTATACAGTCTCACAGTGTCTTCCCACCATGCAATTATTAATTAAAAAGGAGACAATAATAACATTACAATGAAGAGACCATAAAGGTATCATCTTATCCAGGTGATCAAAGTAAACACTAATGGAACACATTGGCATCATCTGCCTCTTGATAAATAATAGACTAAGAAGACTACAGCATTATTTCTGTGGCATACCTACCATATTGAAAAATATAACAAAACATTAGACAGATTCAAATTGAGGCATGTTCTATGAAACATCTATAGAGAAAATGATATAAAATGGAACAGTGAATTCATACACAATTCCCAAAAAGTATAAAGAATGATGGAACTGATTCTGGAGAATTTCAATGTTCTGATTAACAAAAAAATAAAATAATAATAAAAGTAAACAAATGTTCTGATTAACAAAGAATACTGTAGAAAAAATTAACCACTTTGGAAAAGCTTAGAGATTAGACCCAGATAATCCTAGACTAAGAAGGAATTAATATATAAAATATTCAGCAAATTCTTGCCTAAATAGTAGAAATACTAGAGCTTATAAGGAAAATTGCCTAAGAATAAAGATAATGTAGATTATAGACAGAAAAAGCTAGTTCTTGACAAGTATATACACAGATGGTCAAACTGATATTGAAAAATAGTAAGTAATAAGATGCAAATCAAAATAGTAATTGAACCTATTCACACTCAACAGAATGTGAATATTTCTAAATATTAGAAGTCTGTATAATTTCAAGTGTTGGCAAGAATACAAAGATACAGAAACATTCAGGGAAAGAAGTGAAATGTAAAATAATATTTTTTTGACATTGCATGTAAAAATAGAAATGCATGTGCTTTATTACTCAGAATTTCTACTCCTACACATACTTCCTAGTGTAATCTTTACATATTTCACTGGTAGGTATCCTCAAAGATATTCATATTATCATTGCCTTTGGTAGCAAGTAGGTGAGTACCCTGGAAACTTACAAGTGCAATAACAAAATATGGTTGATATATACTATGAAAAATTATGGAACTGGAAAAAAATTAGATATAGTTAGAGCTACATAGAGAGTTCTTCTAAATGGCTAGCTGGAAATGATAACATGTACAACACAATGTCTTTGTGTAAAATATAATTAAATATGTGAAAAATACAAATTTCATCTAAGTCCCTACAAGAGAAAAATAATAAGAATTGGAAAAGAGAATAGAGTTAAAAACAACAGTAACAACAATAGTAACAAGTAACAAGAGCCTCACACTGCCTGCTGCTGATAATCCTCATTGAATTGAGAAGATTTCGACTAAGTTAATATTATGCACTGGATATTTAATTAAAGCATAGCCACCACTCAAATAAACTACTATTAATAGTTTGGTGTTCTTATTCAAATAATTATTATATATACATTTTTTCTGATTGTTAAAAACAATTGCCTTTAATATGCATGCATTTGATGGTTTCCCATGTTATTCATTGATGAGTGTCTAAAAATTAAAGAAGGGGTGCCTGGGTGGCTCAGTCGCTTCAGCACCCGACTTTGGCTTAGGTCATGATCTTACAGTTTGTGGGTTCGAGCACTGCATTGGGCTCTGTGCTGACAGCTCAGAGCCTGGAGCCTGCTTCAGATTCTGTGTTTCCCTCTCTGTCTGCCTCTCCTGCTTGCACTCTTGACTCTCTCTCTCTCTCTTTCTCAAAAGTAAACATAATTTTTTTAAATAAATAAAAATTAAAGAAGAGCCAATAAACATTATTTTCCCCAAAATAATAATAATCATTAAGGGAGTTGCAGCTTAAGACACAGTTTTGATAAGAAAGATGGTTCCTGACACTAGCACATTTTGAATTTAACTTTATTTTTTCATAATTTTGTTTAAGTTATAGGAAAAATAGTAAATAAAATACCATATAATTTCACTCATATGTGGCATTTAAAAAACAAAACACGATCCTAGGAAGAAAAAAAGAGATATGCAAACCAAGAAACAGACTCAAGTATAGAGAACAAACTGATAGTTATCAGAGGAGAGATGAGTGGGGGATGGGTTAAATAATGAAGGGGATTAAAGAGTACACTTGTGATGAGCACTGGGTGTTGTATGAAAGTGTTGAATCACTAAATTATACACTTGAAACTAGTATTACACTGTATGTAAACTAACTGAAATTTAAATAAAAATTTGAAAAAGGAAAAAAATGACACTTTTAGTGTCTGAAATATATTTACAAGTACTGGGAAAAAATGTATCTTATGCAGAATTTTGGTAAACTCAACTGAATTGAATTACCTTTCTCAACCCATTAAAATTTCATTAAAATTATGGTTAAGATCAGGTTTTATTTTATTAATTGATTAAGTTTGGATAAATCAGAATTTCTAACAATGTAATCCAATGGAACATGGTTGCCTTCTAAAATTAGGTATCATATATTCAAATTCCCCTGGGAAAATCTAGTAGTACACTATTTCTTAAAATTTTAAATTATTATGAAATAATTATTGAAATATCTAACCTATTTATACTTTTGTAATACATCATTATTCAAATGCATTTCATTATTGTTGAATTTATATTTATTCAAGCCTATTAATATTGTAATATCTATTTATATATATATAAAATGTTTTGAAATATAAAAATTCATTAACTAAAATTTTAAATGTTTCCAGGAGCCCATAGAGAAATAGAGTGAAAAAGTGACAGCTAGTTCAGAGTACAGAACAAGAAACCAGATAATTTAAAGCCCAACCATCTAATTTACAGAAAAAAAATGCTGAATGCTTCATCCAATTCAAGGAAATGGAATCCATTCCAATTCAAGGAATATCAGAAGTGTCATCTTCATGTATAAAGTTCAACATATTTTATTTGTAGCTGCTTGCTTCTAATGTAATTCTGACTTCTTTGCTTCAAAGAAAAATCCATATATGTTATAAATCAGAGTTTTAGTAAATGACTACATTTTACCTACAGATTTATGAGATGAAAATGTAACTATTAGTCACATACACTCAAAATAAAGATACTTTCCTCTAGATATCTCCACCAGTTTACCTTAAAAGTTTAATAAATCACTTTGGAAAATTTGCTATATCTCACTGAAAACAAACTGAGTTAAAACCTTAAGACATGTATATTTCAAGTAATCAAAAATTTGAACAGCCTTCAGTATACTTATTTTACATTGCAACTCTATTAAGGGAACTATTTCATACTTGATTAAAAATGCAGTCAGGAGACTGGGGTGCCTGGGTGCCTCAGATTGTTGAGAGTCCAACTTTGGCTCAAGTTATGGTCTTGTGGTTCATGAGTTTGAGCCCTCTGTCAGGCTCTGTACTGACAGGTTGGAGTCTGGAGCCTACCTCAGATTCTGTGTCTCCCTCTCTCTCTGCCCCTCCCCTGCTTGCACTCTGTCTCTCTGTCTCTGTCTCTGTCTCTGTCTCTCTCTCTCCCTGTGTCTCTCTCAAGGATTAATATTTTTTGAAAACTCAGTCAGAAGAAATTTTTAAGACAGTTTTTTATTACTAAAAAATGTTTTGATTTCAAATGTACTTATACAAAACGTATATACTTTTACAACTCAAATATATTGTTTTTAGTTGCTTCCTTTATTTTGATTCCTTAGTTTTAGTCAAAGCATGGATTTCCATTTTGTAACTATTTAAAGTTAATATTATAGAAATAAAGGTTTCAATTACACTGTATACTCTTAAATGATTATGTTAGTAGTTACAAGATATTCCACTTAATTAAAGTTGCTTTCATCAACACATGGGATAATTACGCTATTGAGAAGTCATGGACAAATTTAAAATGTTTATATCAATTAGGTTTCTCTTATTGGATTTAAGAAAATTCAGTAAATATATTGCAGTAAGTCTAGTTATAAATTATATGTACCTGAAATAAACAAACCAAAAAACAAAACAAAAATTTGTCTCTGATAATATGCGAAGCCACGGTAGAAATTTTCTCGGACATTACTGGCTCTTCAACCTAACATTCCATGTTAGGAATATTGGAAAAAAATATTTTTTTAATTTATTGTGAGTCTAGATGTAGCATTTTCTTAAATACTGAGCATATTTTGCTAGGTGATTTTGCTGTGCTTTCTCTCTATCCATGGAGAAAATAATTCTTACCTTTTCTATTAATTACTATTCTCACCTAGTATTCTTACCATAATACCTAGTACTA
This sequence comes from Panthera tigris, assembly GCF_018350195.1. Taxonomy (NCBI): domain Eukaryota; kingdom Metazoa; phylum Chordata; class Mammalia; order Carnivora; family Felidae; genus Panthera; species Panthera tigris. The sequence goes on from NC_056660.1 coordinate 58,568,016, forward strand.
ATTTCCAGCAATAACTCAGTATTAATCAAATGGTGGAAGCACTCTCTTCTTAGTCATGTAGGGGCTAGCTGCAGTGTTAGTAGCCATTATATTATGCTTATTTCTACAAAATTTAAAATTGATTACAGGTAGACACATAGATAGTTAAAAATATTTTCAAAAAATTAGGGTAGACAACTGATTTCACTGAGTACATTAACCATCCACAGACAATACAGATAAAATAAAAAATGGTCACTGGAATATTTATTAGTTCTTTAAAACCTAGTTTGAAATGGAGGTTTATATTTTTTTTAATTTTTTTTAACGTTTATTTATTTTTGAGACAGAGAGAGACAAAGCATGAACAGGGGAGGGTCAGAGAGAGGGAGACACAGAATCTGAAACAGGCTCCAGGCTCTGAGCTGTCAGCACAGAGCCCGATGCGGGCCTCGAACTCACGGACCACGAGATCATGACCTGAGCCAAAGTCGGCCGCTTAACCGACTGAGCCACCCAGGCGCCCCTGAAATGGAGGTTTATATTTAAAATAATTTAATGTTTAATGTTAATTATATTTCTAAAAGTGCAAAAATTTCATGTCATGTTGGCCACTCCCAACATTTTGAATAATATGAGAAAGAACCTTGGACAGATATGATGGTAAAATTGATCCAATGTTGACAGCAAACACTCAATAAGGCTCTATCTGGTTGTGTTGGCTAAGGCCCTTTGGGCAGGAAAGGAAAACATACTTGAATTATATGCCTATTCCTTTAAGAATGAATCACTGGATTAGCTTGACAGAGTCTACTATAATCAAGTATGTTTTTTTTGAGGAATGGTGGCATATCAGGGACTCAGCATTATTTCCTTTATCTGTAAAGTTGGACATTCAGCAATAAGAAAACAGAGATCTTTCTATACTACCATATGAAAATACAGTGAGAGGATGGCTGTTCTCATGACAGGAAAAGAGCCCTCACGAAGAAATTAACCTGTCTAGGGAAACTTGATTTTGAACTTTCCATCTTCCAGAACAGTGAGAACTAAATGTTTGTTGTTTAAGCCAATCAATCTATGGTAATTTGTTATAGTAGCCTGAACAGTCCAAGATAAGTGAAATTTATTCATAATTTATTTTTTATTATTTATAGTGTTTTATGGTATTTGCCTTGCATGGTTTTATTAGTGATTGGTCTAGATATTATAACAGTCTACTGGTACTAATGGTTTTTCCAATTAAAGTAAATGTCAAAATTTTACTTCTCTTTTTAAAAATTTTTTAAAGTAATAAACTTTATTAAAATAATATTTATTTTGAGAGAGAGAGAGGGACAGAAAGGGTCAGAGAGAGAAAAGGGAAAGAGAGAATCCTAGGCAGGCTCTACACTCTCAGCACAGAGCCTGATGCGGGGAACTCACGAACTGTGAGATCATGACCTAAGCTGAAACCAAGAGTCAGACGTTTAACCAACTGAGCCACTGATGTGCCACCTCAAATTTTACTTCTATTTAGGTCCCTTTACCCTCCCTAATTTGTATATAATTATTTTAAGAATTTCCTTGGTATACATCCTGCACAACATCAGATGTTATGATTTTTACTTCAGCCATTGAATATGATTTAAGAAAATCACGAGATTAATAGTCTACCCTTATTTGTAAAGATTTCATGTTTCAATTTCCTTTCTGAAATCCCATGCATTTTTCAATTATCATTTATTTTCTGTATATGGAAAGGGTAAGCTTGCTAGTAACAAAGTTTTTTAGTTTTGCTTTATCTGAGAGTGTCTCACTTTGTCTTCACTCCTGAAGGATAGTTTTGTCAGTTCTAGATCTCACAGGTGATGATTCTTTTCTTATAACATTTGAAGCAGGCTTATTTCCTTCTGACATGCACAATTTCAAATGAAAAATCCACCATATTTGAAATGATTTTCTGCTATACATAAGGTCATTTCTCTCTGACTTCTTCCAAGATGATTTATCATCACCTTTTAGACATTTAATTATAGTATGACTTGGCATAAGTTTCTTTAGGTTTATCCTATTTGAGGTTCAGCTTCTTAGATCTGTAGATTTATGCCTTTAACCATACTTGGAAACTTTAATATCACTATTTCTTCGAATACTTTTATGGCCCCACATACTTTCTCCTTACCATCTGGGAGTCTGGTGATAGGAATGTTAGCTCTTTTGTTAGTGTTGTTCTTGTTCCTAAGACTCTATTCATTTTCTCCCCCTCCTCTTCCTTCTCCTCATTCTCCTCCTCCTCCTCCTCCTCCTCTATTTTCTTTCTTTTGTTCTGATTGAGTAAATTCAATTGATCTGAGTTCAAGTTCACTGAGCTCACAGATTCTATTCTCTGTCATCTCCACTATACTATTAAACCCATACAGTTTTTTGGTTGGTGGTGTTATGGTTGTTATTACTGTCATTGTATCTTCCAGTTATAATTTGCATTGTCTTTTTCTATAACTTTTAATTTTTTTATCAATATGTTCTCTTTTTTTATTTGATTCAAGACAATTAATAATTTCTTGCTATAGAGTGAATGAGTAGTCAGGGCCCTGCAATCTTGACATATCCAACAATATGCGTAGGAATCTAAGAGGCCCATCCTGGGCTGCTTCCAAATAATGAATATGGCAAGGCTTCAAAGCAACAGAATTGGGTGGATGCAATTAATTTTTAATAGATACTCATTTTTGAGAGGCAGAGAGACAAAGCACAAGTGGGGGACGGGCAGAGAATCTGAAGCAGGTTCCAGGCTCCAAGCTGTCAGCATAGAACTCAATGCAGGGCTCAAACCCACAAACTGAGATAATGACCTCAGCTGAAGTCAGAGGCTTAACAGACTGAGCTGCCCAGGCACCCCATGGATGCAATTACCTTAATAAGTGTTGAGTGACAGGGTCAGACCATCAAGTGAGGGCCTGAACCACATACATTTGTAATGATGATTAAGAGCTATGTAAGATGGAGTAGTCCAATTCTTTCTAGGTCCTTCCACTTACTACTAAAAAAAAAAAAAAATCACAGATAATAAAACTTTGAAAACTGGAAAGAAAAAGGAGGGTTACTAAGAGACCTAGTGATTTGAGGAATTTCTATTCCTCAAATTGTTGTTGTTATCTCCCATATATCTTGACAGGTTATGACAGAAGCTACCAAACAAGAAACTCCAACAGTGGCAAATAAAAATTTCATTAAAAGCCCTTCTTTCTAGATAATGGACTGGGAAAAGTGTGGCTCAGAAGGACAGAAAACCTTTTTGACAATACCTGCTATAGACCACCAGCCAAATAACAAGAGAAAAACATTCCCCTCTTGTCCTCATGGCTTTAACAAAGCTGTGTGGGTTGCTGGTCTTCCATGCTACTACTCTCTCATCCCATGGATGACCCAGGTGTTAGAATTATCTGACTAGGATTTTAAAGCTGCCACACAATATTTCATTAAATTTAAAATATTTACATAAATTTGGTCTTTCATGTTAGACTTAAGAAAATTCAGTAAATATACTCCAATGGGTTTAATTATAAGTTATATATACCTGAAATAAACAAAAACCCAATTCTGATCATACTCAATGCCACAACAGTAGCAAGTAAGAACAAGTACCTTTTCGAGATCTTGATTTTAATTCTACAGGAAGACAAATACTGCATGATTCCACTTATATGAAGTTTCTAAAATAGTCAAATGAATAGAATCAAAAAGTGGAATGGTGGTTGCCAGGAGCAGTAACAAGGAGTTACTGATAGGCATAAAGTATCATTTAGGCAAGATGGATAAGTTCTAGAGATCTACTGCTCAACATTGTATCTATAGCCAAAAATAGTATTGCATGCTTAGAATTTGCTAAAAGTTTAGTTTCATGTTAAGCGTTTTTACCATAATAATTTTTGTTTGTTTGTTTAAAGTATATTCAGTTTGCTTGGGTGGCTCAGTTGGTCAGGCATCCAACTTCAGTTCAGGTCACCATCTTGCAGTTTGTGAGTTCAAGCCCCAGTCTGACAGCTTGGAACCTGCTTCAGATTTTGTGTCTCTGCCCCTCCTTTGCTTGTGCTCTGTCTCTCTCTCTTTCAAAAATAAATAAACATTAAAAAATTTTTTAAGGAAAGGTATACTCAGAGATGTATCACTTGTTCCTCATTTCTTCTGCCTTGTTTATTCTCACATTCATTTTTCCCTTTTTCCACCCACTGCCTATAACTACCCAATTTTATTAGTTTCTAGTTTGCCCTTTTTGTATTTTTTAAGCAAAAGAAGAGATATGAGTGTATTTTCTTTTTTCTTTTTTAAACCACTTTATTGATGTATGACTGATATATAGAAAGCTGTACGTATTTAATGTATACAACTTGATGAGTTTAGGGACAAATATACATCACCACAATCTATGCCATAAACATATTCATCACCTCTAAAAGTTTCCTCCCATCATCTATATTTAAAATAATAATGATGATATAACAATTATTCATAATAATAAAGGTATTATTTGCAATAAGAATATTTAACATTAGATTTATTCTCTTAGCAAATTTTCAAGTATACAATACAATATTATATAATACAATACAGTAAATGCCTATATAGGCACTGTGCTTTATAGTAGATCTCTAAGACTCAATCATCATTTATAACTGAAATTCTGTACCCTTTGACTAAAACCTCAAAATCTTCTTCCCTTTCCCCCAGTCCCTGGCAACTACCATTCTATTTCCTACATTTTTATAGACAGTATAATATATATTATATATAATTTTTGATAATTTGCTTTTTTGCAACTAACAACATTTCTTACAATATGTTTTGGAAAGCACTCTACATAAGTTCTATAGAGTCCTTTTTCATTCTTTCTTCCTCCATTGTTTGTATAAACCATACTTTATTTAACTACTTTTTTATGTATAGACATTTAGGTTGTTTCCAAGTTGTATATTCTGGGTTTCCTTTCTCAATTTGTTAAAGCTCTTTTTACATTAAGGTTATTAGCACTTTATTATATATGTTGCAAATATGTTCTCAGTTTGTCAGTTTATTGTTTGCCAGTTTATTATCATTTTATTTTAATGAGTATTTTAAAAAATTATATTGGTGAATTCAGAATTGTTTCCCCTCTGGATTTTATTTAGTCATAAAACATTTCCATACATAAAGCTTAAAAAAGAGTCACTTGTTTGTTTCAGTCTCAGCCATGTATAGTTTCATTTTTATAGATATTTAGATCTTATTATATTATTAACAATTCTGATTTAGTTCCATTTAAAGATGATAAATTAAACTAATGGCTGAAAGCAACACATAGAGAGAAATTGTAAATATATGAGTTCTGTAATTGAAAAGTAAAGGCAAGGTAGATATTGTGAGAATGGGTAAGGAAAAGTTATGAGAAAGTGGCTAATGTGAGAAGAACTTATATGTACCGTCAACCTGAAACAGGATGGCAGGACCTGAAAACCATGCTGTTGGTGGTGATGACAGGTGATGACACTGGTGTTGACTGTGTTTGCTTGAGTGTATGTGAGCAATGTGTACATGTATGAGTCAGTGTAAGCATGTGCAAGTCAGAAGGAAGAGCAGGGAAAGGGAAAAGAAGGGGAGGAGGGCCATAATTTGATAAATGTCTTGTTTTTAGTTGAAGTAAGAAGAACAAGCTTTCCTGAGGATGCTGGAAGTGATGGAACTTGTCTTCCCTATTTGCTTGGTGTCTCTGCCTCATATTTCTCACTTAAGGGCAACTGGATCAGCCAAGAGCTATAGAATCCACTTATGTCATTACTCTCTATTCTCATTTATAGTGCTGTAATTATGACTCTAATTCAGATCCTTAGTTTTATCTCACCAGGATTGTCGCAGTAAGATTCTAGTCTCCTTACATTCAATCTCTTTTTTTCAAAAGCAATAAACATGCTGGGTTTTTAATTTTTTTTTTAATGTTTATTCATTTTTGAGAGAGAGAGACAGACAGACAGAGCATGAACAGGGGAGAGGGAGACACAGAATCTGAAGCAGGATCCAGGCTCTGAGCTGTCAGCACAAAGCCTGATGAGGGACTCTAACTCATGAACCGTGAGATCATGACCAGAGCTTAAGTTGGAAGCTTTACCAACTGAGCCGCCCAGGTGCCCCTTTATTTTGGCTTCCCCAAAGTTTTAGGTTCCTAAGTGAAAGGTGCTTAGGAATTTGAGACATGGCAGAAACCAGTATATGTGGTTCCAGTTTCTTAGCCCTGACTACCCTGCATATATTTTATGTTACTCACCATTTCTGCCACAAACCATGGGATTTCCAGACTATGTGACATGACTTTGGTTTTTCATCTCTGCCTAGAAAATTCTCTCCTTTACCATCATCTACTGAAAGTTGTTTCAATCACTCATATTCCCTATTTTTTCTCCATTCGGTCTGTGTAACTTTTATTTTATATCTATTTTTTGCCTCCAGAAATTTTTATGTCATTAATAATAATCTGACTTACATTATAGCTATATGTGTACTTTTCATTATCTCTGCTAGCCTAATAAGTTACAAAGTAAGAGCAGATACACTTTAATTATTTTTAAAAAAATATTTATCTTTCTATTGGTAAGGATCAATCATAAATGTTACATTGACCAATGTTTACAGATTCATTAAATTAAAAAATGTATATAACCTTGTGGATCATAAAGTAGATGTTAATTTACTGAAGCTCCCAAATAAATTTTTTAAGAAAAAGATCTTTTCCTCATTTCATAAGACATATGTGAATGTATACATATAATATAAAAATGTATTATATTATATATAATTTAAGTAAAAAATTTATATGTATGTGTACATACACACACACACACACACACACACACATATATATATATATATGTAAACATGGTATGGGTCCTGCTATTGTAAGTGTATCATAATTGTTATGAGTACAATTTTACTTTAAAAAAATGAAACAAAACTATGGTCAACACAATGTAACGAAAACAATGCTGATATAAATTTATTTAAAATCTACACATTAGGGGTGCCTGGGTAGCTCAGTTGGTTAAGTGTAAGACTTTAGCCCAGGTCATGATCTCATTGTTCGTGAGTTTGAGCCCAGCCTTAGGCTCTGTGCTGACACCTTAGAGCCTGGAGCCTGCTCTGGGTTCTGTGTCTCCCCTCTCTCTCTGCCCCTCACCTGCTCATGCTCTCTCTCTCTCTCTCTCTCTCTCTCTCTCTCTCAAAAGTAAATAAACATTAAAAACATTTTTAATAAAAATATATAAATAATAAAATCTACACATTAATGTAAAGAAATACTAGAAAATATTTAAACATAGCTCTCTCTAACTTCATTCTTTATAAATCCCATAGGCTTAATGTTTCATAGGATTTGCGTTTTCAAAGTTCAGTTTAACTTTCTATTTCACCTAAACTTAATTGTAAATATATACTATTTGTGTTTAAGAGCAAAATATTTTTTTGAGAGAGAAAGAGAAACAGCGTGTGCAGGTGCATGTGCATGTGAATGGGGAAGGGGCAGAGACAGGGAGACAGAGGATCTGAAGTAAGCTCTGGGATGACAGCAGCCCCATGCAGGGCTCAAACTCACGAACTTCATGAACCGTGGGATCACATCTGAAGTCCGACGCTCAACCAACTGAGCCACTCAGGTGTCCCGAGAGCAAAACCTATTTTGAAGGAAGTTGGAACTTTAAATACTAACTTTGATATTTTAGGTGTTAGGAGTAACTAATTTTAGAAGTTTTGGCTTTGAGAAACATATTTAGAGAGGCATATGTATTAATTACTAAGATTAATTATTAAATCTTTTATCTTTTAAGGTATTCACAAAATATAACTTATTTTTAACTCACCATATTAATAGCAAAGTATTAAAATGTACTTGTTTAATCAGAACATAGCAGTTATTAGAAATATAGCATAACATCAGGATAATTCCCCCAAATTTTCCAGTTCTAGTATGATTATCAACTTGATTTCTGATATTCAGATTACTTTGATCTTTAAACATAGTGAGATAAAAGTTAAGCTGTTTAGTGGGAATTCCTTTTAAATGTATTCCAGTATTATCTTCACACCTTTCCATGTTTTGTTTGCTATTTGAAAATGTTCTTTAAAAAGTACTCAATTTTCTCTTAAAATAATTTGTGTTAATATTTCTTAAAATAAAATCTAACATAGATCACAATGAGGTACACTTGGAAACTACAATTGTTACATCCACTGTTGGCAACTCTAAGCCAATGGATGGGATTTCCCTTTTTAGCAGAGCTGTTTGCATGAGACTAAAATGAGGTATGGAGAAAAGCAAAAGACATGTTTGATTCATTTTTTAAACATTTTTACAAAAACTTAGTAAAGAAATAGGGTAAGTGTTTGTAGTCACAAATCAGTGCTTTAGTAAGAATTATAAGTAATTGGTATGTTTTTAATATCCATATCTATTCATTTTTATCATGAAACACACATTTTCTGGAACCAATTTCAGACATAATACTTACAGAAAAAAAACACGTTAGATCCATAAGTCTCATTCTCTCCCAAGCAGATGCTATGAAGGTCAAATATTATTGAGCATATGCAAAAAAAGGATTAAACCGACCACAGGAGAGGAGCCCCAAGATTATGAATCTGAACATTTATACAGGTTATACACTGCTCAGCTGCCAATGTCTTCTCCTGAGAGAGGGAGAGAAGAATCATCTTCCTAATGTAAACAAAATCTTTGGAATGTAAACTCTTCTTAAGATTTTATCCCCCTTAGTAAACTAAACACATGCTTCCAAGAGAAGTAAATATCTTTGGAAGATTTCTCTCTATACCTTCAGTGATTTTTTTTGTCATTTCAGAGGATGTGTTTTGAGCTAAGTTCCAGTTGTCTTTGCTTTGTTTTGCTTTGCATTAAAAAATTATATTTTTGTGAAAGTTGACAGGAAGATTTCCTTCTCTATACCAATGTTATCCTTATTTTATCCTCATTTTCTATGAAAAAGAAACAAAGATAAGAATTAGAGAAATTCTGCTTCAATTCTTGTTAGGTGGCATTTTTACCCTCTACTTAGATATTAAGAGTTACTTTTCTTATACGAGTAAATAATAATCAAGCCACTAAAAAGAATAAGAAAATATAATTTTAAAGATTTGGAATTTATATATGATTATAAAAATATTTTGCCCAGGGGCACCTACGTGGGTGGCTCAGTCGGTTAAGTGTCTGACTTTGGCTCAGGTCATGATCTTGCTGTTCGTGGATTCAAGCCCAGCATTGGGCTCAGTGCTGACAGCTCAAAGCCTGGAGCCTGCTTTGGATTTTATGTCTCCCTCTTTCTCTCTGCCCCTCCACTGCTCATGCTCTGTCTCTCTCTGTCTCAAGAATAAATAAACATTAAAAAAATGTAAAAAAACATTTTGCCAAAATATTAAAATAATTTTTGCTGCAATTATTTAATCTTCCCATTATATATCTGATGGACGGTCACAAAATTTCAGATTCTTTTTGTAACTAATTGGTTAACTTAATAAATAACATTTTGAGGGATTCTATGCACTCTGCCTTATGTTACAAATAAAGTTATGAACTTCCTGGTGTTTGTATTATGGTTGAAAAGACAATCAAAAAAATAAAAATATACGATATTTTCAAATAATATTGTATCCTATGTGGAAAATAAAGAATGCTAAGTTATTAATGACTGAAATGGGGTGGAAGATAACATTTTAGAAATTGCAGTCATGGGGGATAACAGTTTAGTCAAGACCTGAATAAAGAGATTTGAATGTTCTCCAAATAACTGAAGAAAGAATATTCCCGTTTAAAAAAAAAAGCAATTGGCAAGGCCTTAAAAATGAGAAAAAAATTTTGAATTTTGTCTTTTAAGAAAAAAGAAAGAATGCTTATGTATCTAGATTATATTATGTTTATGATAGAGAGTGCTCTGAGGTGACACTGGGGAGGTAGGAAATAATCATATAATTTATTACATGTATTAGACCCCCAAGCTATGCCTAGGAGCACAAGTTTTATTACAATGATTAGGAGGAAAGCAATGAGGGTGAATTTGTCTTAATTATATATTAGACAGATCCATGTGATTGCAGAGCAAAAATTAGGCTAGCAAAGGGCAGAATTGGTCACAAGTTGAATTTACCAAAAGAAAGGAAGTATATTTAAGATCATAAAAGTTGGGGGCACCAGGGTAGCTTTCAGATGGTTAAGCATCTGACTTTGGCTCAGGTCATGATCTTACGCTTCATGATTTTGAGCTCTATATCGGGCTCTGTGCTGTCACCTTGGAGCTTGGAACCTGCTTCAGATTCTGTGTCTCCCTCTCTTTCTGTCCCTCCCCTCCTTGCTCTCTCTCACGCTCTCAAGAATAAACAATACATTTTTTTTTAAAAGATCATAAAAGTTGAAGTAAGACATGGTTAAATATTAGAAATATTTTGAGAAACAATGAACAACCTTTACATTTGGGTGGAATTTCTGTGTGCTTTTTGGGTAGCAGAAAGAAGAAAGCAATAGAATTTAAAAATAGAGTATTCCTCTTAGTGAACTGGGCATCTGGAAAAATGTGGAGCTGTTAAAGGAGATTAGAAAGCTGGGAGAGGATGTGATAATAGGATGACGAGTTCAATACAGTCAGTCTAAGAGGAAGATGTGGTAAATCTACAATGTATTTTATACACTGTGCTTCTATTAATTTCATATGAATATCACATGAAGATTTGTTATTACAAAATACTTCAAAAGATCACATGAAGCATTTTGGTGCTCACATCAAAATGTTAATTCATTGAAATGTGTGTCAATTGAAGTCCCTAAGAATTTTTACTACAATATGTTGTTATGGACATTGGTACTCTAAAAGTAATTTCATGGATTTTATTTACACTTATTATATGTCACTTGTCAGATACATTCTATTGTTCTAGTTTATAAAAAGCATTTTTTGTATCACAATTTTGCTTTCCAATATTTCATGTTAACAACAACAACAAAAACAGTTCTCTAACTTTCAAGTTCTAGTTTCTAGTATCTCACCTATATATACCAGATCTTGCATATGATTTTTTGAGTTTTCTTGGCAATCTATACCACATTGGTTTTGTGGTGTTGTACTGCAATTAGCTCCTGTAGAAGTTTCAAGAAACAAGGAAAACTTAAAAGGATCAAAGAACTAAGCTTTTGGATTCCCATGCATTCACTATTCTTATCACCAAACAGGAAATAAAGACATAGGGCTTATCATTTATACACAAATTGGGGGTGAAGTTTAAAAAGAAAGGGAAGAAATTGAAAAGAGAATATACAAGTCAAAGAAAAGAGTGGTGTGGTTGGGGCAAATATGTAAATTTGAGAATTCTGATTCTGATATCAGATTACCTGAATTCTAATCCAGCCTCATTGCTTTCTAACTATGTGGCCTTAAAAAATTTGGCTCACCTCTATAAATCTCAGTATTCTTATCTGTAAAATGATGATAACAGTATTTTCCTCATAAGTTTAAGAAAAAAGATAATATCTAGTATGCTATTAATATGTTTACTAAAATTATTCCCATGATTAAAATATTCAATAAACCCAGATAAAATTTAACACTGGTCAATATTTGATTGCCTTTATAGTTCAATAATAATCATCACAATTTTTGATTGCATTACTGCAAAGAAAACATCATGATTAATTAGGCAACATATGCTTGACTTCTAATAAAATTAAATATTCAGAAAAAAACATATTCATATGTAATATATGTGCACTCTTACTCTAATATCATTTTTTAGATAGTTTTTAATATTCTCCAAAGATACTAATAAAATGTTGTTGGTTTTATTCCATTATTTTCATCATAAAATAATTCATTAAAATGCTAATTTAGACTATATCAATATTTCAAAATTGGCATGTGACTGTAACCATTATTATAGTCACTTCAAACCTTCTTCAAGGTGGCTAAAAGACAGAAAAATTCTTCATAATTAAAATTAAAACTAACACACAAACCAACAAGGAAACAAAAAAACCTGACTTATAAAAAAGTTTATGCTAAAGATATCCATATGTGTATCCACATACACGTGTCCAATCAGAAATTAGAACATAACAGCAACTGTGACACTGGACACTTTTTTCTACATCTTATATAATGTGTTAATTCAATGCTGTTGAAAGAATGACTTTTACATAGGGTATCAGAATGGATCAAAAAACAAGACCCATCTATTTGCTGTCTACAAGAGACTCATTTTAGACCTGAGGACACCTTCAGATTGAAAGTGAGGGGATGGAGAACTATCTATCATGCTACTGGAAGTCAAAAGAAAGCTGGAGTAGCCATACTTGTATCAGACAAACTAGACTTTAAATTAAAGGCTGTAACAAGAGATGAAGAAGGGCATTATATAATAATTACAGGGTCTATCCATCAGGAAGAACTAACAATTATAAATGTCTATGTGCCGAATACGGGAGCCCCCAAATATATAAAACAATTACTCACAAACATAAGCAACCTTATTGATAAGAATGTGGTCATTGCAGGGGACTTTAACACTCCACTTACCGAAATGGATAGATCATCTAGACACACGGTCAATAAAGAAACAAGGGCCCTGAATGATACATTGGATCAGATGGACTTGACAGATATATTTAGAACTCTGCATCCCAAAGCAACAGAACATGCTTCCTTCTCGAGTGCACATGGAACATTCTCCAAGATAGATCACATACTGGGTCACAAAACAGCCCTTCGTAAGTATATAAGAATTGAGATCATACCATGCACACTTTCAGACCACAATGCTATGAAACTTGAAATCAACCACAGGAAAAAGTCTGGAAAACCTCCAAAAGCATGGAGGTTAAAGACATCCTACTAACGTACGAATGGGTCAAACAGGCAATTAGAGAAGAAATTTAAAAATATATGGAAATAAATTAAATGAAAATACAACAGTCCAAATGCTTGGGATGCAGCAAAGGCAGTCCTGAGAGGAAAATACATTGCAATCCAGGCCTATCTCAAGAAACAAGAAAAATCCCAAATACAAAATCTAACAGCACACCTAAAGGAAATAGAAGCAGAACAGCAAAGACACCAGAAACCCAGAGAAGAGAAATAATAAACATCAAAGCAGAAATAACCAATATCGAATCTAAAAAAAACTGTAGAGCAGATCAATGAAACCAAGAGTTGGTTTTTTGAAAACATAAACAAAATTGATAAACCTCTAGCCAGGCTTTTCAAAAAGAAAATGGAGAGGACCCTAAAAGATAGAAAAATGAATTACAATGGAATTATTACAACCAATCCCTCAGAAATACAAGCAATGATCAGGGAATACTATGAAAAATTATATGCCAAAAAACTGGACAACCTGGAAGAAATGGACAAATTCCTAAGCACCCACACACTTCCAAAACTCAACCAGGAGGAAAAGGAAATCTTGAACAGACCCATAACCAGCGAAGAAATTGAATCAGTTATCAAAAAGCTCCCAACAAATAAGAGTACAAGACCAGATGGCTTCCTGGGGAGTTCTACCAGACGTTTAAAGCAGAGATAATACCTATCCTTTTCAAGCTGTTCCAAAAAATAGAAAGGGAAGGAAAACTTCCAGACTCATTCTATGAAGCCAGCATTACTTTGATTCCCAAACCAAACAGAGATCCAGCAAAAAAAGAGAACTACAGGCCAATATCCCTGATGAATATGGATGCAAAAATTCTCAACAAGATACTAGCAAATCGAATTCAACAGCATATTAAAAGAATTAGTCACCATGATCAAGTGGGATTCATTCCTTGGGTGCAGGGCTGTTTCCATATTCACAAATCAATCAATGTGATAAATCACATTAATAAAAGAAAAGATAAGAGCCATATGATCCTGTCAATAGATGCAGAAAAGGCCTTTGACAAAATTCAGCACACTTTCTTAATAAAAACCCTCGAGAAAGTTGGGATAGAAGGAACATACTTAAACATCTTAAAAGCCATCTGTGAAAACCCACAGCTAACATCATCCTCAATGGGGAAAAACTGAGAGCTTTTTCCCTGAGATCAGGAACACGACAGGGATGTCCACTCTCATAGCTGTTGTTTAACATAGTGTTGGAAGTTTTAGCATCAGCAATCAGACAACAAAAGGAAATCAAAGGCATCAAAGTTGGCAAAGGTGAAGTCAAGCTTTCACTTTTTGCACATGACATGACATTATACATGGAAAATAGGATATACTCCACGAAAGTCTGCTAGAACTGATACATGAATTTAACAAAGTTGCAGGATACAAAATCAATGTACACAAATCAGTTGCATTCTTATACACTAATAATGAAGCAACAGAAAGACAAATAAAGAAACTGATCCCATTCACAATTGCACAAAGAAGCATAAAATACCTGGGGATACATCTAACCAAAGATGTAAAAGATCTGAAGGCTGAAAACTACAGAAAGCTTATGGAGGAAATTGAAGACGATACTAAGAAATGGAAAAACATTCCGTGGTCATGGGTTGGAAGAATAAATATTGTCAAAATGTCAATACTGAACAAAGCTATCTACACATTCAATGCAATCCCAATCAAAAATGCACCCGCATTCTTCTTGAAGCTAGAACAAGCAATCCTAAAATTCATATGGAGCCACAAAAGGCCCCCGAATAGCCAAAGTAATTTTGAAGAAGAAGACCAAAGCAGGAGCCATCACAATCCCAGACTTTAGCCTCTACTACAAAGATGTAATCATCAGGACAGCATGGTATTCACACAAAAACAGACACATAGACCAATGGAATAGAATAGAACCCCAGAACTAGACCTACAAACGTATGGGCCACTAATCTTTGACAAAGCAGGAAACAACGTCCAATGGAACAAAAACAGTCTCTCTAACAAATGGCTCTGGGAGAACTGGACAGCAACATGCAGAAGGTTGAAACTAGACCACTTTCTCACACCATTCACAAAAATAAACTCAAAATGGATAAAGGACCTGAATGTGAGACAGGAAACCATCAAAACCCTAGAGGAGAAAGCAGGAAAAGACCTCTCTGACCTCAGTCATAGCAATTTCTTACTTGACACACCTCCAAAGGCAAGGGAATTAAAAGCAAACATGAACTATTGGGACCTCATGAAGATAAAATCTTCTGCACAGCAAAGGAAACAATCAACAAAACTAAAAGGCAACCACGGAATGGGAAAAGATATTTGCAAATGACATATCGGACAAAGGGCTAGTATCCAAAATCTATATAGAACTCACCAAATTCCACACCCGAAAAACAAATAATCCAGTGAAGAAATGGGCAGAAAACATGAATAGACACTTCTCTAAAGAAGACATCGGATGGCCAACAGGCACATGAAAAGATGCTCAACGTCGCTCCTCATCAGGGAAATACAAATCAAAACCACACTCAGATATCACCTCACGCCAGTCAGAGTGGCCAAAATGAACAAATCAGGAGACTATAGATGCTGGACAGGATGTGGAGAAACAGGAGCCCTCTTGCGCTGTTGGTGGGAATGCAAACTGGTGCAGCCCCTCTGGAAAACAGTGTGGAGGTTCCTCAAAAAATTAAAAATAGACCTACCCTATGACCCAGCAGTAGCACTGCTAGGAATTTACCCAAGGGATACAGGAGTACTGATGCATAGGGGCATTTGTACCCTAATGTTTATAGCAGCACTCTCAACAATAGCCAAATTATGGAAAGAGCCTAAATGTCCATCAGCTGATGAATGGATAAAGAAATTGTGGTTTACATACACAATGGAGTACTACATGGCAATGAGAAAGAATGAAATATGGCCCTTTGTAGCAACATGGATGGAACTGGAGGGTGTGATGCTAAGTGAAATAAGCCATACAGAGAAAGACAGATACCATATGTTTTCACTCTATGTGGATCCTGAGAAAGTTACCAGAAACCCATGGGGAAGGGGAAGGAAAAAGAAAAAAAGAAGTTAGAGTGGGAGAGAGCCAAAGCATAAGAGGCTCTTAAAAACTGAGAACAAACTGAGGGCTGAGGGGGGGTGGGAGAGAGGGGAGGGTGGGTGATGGGTATGGAGGAGGGCACCTGTTGGGATGAGCACTGGGTGTTTTATGGAAACCAATTTGACAATAAATTTCAAAAAATAAATAAAAATTAAAAAAAATAAATTAAACATAAAAGAAAGAATGACATTTCTTAAAAAGAGGAATCAACTGAAAAATATAAAATTTTGTTCATTCTTTTAATTTTTAAATAATACTTTAAGCATCACTTATTTAAAATTAGCAGATGATGTATATGACATAAGTGCATTTTACAATTCATGCAAGTCATACTCCAATCAATTTATATGTGATTTAATATACTGAGGAATATAACACTTAATAGGAACAAACAAAAATAACTAAGATCAAATATGATAGTTAATGGTAAGTATAAAATAGTAGGATTAAATATTAAAAAAATTGCCAAAGTTTTTTTTTAAATAGTGAAAATATAAAATCAAAATACTTTGTGTATTTTTATTTGTGAAAAATTAATAGAGTAGTAATTGCAATATTAGTGAAACAAAAAAGATAATTCAAGGAAGCACATTTAAATGGAATAATAAGGGTATAGTAAAACACATAATTTGATTGAATGTAAGAATATTGAGCTTTTATAAATTAAACAGATGAGTCAACATATATTCAACAAAACATAAAATCTAGGAATAATCAAATAAAACAAAACAGTCTCTATTAGATCAATTGATGAAGACAGAACATGATAAAATTTAAATAATGCAAGTTATACGTACATATGGCACTTGGCATTTAAAAATAATTTTGTACTTGCATCAACAGTTAGAAATATAACCATATCATCTGATCAGAATGTGATAGAATTTACTTAATAATAAGATGCTAAACCATTCTAATAATGCAACTATATAGGCAATTCCCTAAGTAACGCTTGCATCAGTCAGGAGCTTATATAGTGTAAAAATGAAAAAGGAAACCTGATTTATTTTTTTTCCATAGAATGTTTTTGTTTATTTTTTAAATGTAATTTATTGTCAAATTGGTTTCCATAAACACCCAGTACTCATCCCAACAGATGCCCTCCTCCATATCCATCACCCACTTTCCCCTCTCTCCCACCTCCCATCAACTCTCAGTTTGTTCTCAATATTTATGAGTCTCTTATGGTTTGCCTACTTCAATCTCTGTAACTTTTTTTTCCCTCCTTCCCCTCCCCCCTGGTCTTCTGTTAAGTTTCTCAGGATCCACATATGAGTGAAATAATATGGTATCTGTCTTTCTTTGCCTGAATTGTTTCACTTAGCGTAACAGTCTCCATTCCATCTACGTTGCTGCAAATGGCCATATTTCATTCTTTCTCATTGCCACGTAGTACTCCATTGTGTATATAAACCACAATTTCTTTATCCATTCATCAGTTGATGGACATTTAAGCTCTTTCCATAATTTGGCTATTGTTGAGAGTGCTGCTATAAACATTGGGGTACAAATGCCCCTATGCATCAGTAATTCCTAGCAGTGCTACTGCTGGGTCATAGGGTAGGTCTATTTTTAATTTTTTGAGGAACCTCCACACTGTTTTCCAGAGGGGCTGCACCAGTTTGCATTCCCACCAACAGCGCAAGAGGGCTCCTGTTTCTCCACATCCTGTCCAGCATCTATAGTCTCCTGATTTGTTCATTTTGGCCACTCTGACTGGCGTGAGGTGATATCTGAGTGTGGTTTTGATTTGTATTTCCCTGATGAGGAGCGACGTTGAGCATCTTTTCATGTGCCTGTTGGCCATCCGATGTCTTCTTTAGAGAAGTGTCTATTCATGTTTTCTGCCCATTTCTTCACTGGATTATTTGTTTTTCGGGTGTGGAATTTGGTGAGTTCTATATAGATTTTGGATACTAGCCCTTTTTCCGATATGTCATTTGCAAATATCTTTTCGCATTCTGTTGGTTGGTTTTTAGTTTTGTTGATTGTTTCCTTTGTTGTGCAGAAGATTTTATCTTCATGAGGTCCCAATAGTTCATGTTTGCTTTTAATTCCCTTGCCTTTGGAGGTGTGTCAAGTAAGAAATTGCTATGACTGAGGTCAGAGAGGTTTTTTCCCTGCTTTCTCCTCTAGGATTTTGATGGTTTCCTGTCTCACATTCAGGTCCTTTATCCATTTTGAGTTTATTTTTGTGAATGGTGTGAGAAAGTGGTCTAGTTTCAACCTTCTGCATGTTGCTGTCCAGTTCTCCCAGAGCCATTTGTTAGAGAGACTGTTTTTGTTCCATTGGATGTTCTTTCCTGCTTTGTCAAAGATTAGTGGGCTATACGTTTGTGGGTCTAGTTCTGGGGTTTCTATTCTATTCCATTGGTCTATGTGTCTGTTTTTGTGCGAATACCATGCTGTCTTGATGATTACATCTTTGTAGTAGAGGCTAAATTCTGGGATTTTGATGGCTCCCGCATTGGTCTTCTTCAATATTACTTTGGCTATTCGGGGTCTCTTGTGGTTCCCCACAAGGGGATTGCTTGTTCTAGCTTCGAGAAGAATGCTGGTGCAATTTTGATTGATATTGCGTTGAAATGTAGATAGCTTTGGGTAGTATTGAGATTTTAACAATATTTATTCTTCCAGTCCATGAGCTTGGAATCTTTTTCCATTTCTTAGTATCGTCTTCAATTTCCTCCATAAGCTTTCTGTAGTTTTCAGCCTACAGATCTTTTACATCTTTGGTTAGATGTATCCCCAGGTATTTTATGCTTCTTTGTGCAATTGTGAATGGGATCAGTTTCTTTATTTGTCTTTCTGTTGCTTCATTATTAGTGTATAAGAATGCAACTGATTTGTGTACATTGATTTTGTATCCTGCAACTTTGTTAAATTCATGTATCAGTTCTAGCAGACTTTCGTGGAGTATATCCTATTTTCCATGTATAATGTCATGTCATGTGCAAAAAGTGAAAGCTTGACTTCACCTTTGCCAACTTTGATGCCTTTGATTTCCTTTTGTTGTCTGATTGCTGATGCTAAAACTTCCAACACTATGTTAAACAACAGCTATGAGAGTGGACATCCCTGTCGTGTTCCTGATCTCAGGGAAAAAGCTCTCAGTTTTTCCCCATTGAGGATGATGTTAGCTGTGGGTTTTCACAGATGGCTTTTAAGATGTTTAAGTATGTTCCTTCTATCCCAACTTTCTCGAGGGTTTTTATTAAGAAAGTGTGCTGAATTTTGTCAAAGGCCTTTTCTGCATCTATTGACAGGATCATATGGCTCTTATCTTTTCTTTTATTAATGTGATTTATCACATTGATTGATTTGTGAATATGGAAACAGCCCTGCACCCAAGGAATGAATCCCACTTGATCATGGTGACTAATTCTTTTAATATGCTGTTGAATTCGATTTGCTAGTATCTTGTTGAGAATTTTTGCATCCATATTCATCAGGGATATTGGCCTGTAGTTCTCTTTTTTTGCTGGATCTCTGTTTGGTTTGGGAATCAAAGTAATGCTGGCTTCATAGAATGAGTCTGGAAGTTTTCCTTCCCTTTCTATTTTTTGGAACAGCTTGAAAAGGATAGGTATTATCTCTGCTTTAAACGTCTGGTAGAACTCCCCAGGAAGCCATCTGGTCTTGTACTCTTATTTGTTGGGAGCTTTTTGATAACTGATTCAATTTCTTCGCTGGTTATGGGTCTGTTCAAGATTTCCTTTTCCTCCTGGTTGAGTTTTGGAAGTGTGTGGGTGCTTAGGAATTTGTCCATTTCTTCCAGGTTGTCCAGTTTTTTGGCATATAATTTTTCATAGTATTCCCTGATCATTGCTTGTATTTCTGAGGGATTGGTTGTAATAATTCCATTGTAATTCATTTTTCTATCTTTTAGGGTCCTCTCCATTTTCTTTTTGAAAAGCCTGGCTAGAGGTTTATCAATTTTGTTTATGTTTTCAAAAAACCAACTCTTGGTTTCATTGATCTGCTCTACAGTTTTTTTTAGATTCGATATTGGTTATTTCTGCTTTGATGTTTATTATTTCTCTTCTCTGGGTTTCTGGTGTCTTTGCTGTTCTGCTTCTATTTCCTTTAGGTGTGCTGTTAGATTTTGTATTTGGGATTTTTCTTGTTTCTTGAGATAGGCCTGGATTGCAATGTATTTTCCTCTCAGGACTGCCTTTGCTGCATCCCAAGCATTTGGACTGTTGTATTTTCATTTAATTTATTTCCATATATTTTTAAATTTCTTCTCTAATTGCCTGTTTGACCCATTCGTACGTTAGTAGGATGTCTTTAACCTCCATGCTTTTGGAGGTTTTCCAGACTTTTTCCTGTGGTTGATTTCAAGTTTCATAGCATTGTGGTCTGAAAGTGTGCATGGTATGATCTCAATTCTTATATACTTACGAAGGGCTGTTTTGTGACCCAGTATGTGATCTATCTTGGAGAATGTTCCATGTGCACTCGAGAAGGAAGCATGTTCTGTTGCTTTGGGATGCAG
Source organism: Panthera tigris (assembly GCF_018350195.1). Classification (NCBI taxonomy): domain Eukaryota; kingdom Metazoa; phylum Chordata; class Mammalia; order Carnivora; family Felidae; genus Panthera; species Panthera tigris. The sequence continues at coordinate 58,588,510 of NC_056660.1, forward strand.
AGTTCTAAATATATCTGTCAAGTCCATCTGATCCAATGTATCATTCAGGGCCCTTGTTTCTTTATTGACCGTGTGTCTAGATGATCTATCCATTTCGGTAAGTGGAGTGTTAAAGTCCCCTGCAATGACCACATTCTTATCAATAAGGTTGCTTATGTTTGTGAGTAATTGTTTTATATATTTGGGGGCTCCCGTATTCGGCACATAGACATTTATAATTGTTAGTTCTTCCTGATGGATAGACCCTGTAATTATTATATAATGCCCTTCTTCATCTCTTGTTACAGCCTTTAATTTAAAGTCTAGTTTGTCTGATACAAGTATGGCTACTCCAGCTTTCTTTTGACTTCCAGTAGCATGATAGATAGTTCTCCATCCCCTCACTTTCAATCTGAAGGTGTCCTCAGGTCTAAAATGAGTCTCTTGTAGACAGCAAATAGATGGGTCTTGTTTTTTGATCCATTCTGATACCCTATGTCTTTTGGTTGGAGCATTTAGTCCATTTACATTCAGTGATATTATTGAAAGATACGGGTTGAGTCATTGTGTTACCTGTAGGTTTCACGCTTGTAGTGGTGTCTCTGATACTTTGTGGTCCTTGCAACATTTCACTCACAGAGTCCCCCTTAGGATCTCTTATAGGGCTGGTTTAGTCGTGACGAATTCTTTCAGTTTTTGTTTATTTGGGAAAACCTTTATCTCTCCTATTCTGAATGACAGACTTGCTGGATAAAGGATTCTCAGCTGCATTTTTTTTCTGTTCATCACATTGAAGATTTCCTGCCATTCCTTTCTGGCCTGCCAAGTTTCAGTAGATAGGTCTGTTACTACCCTTATGTGTCTAGCTTTGTAAGTTAGGGCCCATTTATCCCTAGCTGCTTTCAGAATTCTCTCTTTATCCTTGTATTTTGCCAGTTTCACTATGACGTGTCGTGCAGATCGATTCAAGTTACATCTGAAAGGGGTTCTCTGTGCCTCTTGGATTTCAATGCCTGTTTCCTTCCCCAGATCAGGGAAGTTTTCAGCTCTGATTTGTTCAAGTACACCTTCAGCTCCTTTCTCTCGCTCTTCTTCTTCTGGAATTCCTATGATATGGATTTTGTTCCATTTGATTGAGTCACTTAGTTCTCCAATTATCCCCTTGTATTCCTGGATTTTTTTTTTATTGCTCTTTTTCTCAGCTTCCTCTTTTTCCATAAATTTTCTTCTAATTCACCTAGTCTTACCTCTGCCTCTTGAATCCGTGCTGTGGCCACCTCCATTTTATTTTGCACCTCATTTATAGCATTTTTTAAATTCATTTTGACTATTTTTTAGACCCTTGATCTCTGTAGCAATAGATTCTCTGCTGTTCTCTATGCTTTTTTTCAAGCCAGCAATTAATTTTATGACTATTTTTCTAAATTATTTTTCCATTATATTGTTTAAATCGGTTTTGATCTATTTATTAGCTGTTGCTACTTCCTGGAATTTCTTTTGAGGAGAATTCTTCAGTTTCATCATTTTGGCTAGTTTTCTGTCCTTTATGCGTTTTAAAAGCTTGTTGTGTGCTTTGCACCTGTGAGCACTGTTATATTAAAGGGGGGGGTCATACACTGTCCAGGGCCTAGCCCTTTAGGAGGTGTTTTTTCAAAGATTGTTACTTAGTCTCTGTTGTTGTGACTTTGGTTATTTTATTATCCTACTGGTAGTGATATTTTGGACCCTCCACCAGATGTGCTTTGATTTGTTCCTTGGGGTATCCCTGTAAAGGAAAACAGGTAGACAAACAGGAGACAAAAACACTCATACACACAAACAAATAAACAAACAAATAAACAAAGACAAAAAGCTAAAGACTAAAAACAAAAAACCCCAAAACACTGACTACAAGTAAAGAAGATGGTGGAGGCTGTGTTGATGGAAGAGCACATACAAAGAGAGAAATGTGGGGGGCGGGAATAAACCTTGATTAAGCAGAGAAACTAAAAGGTTTAATCCAGGGAGAGAGAAAGAAAAATAAAGAAGGAGGTGGGGAAAACAAAACAAAGATAAAGTTACCCCATTAGAGAAACTATATGGCTTGATTATTCCAGAGAGAGAGAAAGGAGTGTAAAGAAGGAGGTGTAGAACATGTATCAAGACAATGGATTAAATTCGTCTATTTAGACAGACCAATAACCAGAGTAACCAGCCTAGGGGAGGGAAGAGATAAAGAGGAGAAATGGGGGTTGGGGCAGAATATATCTATATATCCAGAATTGACCTAGAGTTAATCCAGGCAATGCTGCATTGCTTGTCAGGAGTACCTGTCCACAGGGTCTGTGCCACTCTGGTGGATACGCAGTTACCCAGTGCAAAGGGGCGTGGTTTACTATAATCTGGGCCCACCTCCACTGTGGGCCCCAGGAGTGATCCCTGAGGCCCCACCTTGGTGGTGGGGGGGGGGGGTGGGGGGGGAATGGCGCTCCCCCAGTCTCTTCTCCATGGACCCGGCAGACTCTGTTTGAGTTGTCCTCACTGTGCCTTGGGTGCAAACAGGGCGGTCATTCTCCCTCCACCAGCTCTCCTGACCCTGTGCTTGGCTAGGATTCAAAGTTCCGCTTCATTCGCTCTGGCACTGGGGAAGCACCTCTCAGTGTGGCCTGAGATGTGGTCCCGGCTGGCTTTGTGCCACCACACTTCAGGGAGGACAGCCTTCTCCTACTACAGACCGAGAGCCGCCACCCTCACCTCCATGAGCCTCCAGGGTGGCAGACACAGGCAGGCTTTGTCTTTTCCCACAGCACTGCAGGGAAATGGCCACCTTATCCTCCTTCAGACTGCACCCTCGGTCCATCCACTGCATCCAGGGGTGGTGAATGCAGGCAGGTTCTGTACCGTTGGGCAGTCCTCCAGGGAGGGAACAACTTTTTCCAACTGTAGACTGAGACCCTAACCTACAACTGCACCCAGGCCCCTGGCTCCCCTCCTCCCCAGGTGCATGAACAGGGAGCCAGCTCCAGTCGGAAGAAAGCCCCACAGTTAGAGATCAGATCCCTCTCAGTCTCAATCCGAGGTCTTTCTCCTGCAAGAAACGGTCCTACACTTCCCTAGCTGCTCTTTCTCTTCCCTTTGTCTCTCCGCAGAAGAGGGGTCCCTCCCCTCGGCGCCTACATGGCCTTTTTTGTTTTATCTCCCCCAGTTCACAGTCACCCACCTATCTTTTTTCCAGCTTTCCCATTTTCTTCCTAGTAGATTCAGTCTCTTTTCTTCACAGGACTTTGAACAAAGTCCTTTGGCTTCTAGACTTATTTGTTTGAGAGATGTGGGAAGTATGGATTCCCCCTACTTCTCCACCATGTTGGCTTGTATTCAAGGAAACCTGATTTAAAATGGAATCAGGAGGGGTGCCTGGCCAGCTCAGTTGGCTAAGTGTAGGACTCTTGGTTTTGCCTCAGGTCATGAACTCATGGTTCAAGAGTTCAAGTCCAAATTGGGCTCTATGCTGACAGCACACAGCCTTCTTGAGATTCTCTCTCTCTCTCTCTCTCTCTCTCTCTCTCTCTCTTTCTCTCTCTCTCTCTCTCTCTCTCTCTCTCTCCCCCTCTCCTGCTCTGTCTCTCTCTCTCCAAATAAATAAACTTAAAAAATTAAAAAAATTTTTTTTCATGTTTATTTTTGAGAGAGAGAGGGAGAGACAGAGCACAGGTTGGGGAAGGGCAGAGAGAGAGGGAGACACAGAATCTGAAGCAGGGTTAGCTCTGAGGTGTCAGCACAGAGGCTGACATGGGCTTGAACTCAGGAACCATGAGATCATGACCTGAGCGGAAGTCAGCCACTTAGACTGAGCCACCCAGATGCCCCAACTTAATTTTTTTTAATAAAGATAAATAAAGTGGAATCAGGATGTCATGAGGAGAGAGGTTTCACACATATACTACTCATCTCACCTTATATGACCAGAGAAGTAAGATTTCCACATACCTCAGTAACTGCCCCCACTTGCAGCCACTGAGAAACCACCTCAAGCTCTCATTCTCTCCCTGTGAAGTGATGGTCAAAACAACCCTTCTCCTTTTCCTCCACAAACCTAATAAAAACTAGCCTTCCCTTTGGCTGTTTAGATTTGCTGATTGTTTGTTGTAGTTTGCTTTCCCCAAATTTCAATTTTGCTGTATTCCTGAATAAACTCATCTTTGTTTAATTAAATTACCCCTAAATATTGTTGTTAAGGTAGACAAATATCTGAAAAGCAAACAGGGAGCTAACAAAACAGTACTCACAAGCAAGTGTTTAATGTGGTAACATATAATTATTATTATTAATCAATAAAGTTAAATAAAATAACCATTGAGCAACTAAACTTAAAACATAATAAATATTAGTGTCATAGGAAGGAGGTAATACATATATAAAGGACAAATTAAGTAAGAATCAGAAAGAGCAAAATACATTTTAAAATCTAAGAAAGAATTTTTTAAAAATATTTTAATGGAAAACACAACTGCCAATAAGATTGAACATAAAAACCAGAGAAATGATGAAACTATCAAGATTAGAAATGAAAAATTAACAGTCACAAACATAAAGTATATTCAAACATTTAGCAAAATACTGTGTACAACAGTATGCTAATGCATAGTGTACCTTTAGAACTAGAAATGTTTTTGAATAAATAAATATGAGAGATATGAATAACTACACATGTCCCAGAGATATTAAAAAAACTCGTTATCATCTCTTGAAACATCACCCCCTTTTTATTATTCATTTTTCCTTAAATAATAAGTTCTATGCCTGAGAGTTAATATTTCCATGGCAATTTTATTTGCCTTTGGTTTTCTTATTTTCTTTCATTTTATGTCACAATCTGTATAAATGTTAAGCTTCCTTATTATTATTATTACTACTATTATTATTCCTCAGAATTAAGGATATTCTTACATCTTTTATCATCTAGTCAATGCATTTTACCTATTTCTATAAGTCTCAGATGTTAGGATCCATACTTAAAGCATTTTATAAATTCTACCATTATTTTCATATTTTATGGCATATTCATTATGTATATCAGCATATCTCATGAAACTCACCTGACATTTTACTTTTTATTTTTATTTATTTTTTTTAAACGTTTATTTATTTCTGAGACAGAGAGAGACAGAGCATGAACAGGGGAGGGGCAGAGAGAGAGGGAGACACAGAATCTGAAACAGGCTCCAGGCTCTGAGCTGTCAGCACAGAGCCCGACGCGGGGCTCGAACTCACCGACCGTGAGATCATGACCTGAGCCCAAGTCGGACGCTCAACCGACCGAGCCACCCAGGCGCCCCTGACATTTTACTTTTTTAAAAAAATATTTATTTTTGAGAGAGAGAGAGTGAGCGGGTAAGGGGCAGAGAAAGGGGGGACAGAGGACCCGAAGAGGGCTCCATGCTGACAGCAGAGAGCCCAATGCGGGCTTGAATTCACGATCCTTGAGATTGTAACCTGAGCCAGAGTTGGACGCTTAACCAACTGAGCCACCCAGGTACCCCTGATAGCTTACTTTTATTCTTCTATGGTATAACTAAACATTCTCAAATATTAACTAAACTCCAGATTACATTGATGCAGATTAAAGCAAGTCATGATGGGTAAGAATAGAAAGCCAGATTATAGGCACAAATATACTTAAAAATGTACATTTGATAAACATTGTAGTTCTTATGAATAAAAATCACCATTGAAAGTAATTGGCTGACTGTAGGCATTTTTTGTGAGAGTGAGTAAGCTATAATATCTAACTAGTATTTTGTACAAAAATTCTTCATGTATTCAAGATCAGACTATAAATAAAATAAAAAAATCCCACAAAACTCTCTATAATTTTGTTTATATCTTTATGGTTGGGAAAATTCAAATTACTAAAATCATTTTATCATTTCATTTAAAAACTGCTTTGCTAAGACAGTTTGCTGATATGTTAAGTAAAATTTGAGATTTTGTTTACAAGAGCTAAATTTAGTTATATGCATCTGTTTTAATATTTATCATTCTACTCAGGATATTGAAGAGTGTTTGACTAATATGAATTGTAAAATATGACCTCAGCTAAAGTCATTCATCCAATTTGAGACAGTTTCATTAAATATATACATACTATTTTATGGTCATTACATAAGCTGGCTGTTTTATCTTCTATTACAGCTTCATTTTGCCCTAGGGAATCCAGCTGCCAGAAAATGTGTTATCATTACATGCATGTCAAAAAAGATAGTACACACTTCACTAAAATACACTCATTCAATACATTCATTTGGCAACCTCCAGCTGCTACATATTTAACACAACATTGAAATTATCTGCTGTACTGAGAATTGAGAGCAAGATTTATTTCAGTGGAAATATAAAACTAACCAGATAATGTAATTTGCAGTTTATTCCTTTAAACTCCTTCCTATAAAAAACAAACCTCTTTTAGCTAGATAGATTTTTTTTTAATGAATTTGGTACACTCAATCAGAATACTGTAGTGTAGCCATCATGATTTAAAGGCATGAATAATTGGATTAGGAAAAAAAAAGTAAAATATTGATTCTTTCAGATATATTTTGAGTACGGATGTAGAAGAATTTTTTACACACAATATAACCAATTTCCTTCTTATTCATTCTGCTGGCATTTCTGATTTACTCATTTTGACCACATACATCTTTGTGAGTCAGCCCCAGAAAGCTTTTTCTTTTGTCAAGACATATTCAATTAACTCCAGAAATCATCTTCTACCCATGAAAAATTTAAGTCTAATATAACCAACAACAATAAAATATGGCTACGTACTTCTAAGCTCCTCTTGATGGTCCTCCTTCAAGATTATTTTATATATATGTGTGTGTGTGTGTGTGTGTGTGTACATGTACATTACTAAGTCTTTTATTTTAAAGGCATTAAACAACGTATATATGTGTAATTACGATTATTTTCTAAAAATAGTTTTAATTTAAAAATATAATTTCCAACATTGTTTCACTTATAAATAATTTGAACTCTATTCAGCTAAACTAAGCAAATAACTCCAAATATCCAAACACATGGTCCTATGCCTTAAAATACAAAACAAAATTTTCATCATTAGGGTTTCAACCTTCACATATATTAGTTAGTTGAAGCCAAACAGAAACCCTCTCTCCCTCCCTCCCTCTCTCTCTCTCTCCCTTACACACACACACACACACACACACACACACACACACGGGGAAGAGAAAGAGATTAAATCTGTTTCCAAAAGTGTAACTCCCTGAAAATTAAAGAAAATATAATCTATATTTTTAAATCCACAATGGATATATGTATACAATGTTTCAAATTGCAAATGACCTTAATCTTTTGGTTATAAGGGCCCTGTGAGTCACTTTTGAAATCAGTATTTATATTCAGAACGAACCATGGTATTGTTTACAAAGTCTATATGAGTAAATGAGATTATTAATACCGAAAGGACTTACATACTTTACCTATTGCTTTTATGGATTTGAAGGTGTTAGTTCTTATCTTTTGTTATGAATCAGTATCCATTGATGGTACCTCTACAAATGAGAATTAGGCTAAGGAGATAAATATAATTTGCAGTATTTCTAGGAGAATGCAGAAAGGATGCTATGTGTGGTCCTTAACAATTTGACTGTCTGGCACAGGTAATAAAATTCTGCCTACACTACTCTGTAGTGGATGACAAGCCTTGAAATACCCTTATGGTATCCAAAATTGAGAAGGCAGAAGCAAATTGGCATTTTGGCACAATTTACAACTGAAATCATTTTGGCAGTGCTTTTTTCTGTAGGATATAATGGCTCTGTAGAGAACTGTCACACACAAAGGGGTCTCCCCAGAATGCTGATGTTATAAGAACTGTCATAACTGACAGCAGTCTCCAAGGCCATAATTATCCAGCTATATGTAAAATCAAGGAAAAGTTTCACTTGTCAATAAGAATTTAAGTGGTGCACAGTGTGTTTTAAAGTGAAATTAAGAAATTTGGGGTATGTAAATCATATTGAGTAGGTATGTTTGGTAGTCCAAAATTTGTGTCTCCTCAATAAATAGGTAATATTTTCAAGCAATGCCTATTCTTCTTGTTCATGAAATATTTTCTGAGAATCTCCCAATGTAACACTTTTTATTGTTTGTGTTTCTTCATTTATTTCTGCTTTAATTTCAGAGAATAACAACCCTGGGAGGATGCTCAATCCTATTATTTCTTAGATAAGGTAACCAAGCTCTTTATTTCTTAGAACATCTGAGGGACTTCTAGGAAATCTCCTGATAAAGCTTCCTTCCTGGATTATATCAACTGTCATTCGATCATCTCCTCAATTCCACTGTTTCTCAATCACAGCAAATTATCCTCAAAACAGATTAGAGTGATCCCTTTAAAATATAGAGCGTATCATTCCACTGCTCAAATACTCAAGCATCACACTTGGATAAAATGGTCAAATCCTACCACATCTCTTCATTAGCTAGCTGCTGGTTCTTCTGTCATCTGCTCCGGCCACCCTGCCCTCCATTTGGAGTTATGGTCCTATGGGTGGTAATGTGGTGAATTCCTTCCATGCACTCAGTTCTGTGCTAAGATTTGCTAGAAATTGGTCAGGTATTCCCCAAGCCTGCTTCCCCTTCCTTGGTGCAGAGTTAGACAATTCCAGCCTACATTGTAGTTGCAAGTGGCCATGGGAGTGAGTTCCCACCAGCAGAGTGGGAGTGTGAGTAATGTGCAGTAACCCCAAGGATCGCCTATTGAAAAGAAAAAAATCATTCCACTTTTAATCATATATTTGCTTTCCTGCACCACTGAAAGTAATTATGTCCAGGCCATAGGGGGAAGCAGAACCAAGAGGCAGGAAAGCCTCTTGGCTTGTACAACAAATGGAATGCTGCTTCTCAACAAGGAATACTTGTTTGGACTTAATACAAGTGAGAAATAAATTTGTGCCACTGATACTTTCAGGCAGATTCTAGAAAGTAATGTTAGATTGCTTAACAGTCCCTTTGGATAATTCCTATCCAAAATATCATCCTCCCTTTATTTTCTATTCTGTTACATTGCTTCACTTCTCTAAGGCACATTTTCTGTAATTATAACCAACCTATTTGATCATGGTTGTCTGTCTTTCTTCTGGGATATTGACATAAAGAAAGCAGGACATTGGTTAGTTTTTCCTTTTTCCTCCTTGCTTCATCCCTATTCATGATAACAGGGATTAGTACAAAATAGGTACTCAATAAATACTTGTTGAACGCATGAGTGGTATTTGAAACACAACAATTATTTTTTAAAAACTCAATTTTGACATCCTATTGGCAATTACTATAAGTGGGATTTTTGGCTATAGCTCAACATAATTTTGCATGCTAAAATTAATAATGTTTATTCAAGTAGTATAAGACTAATTTGGATTTTCTTAGTATATGATGTAGTTTCACATATGAAATATTAAGTTATTTCATATTTGTAGATTATAAATAAAGAAAAACTCATCAAAATAGTCTCTCAGGCCACAAAAGATCTGAGTCCCTGTTAACTCTCTGACTGCACCTTATAAATACTCTTCCCTTTGCAGATTCCACTCCAGCCAAATGGGTCTCTTCCTGAAACACTCCAAGTTCAGCCCTGCCTTAGGAAGCTTTATTTCCCTTTACCATCCAGAATCCTTATTTGTGAAGGGATTTGTGAATCCCTTCCACGTTTCTGCTTGACCTCCTACAGTGTTCTACTTATAGCTCGTATTTCCCATCACCCTTTCTTGACTGTTCTATTTAAAGTTGAAATACTCCTTATATTCCCTACCTCTTTTCTAGTTTTATTTTTCCTCCTAACTGTTAACATCCTTCTTTAATTGGAAAAACAAATAATGCTAACCAAGTACCAAGAACTTTATGGAGATCTTAACAAATACTAACTTTTTAAATTCATCAAATATTTAACCATCCTTCCTGTTATCTTTTTGACTTACTCATGAAAGCAGAACTTACTTGTTTGTTTACTCCTTGATTTCTTGGAAAATCACAACTAGAAAAGGAAAAAAGAAATCCAAATCAGAGCTAATGCAAAAAGCAGAAGAAAACTTCAAAATATATAAGAGAAATCAGCTCATCTATAAAACAAGAACTAAAAAACAAAAACACAGAAAAACAAAAAACCCAGGAAGGGGCACCTAGGTGGCTCAGTTGGGTAAGTGTCTGACTTTGGCTCAGGTCATGATCTCACAGTTTGTGGGTTTGAGCCCCTCATTGGGCTCTGTGCTGACAGCTCAGAACCTGAAGCCTGCTTCAGATTCTGTGTTTCCCTGCCTCTTTCCCTCCCCTGCTCACACTCTGTCTCTCTCTTTCTCAAAAATAAATAAATGCTAAAAAAATAAAATAAAAATAAAATGAAACAGAAAGAAAATAAGAACACACTTTGAAATTAAACATAGTGCCAAGACAAAACCGAGTCCAAGGCAAAATTAGCAAAGGCTTTTTCCTCACTAACTTCAACCCCTCATGGATCTGTCATCACTTTTGTTTCAGTTGAGGTACAAAAATGTTTGAAAATAGTTAATTTTATCTAATACAAACAGGAACAGTGTTGACATAATCTATGATTTTAGGCCGAAGTTTGGAAAGTGAGAAGACTTGCTAATTGAACTTTACATTGGGTCCTTGGTCAGCTACATGAGGGCAGAGAAGCATTTGGGGAGATCCTAAAAGAAGAAAAAAAAAAGAATGTTCAGTTATAGTAGTGAAAGATTCTCTGCGTACAGACATTTCCTAAAACAAGTAAGGGGTGGCACAGAGCTATTTTGCCATCACAATGTCCTGATGGCCCTTAGGGAAGGGACAGGATTTGCTGACAAGAAAATTTTTTCATACATTGTGCCAAAGATGATGATGATGATACTCTAATGGAAGAGAAATTAACACTTTCTAAGAAGTATAAAGCAAACACAAATCAATGAAAATAGAAAAAAAAACCAGAAAATGTGGTGATCAAGAATATCGGATATCCAACAAAAGGGATGTTCTGAGAGAGTAAATAGAGAAAATGAAGTAGAGGTAGTTACCAAGAATTAATTTAATTTTTTTTCCTTACAAGGTTGAAGAAAAGCCTTGTTGTTCAACCATCCAATTGTTCTGGACAGAACAATAATTTTTTAAATTAAAATAAATTTTTTGAAGTTTTTATTTAAATTCTAGTTAGCTGACATACATTGTAATATTAATTTCAGGTGCACAATACAGTGATTCCGCACTTCCTTACATCACCATGTGCTCTTCACAAGTGTGCTCCTTAATAGTCATCACCTTTTAACGCATCCCCTCCCCACCTCCCTTCTGGTAACCATCAGTTTGTTCTTCATAGTTAAGAGACTGTTTCTTGTTTGCCTCTGTCTCTCTGTCTCTCTGTCTCTCTCTCTTTTCTCTTTGCTCATTTGTTTTGTTTCTTAAATTCCACATATGAGTAAAATCATACAGTATTTGTCATTCTCTGACTCACTTATTTCACTTAGTATAATACTGTCTAGTTCCATCCAGGTCATTGCAAATGGCAAGATTTCATTATTTTTTATGGCAGAGTAATATTCCAGTGTGTGTGTGTGTGTGTGTGTGTGTGTGTGTGTGTGTGTGATGAACTTCTTGACAGTTCATCAAGAGATAGACACTTGGGCTGTTTCCATAATTTGGCTATTATAAATAATGCTGCTATGAACATCAGGGTGCATGTATCCCTTTGAATTAGTATTTTGTATTCTTTGGGTAAATGCCTAGTATTGTGATTGCTAGATTGTAAGGTAGTTCTATTTTCAACATTTTGAGAAACCTCCATACTGTTTTCCAGAGTAGCTGCACCAGTCTGCATTCCCACCAACACTGCAAGAGGGTTCCCATTTCTCCACATCATCCCCAGCATCTGCTGTTTCTTATGCTGTTGATTTCAGCCATTGTAGTTTCATTGTACTTTCATTTGCATTTTCTGATGATCAGTGATTTGAGCATCTTTTCATGTGTCTGTTGGCTATCTGTATGTTTTCTTTGGAAAACTGTCTATTCATATCTTCTACCTATTTTTTAATTGGATTATTCATTTTTGGGGTGTTGAGTTTTATAACTTTTTTATTTATTTGGATAGTAACCCTTTATCAGATATGTTATTTGCAAATATCTTCTCCCATTTAGTAGGTTGCCTTTTAGTATTGTTGATTGTTTCCTTTGCTGTGCAAAAGCTTTTTATTTTGATGTAGTATCAATAGTTTATTTTTGCTTTTGTTTCCCTTGTCTCAGGAGACATATCTAGAAAGAAGTAGCTATGGTTTATATCAAAGAAGTTCCTGCCTATGTTCTCTTCTAGGGTTTTTATAGTTTCAGGCCTTACATTTTAGATCTTTAATCAATTTTCAATTTCTCTTTGTGTATGGTGTAAGAAAGTGGCCCAATTTCATTCTTTTGCATGTTGCTGCCCAGTTTTCCCATTCTCTTCACACTTTGTTGAAGAGACTGTCTTTTTCCCATTGGATATTCTTTCCTGCTTTGCTGAGGATTAATTGACCATACAGTTGTGGGCTCATTTCTGGCTTTTCTATTATCTTCTTTTGATCTATGTGTCTATTTTTGTGCTAGTACCATACTGTTTTGATCACATAATATAACTTGAAGTATCATAATATAACTTGAAGTATGAAATTGTGATGCCTCCAGCTTTGTTGTTGTTGTTGTTGTTGTTGTTGTTGTTGTTGTTTTCAAGGTTGTTTTGGCTTTTGTGGGTCTTTTGTGGTTCCATACACATTTTTGGATTGTTTTTTCTATCTCTGTGAAATGCTGCAGTGTTTGAAATGCTATGTTATTTTGGTAGGGATTTCATTAAATGTGCACATTGCTTTGGGTAGTATAGACATTTTAACAATATTTGTTGCTCCAATCCATGAGCATGGAATGTTTTTCCATTTCTTTGTGTCACCTTCAATTTCTTTCATCAGTGTTTATACATTTTAGAATACAGGTCTTTCACCTCTTTGGTTAAATTTATTCCTAGAAGTCTTATTGTTTTTGGTGTAATTGTAAATGTGATTGATACCTTTTTTGCTCTTTCTGCTGCTTTATTACTGGTGTATAGAATTGCAACAGATTTCTGTTCATTGATTTTGTATCCTGTGACTTTACTGAATGAATTTATCAGTTCTAGCAGTTTCTTGGTAGAGTCTTTCAGGTTTTCTATATAGAGTATCATGTTATCTACAAATAGTGAACATTTTACTTCTTCCTTGCTGTTTTGGATGCCTTTTATTTCTTTTTGTTGTCTGACTGCTGTGGCTAGGACTTCCAGTATTATGTTAAATAAGAGTGATGAGAGTGAATATCCCTGTCTTGTGCCTGACCATAGAGGAAAACCTCTCAGTTTTTCCTCATTTAGGATTATATTAGCTGTGGGCTTTTCTTTGATGGCCTTTATTATGTTACGGTATGTTCCCTCTAAACCTACTTTATTGAGGGCTCTTATCACAAATGGGGGTTGTACTTTGTCAAATTCTTTTCTGCATCTATTGAAATGATCATATGGTTCTTATCCTTTATTTCATTAATGTGGTGTATCACATTGATTGATTTGCCAATATTGAGCCACACTTTCAACCCAGAAATAAACCCCACTTGATCATGGTGAATGATTTTTTTAAATGTATTATTGGATTCAATTTGCTAGTATTTTATTGAGAATTTTTGTTATCTATGTTGATCAGGATTATTGGCCTTTCGTTCTCTCTTTTAGTGCTATCTTCATCTTGTTTTGTTATCAGAGTAATGCTTGCCTCATAGAATGATTTTGGAAGTTTTTCTTCCTTTTCTATTTTTTTGGATATTTGAGAAGAATAGGTATTAACTCTTCTTTAAATGTTTGGTAGAATTCTCCTGTGAAACCGTCTGGCCCTGGACTTTCATATGTTAGGAGTTTTTGATTACTGACTTAATTTCTTTGCTGGTTATCAGTCCATTCAAATTTTCTATTTCTTCCTGCTTCAGTTTTAGCAATTCATGTGTTTCTATGAATTTATCCATTTTTTTCCAGGTTGTCCAATTTGTTGGCATACAGTTCTTCTTGATAGTCTCTTATAATCATATTTCTGGGGTATTGGTTATTATTTCTCCTCTCTCATTATGATTTTATTTATCTGGGTCATTTCTCTTTTCTTTTTGATAACTCTGGTTAGGGGTTTATCAACTTTATTAATTCTTTCAAAGAACCAGCTTTTGGTTTCATTGATCTGTTCTATTGATTTTTTAGTTTCTATATCACTTATTTTTGCTCTAATTTTTATTACAGCATTTATTATATATATATGTATATATACACACACACACACACACACACACACACATATATATTTATTATATCATTTATTTTTGCTCTAATTTCCTTCTGCTGGCTTTAGGCTTCATGTGGGGTTCTTTTTCTAGCTCCTTTAGGTGCAAAGTTAGGTTGTTTATTCAAGATTTTCCTTGATTCTTGAAGTAAACCTGTATTGCTATATACTTCCCTCTGAGGATCACTTTTTCTGCATCCCAAAGGTTTTAGAATATTTTATTTTCATTTTCATTTGTTTTCATGTATTCTTTTAATTCCTGGTTGACCTATTCATTGTTTAGTAGCACATTGTTTAACATCCATGTATTTGTGTTCTCTCCAAATTTTTCCTTGTGGTTGAATTCTAGTTTCATAGTATTATGGTCAGAAAAGGTGTATGGAATGATTTCAATCTTTTTGTATTTGTTGAGGTCTGTTTTGTGACCTAATATGCGATTTTTTCTGAAGAATGTTCCATGTGCACTTGAAAATATGGTGAAAATGGGGAAGGAAGAGAGTGAAATGGGACAGATATGAGGAAGCTAACCCTTACTAACCACGAAAAGGCTTCAAGTAACACATAAGGCTTAAAACAATCAAGAAAAACATGTTTATTAGATTATGTCTGAATTGAATTGGATGAAATTATTTTAGTAAATATTTAAGTGTAAAAAACAGGAACTAGTTGAGTTATAGACTTAAGAGATAATCTTTTTTATTATAAATCCTTTACTAGCTTTTGATTTTATAAGTTTAAGAATTATTTTAATATAAGCAAAATTATTTTGTTTTAGGTTCAAGTACATTGCTATAAAGTGTTGTAGTACAAATCAAATCATACTTTCTTTTACTTAGTCTGTGATTGCAATAATTAAATATCTTGCTACAACTAAAATAGTATTGTATTTATAATACTATAGTGCAATTTGAGCAGTCAATTATCACATTCTAACATCCCGTCAAATCACAAATATATCCCACACACTAGACACTGGTAGTATGTGAAACTGAACATTATTTTATGTAAATTAAGTTTAAGAATATCCTTGTCACAAATTGCCCAAATTACCCAAATACCATTATTCTTACATAAATAACAGTATATATAGTGTTGATTTTTTTTCTGGTTATTAACTTTTAAATTGTCAAATGAAATTTAGATACCCAAATAAATATGATATCCTATTGAGAATGTTATGCTTCAATAAAAGTTAGGATGTCATTTAGACTTAGTCTGTAATGACTCCTTTAATAAACTTAAATATTCAGTACTTTTATTGCTGCATTAAAATCTGCACTTAAAATACTACTTGCCATTAATTTGATTTTACTTATTTTGACTTTACAACGACTCATGTCTTGTGATGAAAAGCAAAATGATGGGGTGCCTGGGTGACTCAGTAGCATCCAACTCTTGATTTCAGCTCAAATCATGATCTCAAGGTTGTGAAACCCAGCCCTGTGTCAGTCTCTGTGCTGGGCATGGAGCCTGGTTAAGATTCTCTTCCTCTCCTTCTGCCCCTTTCTCACTCATTCACACATGCTCTGTTTTTCCCTCTCTCTCTCTCAAAAAAAAAGAAAGAAGCATAATACAAACCTCATTTATTTGCATACTGATTTAGAAATTTTTGATTTCATTTTAGTTCTCTGGAAAGTTTGACACAATTTCTTTAGATATTTTGACAAGATCACCCCACAGAAGTTTTGTATCAATATTTGTTTTCACTGTTGAATAGATGATTTATCTTTATATTTCAGAGTTGGGTTGTATGTGAAATACCAACATCCCACACGTCAATCAATTTAGGCAATTCTAATCCATGTGTGCAGAAGAAATGGAAGTATATTTGATGCAGGTATTATAAATTCTTCCTTCATTTCATTAAAAAATATCATATAGGAATAGGAATTTGTTTTATTTTTCTTCCATCTGGGAAAATAGTGGAAGCTATAAATTAAAAATTCAAAAGTTATTCCCCTTGTAAGTTAATCAATTAGCTGAGGAAAGACAGTACATTGATTTAGCTCAGAATTTCATTTTTCTCTCAACCACTTTAAATTATCTTCATCTTATCATTTAATTCAGGTTTTTCAATTCTTTCCACCAACTTAATAACACTTTATTCTGATTTATTCTAGTAACAGTAGCTCATTCACGACTATTTTATGAATTATCTTCATCTTGTCACTGAACTCTCAGGTTTTCTAATACTATTCAGGGATCACATACCACTCTGCCCTGATTTGTTCCAGTAGTCTCTAAGATAATTTTGGAACAAATCTGATGCTATGCCTGAAATTAAATTCTGCTTTCCTTATTAGCCAAAAATCCCACAATTCTATCCATAAATTCAAAAGCATAGTTGGAAAGAAAACCTATTGTTTTAATTGGATGTGCAGCTAGTATTGTGCATTCCTAAGTTATTACAAAAATAGAAAATTTGAGAAGTGGCATGGAAATAAATCGAAGCAGAATATAAATGACATAAAATACTTATACAATTATTATAATATAATCTAGGTTTCACATAGATTGACATTTATTTGAATTTCTAAGTCATTGAAATGTCTACTTATTGCTAGATATTTCATTAAGGGTATATACTGCCACAAATAATATTTATTGAAAGCACATGCTATGTAAAATCTTGAATACAGATTTAGGGAGGGGCGCCTGGGTGGCTTAGTTGGTTGATGATCTAACTCTTGATTTTGGCTCAGGTCATGATCTCACAGTTTATGGGATCAAGCCCCACATCGGGCTTTATGCTGACAGTGCAGATCCTGCCTATGATTCTCTTTCTCCCTCTCTCTCTGCCCCTCCCCACTCACTTGTGTGTGTGTGTGTGTGTGTGTGTGTGCGCTCTCGCTCTCTCTCTCTCAAAATGAATAAACACTTAAAAAAGATTTAGGGAGAATGTGATGGTTCTTGTATGACGTGAGCACTCAGTCTAAAAAGATATACATATACAGAAACAGCAATTACAAAAAAATCATTACCAAATTAAAGAATGCAGTGAATTATTACATAGATTCCTAACAGAAATGTCATTAGATGGAGAAAGACCTATAAAGAAATACGTAGAGTGGGATTTTTCAGAGCCATGAAGAATTATATGAAAAATCATATTATGTGCTTGCTTTGAGGAGATTTGGAAGTCAGACGGATCCAATTTGACTCTATTATACCATATGTCCAGAAAGTTTCCTTCCAGGGATATGTTTGGATTCCTCTAATAATAAGTAACTTTATATTTTCCAAGGTAGCTAATTTTAACTGTATTGTGTTTAATAGAATATTTTCAATAGAATATATCTCCTTGCAGGCTGCACATATATCATTAAAAGTTCTAACCACATAATACAGAAAAATTTGAAAAGATTTATTAAATGCTCCAAAGAGATTTGTTCATGAAGGGTTAAGGGTTATATGTAAACAAACCCACAAACATATTTACACACTTATACAAATGTATATGTGTTATTAAAATCACTTATCCATTCCCATTCTGTTTGAGATAAAAGTTTTCAGAAACTCTATTACCCACACATTTACAAGTCACGTGAAGTTTACATATTTTAAATTTCATTATGAGATTATAAACATAACATAATCTGTTCTGAATGTAGTTAGAAGATATCAAGATTTTAATACATTCTAAGCCAAAAGAGAAACTGTATTTGAGAGTATCTCTCTATTACTGTTATTTATCTATCCCTCTATTATTTTGTGATAGGGGGAAAATCCAAATAGTTGGCATTTAAGTAGCTGGCATTTATTACCATGATTTTATCCCTGAATATTTTAAACAAAGAGGATCTGACATTTTGGTAAGATCCATCACTAGCAGTCCCTTAGTTGTTATTGAGCAAGTCAATGATCCACTAAAAAGTTCTAAGTTGTTCTGATTTTGTGAGAGAGTCATATTTTTTTTGAGATCTTCCTTTTAGGAGACAAAACTGATAACATATTATACTTAATCTATTTGCTGATTTATAAAAGAACAGAGGTGCCAGTCTGGCTCATTCGGTAGAGTATGTGACTCTTGATTTTGGGATTGTGAGTTCGAGCCCCTGTTGGCATAGAGATAATTAAAAAATTTTTTTTTATTAAGAAAGAACAATAATTTTAAAGTAACTTATCAAAGAGGCTATTACTTTCCAAATATATTTGCTCTTATTTTCAATACAACATATTAATGATAGACAAGTAATTTCATTTTTACTGAAACACATATTTATTAATCACCTATTCTATAAATGTCATCCTGTTATGTTAAATGGGCTATAAAAATGACTACAGTATAATTACTATCTTGGAAAGATAAACATAATCATATCAGAAGTATTAAAATGATTGCATACATTATGAACTACATAAATATTTTGTACAGTTGAAATTTAGTTTTACAAAAAGATCTTAAGATGTAGCATTCACTGTTGGCTAAAATGATGAGAGAGACATCTCCTACAAGGATATCACAACTCACTTGTTCTTAGAATTTGGTGGATTTTTGATGACTAAGGATGACTTTCCTTCCTTCACCCTAGATTCCAGAAACATAAGGACAGTAACATTTAGTAAAGCTCTCTGGTGCACAGTAGGAACTCAATAATCCTTTGCTTTATGGTTAAGTGAATACATCCTTTTAGGATATTTGGACATTTTCATCCAGAAACAGATTAACTAAAAAAAATAATAAAAGTAGTAATAAATGGTACGTATATCTGTAAAAATGTACATTGCACACAGTTTTAAATGAAACACTCTGAATGAATTAACCTAGCATTACTAATACAGGCTAATGAATATAGCTATAGACTTTCTAATTTTAACAATATTTGTGAGATTTTTTTGTCTTCTAATAAGCCACACTTATGAAATATGTAAGATTAGATTGAGAAATCTGTAAGGTACCCTACTTCTCACCAAGTGCCAGCCACATTATATTCATGCAGCAAGGGACTTAAAAGAAAGAAAAGACAATTTTGAATCTTGGTCTAGAAAGCCAAACTGAAGACTGACAACATAGGTTACGTCTTCAATAAATGCTTACAACAACTAGAGCTTTCATAATAAATGTTCTTCGTTAATTATTATTTAAATATTGTGTTCCTTTCTTAGAGTTTAAGAAAAAGAAATTTTAAAAAACATTTTGAAAAGAAAATTGAATGGTAACTTGTTTACATTACAAAATAATGCTGATCTCAGATGAGAAGTGAAATGTACTGCTCAATTTAATTGCCCATAGCAGGCTTATATATGTCATGTCATGGGAAATATTACATAAGTACTGGGAAGTAGGTTACTACATGGGAGATGGAGTTATATCGGGGTGCTGACTGATATGTAAAGGATGTGGCCATGCTTAAATGCTTAAACACAAGAAGATATCCATATTTTAGGCATTTCCACAAAAGGAACTCCTTAAATTGTTGGTAGACATTTATCCAGACTGGTGATATAAGCCTGAGATCTAAAAGAATGCTAGTATAGAATAGCTGTCTCAAGTTATGGAGGAAATTTATACATACATTTTCTAGTTACTCTGTAATTCCTACTGTATACCATGACACTTGGCTCTTGATTAACTGTGTCTCCAGACCTTTCATATGACAATCACATGCTGTTCTTTCCCACCTCAGCGACTGCACAAGCAGTTCTCTCTTCTGTGAACATTTTTCATTCCACTTTCGATTTTGGCTTGTGATTCAGATTATAGTAATTTTTTTTCAAAAAAATGCCTTATCCTCAAACAGTTCTTGCTTTAAAATCCTGTTTAAAGCAGAGCCTGTGTGGCCTGGTGGGTTAAGTGTCCGACTTCAGCTCCAGTCATGATCTCACAGATTGTGAGTTGGAGCCCTGCGTCGGGCTCTGTGCTGACAGCTCAGAACCCAGAGCCTGCCTCAGATTCTGTGTCTCCCTCTCTCTCTCTGTTCCTCCCTGACTCTCTGTCTCTCTCTCTCTCTCTCAAAAATAAACATTAAAAAATAAAATCCTGTTTAAATACATCACCACATATTTAATTCAGCACCTGGTTAATGAATTTAAATGTTACAGATGTGTATTTTTCACACACACACAAATGTCTGGTGAGATAATTTAAGTTCCATTTTCTTAGCAAATTTCAATTATATAGTGTAGTGTTACCAACTATGATGAGGGCTAAAAGCTGAAAAATGTTCACCTTTAGCCCAGAAGGCTAAACTATAGTCTGCATAGTTTCCATAAGTTTCCATAGTTTCCATCAAATACATGGTGGTCACTACATTCTTAAAGGGTCTCACGACTGCCTGTGTATCTCACCCATAGTTAATTTCAAACTGAATGCTAAGCTCCAGGGAAATAGTGCGAAAGTTTTACAAGTAAAAATTCAAAGAAACATTTATGATCTAATATACTCTCTCCACCTTGAGCACTAAACATATATCCACCAGCTTTACTCTGCAAAATTGTAGCTCTTTCTGCCCATGGTTCTTGTCCCTGTGCTACTTAAATAAATTTACTAATTTGCACCATACAATGTCTCCAGAATTCCTGCTTGGCCATTGTGCTGATAACAGCTCTGAGTCAGTTCAAATAAAAACAAGCACTGAAAATGACTGTTTTAGGAAAGTTTCAGATATGTCAACTGGTGACAATTATGTGGGAAGGAAGCTTTCAGAGAGCTTTCAGAGAGCTCCATATTCATTCTTCCCCCTTCAAGTGGCTTCGAAGTGTTGATTTCACAGCTACCCTACTTGTAGGTACCTTGGTTTTCAAAACAATTTTGAATTTGAAGAATGAGATGGCTATCAGACAAGTGAAAATGTCAAAAGCCCGCTACTCTAACACTCCTTTTAGATTGTTGCCAGCCTTTGCTAATTTCCAGAGATGTGAAAAAGTTGACTTTGATAATTTTTGCCATTATTCTCATCACTTCTATAGTGGTACAGATTTGTATGCTTCCTTACTTTGCCATTTCTGAAATGCTTCTTGCTTTCGTATACATTTTCAGTGAACACCTGTGAAAGATTGTATTTAATTTGTTAATTAAAAATGAAAATAGCAATGTGGTAAATTGGGTCCAAGAACATTTGAGGGTATTATATTTTTCATCAGAAAAGTTTCTTCTTTAAAAAAAAAGTATATTTGGATAAGATTTCTAAATATTATTAGTATCCTAAAAGGAAATAAATCAAACAGGGTCATTGACTTTGGGATTATACATTTTTTGGCAAGTCAGTTTATAGGTTCACTTGTAATTTAACTGTTTCTGGGCTTTAAGCAAATAAATAGCATGGTCAAACACATAGAGTCTTCTGGAGAAAAATAATGCATAAAGTAGCCTGATAAACACATATATTTTGGCCGGCCCTCCAAACACATTTCCTCCACCTCTTCCGCTGTTTTCTCATTCTACCAGAAATTAATTTTTCAGTCTTACTAATATATCTTTACTGGATTTACACATACATTATGCAATCTAAATTCGTTTTAAAGGAAGCAATATATGCAGAAAATATTGTCATGCATAAAATGAGATTATGTTTTGCTTAATTAAAATTAAAATTCTTAATGTATCTTTGTAAGTAAAATCCATACCTCTGTAATGTACATTAACATTTTTTCATTATTTATAATTCACTTATAATGTCAATTTTATATAAACAGTTTCTTAAGACAAGAGTAATTCTCAATATATGTCACTAAGTGATTTAAGTAAGTACTGATGAATTAAAATCACTGTGAAATGCTCTGCATTTCTATTTTTCATGAAATCTGTAGTAAAAAAGTGAACTTTATTATTTTAAACAGTCTGACTTAAATGTAAAAAATTAATACTTGCAAAAATTTTGTTAAATCTAGTATTAAATGACAATTTGTATTTTAAGGTAATAACTAGAATATAATCATTTTTGCATTAAAATTTCAAGTTATGGGGCACCTGGACGGCTCAGTCGGTTAAGCATCCAACTTCGGCTCAGGTCATGATCTCATGGTTCGTAAATTCGAGCCCCATCCTGAGCTCTGTGCTGACAGCTCAGAGCCTGCCTGGAGTCTGCTTTGGATTCTGTGTCTCCCTCTTTCTCTGCTCCTCCCCAGCTCATACTCCATGTCTCTCTTTCTCTCTCTCTCAAAAATAAATAAACATTAAAGTAATTATTCAAGTTATACAATGTATTGCAAAAAGAAAAGATTACTTTAGATAGAAATAATAATTTAAAAATAAGCTAGTAATAATTGAGACAAAGATATTTTCTTTCTCTTTTTTCCCAAAAGGATAATTTTGTTTTATTCTCCCTATACAGATGTAACTGCATCTTCATGCAGGTATGGTCCTGTATACTAATTAGTTGCCCCAAGGTCTCTGCCAGACTTTTGACTCTATCTCTAGAGCTGTCGGATGAATTAACAACTGGGATTACATTTTACATATAAAAGAATGTAACCTACTTTTAAAAACTTTATGCATTATGGTATTCAAACGGACTACTTTTAAAATAACTTGTAGAAATGTCATCAACTGAAGCAATATTTAGTGAACTACTGTTTAAAGGTTTAGACAATAAGCACACTGATACGCATTTTGTTATCATAAAGACAGTCAAAAGCCTGCTGCTCTAACGCTCCTTTTAGATTGTTGAAGGCCTTTGCTAATTTCCAGAGATGTGAAAAAGTTGACTTTGATCATTTTGGTGAATGTGTACATTTTTTTCTGTCTATCTTTAAATATATCTGAGATTACATAGTATGCTTTACGTTGATGAATTAGAAAATATAGATATTTCGGAGAATTTCCCAGAACACCATTATGAAGTGACACATCCGTTGAATGGAATCAGTCTCATGTGAATCTTTTCCCTGCCCCAGGATGTTATTAATCTAAACTCCAAACATAATTTAGGACACTAAATGTAATATTACATAGCATTGGTATGTTAATGTACCCTCAGTATGTATTTATATTATCTACAACAAAATATGATTGTGAAACTTCAAAAAAATTAAAGCTTTAGGATTTCTTATATTTAAAAAATGCACTCTAAATTTATTTGAGTGCATAAATTGGCCCAGAGTGGAGAATTGGTAATTCTTTGTAAAAATAAATATAGTGAAAATAAATGTATTATGGAGGAAAAAGCAGGTTTGTATTGCATATTAGACACCACAGTCTATTCAATACAAAGAATTGCTGTGGCAAAAATAGTATTGGAGAAAAAATAGAGCAATAAAAATCACCTGGGAATAAACCATATGACATTGAATTGGAGTTGGATTCATTACTATGAACTTATGTTTAGATATATGTGCATATGTAGGTTGGTATGTGTATATGCTGGTATATTTATAATTATGTATTATAGATAATATACTTATATCATATTATATAGAGGGTCTGGAAGCAGTGAGATACCAGTAGCAACAATCATTTCCTGTAACAGGATCTTGTTTTTGAAATTCCAATCTCTAATAAAAATACTATCCTCTGATCTCCAAGGATCCCTGAAAAGTGACTTATTATAAAGCTAAGGCTGGATAAATACAAAATGAGCCTGGAGCTCTTATACTGCTAGAAATAAATTGTCTCACCCCCCCCCACCCCCAAATAGTAGGGGTTAATTAAAAAAAAGACGTAACAGGAACCAACCTGAAACAGTTTTCAATGTGAATATCTGGAACAATTTTATAAACAAAATCAATCTCTTAATATTGGATTATAAGAGAGAAAGAATAAAATAAATATCTATGAGCTCATAGTAATATAAATAAGGGATTGAAAAATAAATAAATGCTAAAGATAATTTACACAGGTATCACCCCATGTTGGAATCCATTCCCTTGAGTATGGATTGGGCTTACTGACTTGGTCTGAAAGAGTATTGTGAAGAAATGAGAATGAAGAATCTCTACAGTGGACAAACCTGGTGGATGCTGCCTTGATGATTAATAATTGAAGTGATAAGTCATGATGATAGTATGTATCCCTTGAATTGATATAAAGAGAAAATCACTTTTTTTTTGGTATTCTTTCCCAAATTCCATACCTTGGTATAATCATGAGGACAATATCAACAAAACCCAAATAGAGACACAGCCCACAAATGTCCGAGAGATACTTCTCAAAACTTTCAAGGCCATGAAAGGCAATGGAAAAGTATTACAGGCCAGAGTAGACTAAGAAGGCATCATGATGAAATACACTGTAGCATACTAGAATAGATCCTGGAACAGAAAAGGACACTAATAAGAAAACAAGTGAAATCTGAATAAAGTTTAGAATTTAGTTAATACTGGTGTGTCCTTTTTTGAACAACATCAGTAACAAGAACAAAGTCTCTTGCAACAATATAGGTGACTGTTGATAAAAACTATGAATAGGGTGTTGGATATAAGAAAGAAAGGAATGCAAGAGACATAACAAAGGGCAAATGATCAAGCTTGAATTTGTTATAATATAGGTACAAAATATAAGAGTTAAAAATTATAGCGAAGAATCTTGGAGAAATTTCAATACTTTAAATAGAATTAGAAAGAATATCCGTGGACCGAAAAGTTGAGAGGTGAGTTAATTATACATTTTCCAGATCCATAGAATGTACAACACCAAAAGTGAAAATTCATGGAAACTATGAACTTTGGGTGGTAGCGATGTGTCAGTGGAGGATCGTCGATTGCAACACATGTAGCACTTTCGTGGGGTATATTAATGATGGGGGAGACTATGCTGGAAGCAGAGAGTATATGGGAGGTCTCCATACCTTCTGCTCAAATTTGCTGTGAACCTATAACTGCTCTAAAATGTAAAGCCTATTGAAAAAAACTCAAAAAACAAAGAGTGTTTTGACACTACTGCTACTGGTGATATGCTAGTGGAATTCTCATGATGAGCTTCTCTTCACAAATAAGAAGGAAATTTTTCACTAGAGAAAATGTGTGTCTCTTCCATTTTCCAGGTGGAACACTAAAAGATGGCTACCATTGGCTTAAACATTTTATGAAAATGAGGTAGGAAGCATGAGGAAAATTTAGGACACATTTTCAGGCTATGTAACCAATTCAGCAGCTGCCTAACTCCAAAATTATTGTAATATTTCAGCAACTGATAGTTGGATTTTTTTATCTTCAGCCAAATTTGTTCTGTTTTAGAAGATGTTCAACCATGGAAGAGAAGGAATGACTAAGTCACCTGAAAAAAAGGAGAGATACATACAACAGGAAAATAATTACAAGATAGAAAATGTATTTTATGGTGGTTAAGTGAAAAAATCTCATCCAATTGAGTTATTTTTGTGTTGGTGCCACTTCAAAAACAAGAATATTATTCTGAGTAATCAATGTTGCTCACAGTGAAATTGAATAAATCATACATGATTGCTATTAATTTGTCTTAAGTTATACTGAATTTTTTCCTCCTAATTTTGACAATTTAGAAAGATTTTCATATGGCATAAAAGCCAATTGTCTTTAAATTTGCCTTAAAAATTATATATCAAAAGCTAAAATAGGAAAACGCTAAAAATATGCTTTAATAAATATTTGTACAAAAGGGTAAAGTAAAAATAGTAAAATTTCTGAGTACTTCAAAATTTCCATAAAAAAATATCTTGAACACTCCATTCTAGCTTAGGCTTCGGAATGAAGGATCATCACAATATTAATAGAATATTAATAGAAAACAATAAATGAAAACTAAAAGGCAAGGCAAAAAGCCAATGACTTGCAGAGGTAGTTGTAAATTCATGAAGTTCCTGCTATAAATTTTAATTGTTCCTCTAATAAAAGTATAATGTACACATTCATCATCATATCACTATGCCAACTTTTAGGTATTGGGTAAAAGCAGGTTCATGTACTTGGGCACCTGAAAAATATCAGTGATAACTACCCCTCCTCCAATTTCCTTGTTCTTCAAGTCAGATAAAAGGAAAATATTCAAGATTTTAATATGTCATGAAAACACATCTGCTAGTCAATTACATGCATACATACAATTAACAAGAGCATTATAAGGGCTGGAAATTTTAAGCTCCTTTCTGTAAAAGTGACTCAACTCCGACTACCCCTGTAGTGTTACATTCCCGGTAAAGAGAAGGATTTTAATTCGATTGATCAAAAATCAGTGATTGGACCACAGTGAGTACTGGGCATTCCTTATTTTACCTTAATAGGAGTGAAACAGAAAATGGCTATTTAGAAAGTTCTAAATCAAACTTATACTGAAACTTTGTGTGTTTAATTGCATTCTGTTGTAAAGAGTAGTTGACTCTAACATATATGGGTCTTTGAGTCAATTACTTTTATAATGCCACCTAAATCTTTTTTTAGCACATAACTTTAGTTTTCAATCATTTTGAAAGCTCTCAGAAAAACAATTTACGATAAATGTAATAAATTATAGGATAGAAATTTTCAATGTCAAGGTATGCTATTATTTTAGTACTGTAGTAATACACTTTTAATCATAAATAACCTTTTTTCTGTGTAGAAATCATGCATTTCTCATAAAGTTAGTTATCTTTATAACTCACATAATTACAGTGTCTTTATGTCCACATGCTTTGTACAGAATTTGATGTTACTTTGGGGTGAATAAAATTGCACCATTAAAATACAGAGCAGTAGAAAATGATTATACAACTAATCTTGGCTTTTGTTGTTAAATGTTTAAGTGCCTCATTCAATTCTGAGCTTCCTGCAAGCCAAGGACAAAATGAAATATAGAGAATGTATGCATCTAGTTTTCTGAAAATTATAGCAACATTATTTTTTTAAGAGATAACACTGAGAAATATATGTATGTGTGTTCCATACATTCCAACAAAACTAAATACAATTGATTGGGTTTTCAAAATGGGTAGTATAAAATATGCAGAAACATCCAATTTAAGAGTCTTTCTTAGACTTTACAGAAAGAGGCAAAGCATGTTATTAAAAAAGATAGTCGTTACTTGTTAGGTATCAATACTGACATTTGTGAATATAATCTTCATAATGTTAGGAAAAAAGATAGTAATAATAAAAGAAATTGGTGATTAATATTTTACACTATGGCTGTGTCTAGAGTTATTGATAAGATTTGATTTTAAATACTACACATTTATTTTATGATGACAGCATTAAATGTGGCAGCAGAATGTTTGAGCCTACTTACCATTCCACTTGAACATGGATCTGTGAAAAAGCTGTAGCAGCAATGTTAATCAAGGCATAAAGGTAGGAATACCATTCCATAATTCACGAGGATAGAGACAAGAAATGGTGGACCCAGTGTTAATATGTGGCTGCACTCATCTGGATTGCAGTCAGTTTAATTTTAGCAGAAGCTGAGTAGATCATTTATCAGGATTGAATATATTACTGTAATTCATTGCAGTGATTGTAGGGAAACAGCAGTAGTATAGATGTGGGGCTGTAACTCATAATGACACAACCTGCCTGGTGGCTTTCTATAGTGCTATTTTCAGCTAGAACAGACTTTATCTCAGAAATTTTAGTATACTATTGACTTATTCAAAAAATAAGGTCAGATAAATAAAGCATCATCTTCCAGAACACATTGAGAAAGATTAAGTCTTTCAACTCATTTCAAAATAAAAGAAGCTCTTGTGAAGCAAATAATTAGGCAATGATTATGATGTCAGATCCTCCCCGTTCTTCTAAAACCATTATGTTTTCCATCCCAAGATTAAAAATCTCTTGCCTCATGTATCCCTTGATATTTTTACAGGTTCTCCAAGAATTTAAATATTTGATCCAGGTGTGTCCATAATACTTAGTATTGAAATCCTAAACCCTGAATTACTTTCTTTCCCTGCATAACATCCTGCCCCTCCTATCAGTTAAGTGGAAGTGACACAAAGCTATACAATGTGTTTTTCTTCCTAACCTTATTTGCTTAAAATATTAAGACAATGATATGATTCTAAATTATGTAAGCTCATTTAATGTTTATTTATTTATTTTGAGAGAGAGAGAGAGATAAAGAGTGAAATGGGAGGGGCAGAGAGAGAGGGAGAGAGAGAGTCCCAAGCAGGCTCCACATCGTCAGCATGGGGCTGATGCAGGGCTCAAACTCACCAGGCTCAAACTCACCAACCACGAGACCATGACCTGAGCTGAAATCAAGCATCAGAAGCCTAACTGACTGAACCATCCAGGCGCACCTTGGAAACTCTTTAGTGCTTCTAAATAACCTGAAGGGCATGATTTTTTTAATCACCTTGGTAATCAAATAAATAATAAATACAGGTATTTTGCTAGGTTTTACCTATTATTTTTTTTTATATTCTGATGTATACACTTATAAAAAGCCTTATCGAGAAGTTCCCCTTTGCAACAATTTTAAAAATAAGTTTAAAATTTTATGAGGGGCACCCGGGTGGCTCAGTGAGTTGAGATTCTGACTTCAGCTCAGGTCTAGATCTCACGGTCGTGAGTTCAAGACCCCTATGGGGCTTGCTGCTGTCAGCGTGTCAGTTCAAAGCCCACTTTCGGATCCTCTGTCCCTCTCTCTCTGCCCCTCTTCTTCTCAGTTGGTCTCTCAAAAAAAAATTGTATTTGAACACCTAATATAAAAATTTACCATACATTTTTAAGTATCCAGTTCAGTGCCATTAAGTGCATTCACATTGTTGTGCAACTGCAAACACATTTGAAATGATTAATCAATTTTAAATCCATCTTATTTTGTCTGACCTTTTAACCATTATCTTACATAGAAATCCATCACCTTTCCTTTGTCTCACTAATCTGGGTCCCTATCTGGCTTTATTTGGATATTTATAACAGGTTTCTTGCCCTTTCCCCTGACCAGCTTCACTACTTTTCCGGTATTGCTATCAACAGATACAAAAAAGGCAAATCCAAACATGTAATAATTCTATTTTAAACTCTTCATCAAGAGATTTGCTCTGTAAAACCTGAAATTTACTTCTGAATTCTCAACTCCTGAATGAATTATTTATTGCCCTGTCTGTCCCTCCCTCACTCACATCTCACTTTTCACCACACTGATCTACCCGAGTGCCTTCCTGCATTAGTAACCCTTGTGTGCAGGCTGCTCATTCTGCTAAAGGGTCATTTACCCTCATTAAACCTCTGCCAATCCTTAAATGCTTCAATTTTACCTTTGTTTTTGACTACTTCTCCAAATTAAACCTCCTCCAACTCAAATGCAAATTTAGGTTATACACACACAGACCAGTGTATCTGCCATGCAGTGTATTTTCAATTTCACACATCTGCATCTATCCTCCTAACTAAACTCAATTTATTTCATTTCTACCTGTTTATGTATTTACTCATAATTCTTTCATTCTTTGTCATAACTTTTTATAAAGTTATGAGGATAATGTTGCAGGAACCAAGCTCAAAACCATGCCCTTTGCTTTCAAGAAGTTGCAAGTTCATCGTTGCATACATGCGCATCTAGAGTATGACATATATGAATCCCAAGTGAATATGAGTTGAATGAATACATGAATGAATAATTTTAGTCTTCCACATATCTACTTTTGTTGATGTCAGCAAACTTCCATCTTAGCTGAGATACTTGCATGCTTTCAAGTATTAAATAATTATGTGGCCTAGTTTTCTAAGTATCTATATAGATAGAACATAATGAATATATAATTAATTAATTATATAATTAATGCATAGACTCTACATAGATATAAGTACTCATATATAATTTATTATATTTAATACAATTTAAATGAATTAATATTTTCACAAATAATAAATAATACTTGCAAATTACATATATTACATCAATTTTCTGGTTATTCTTTGCATAAAATATTTTTCAACTAGACTAATAAATTAGCATAATAAGGGGACTCAGACTTGAAAGGATGACAAAAATATCAATTTTGAGATTTTATCTATATGTGCTGAAAATATTTAATTTATAAACTCAAACTGTACATAAATCTTCAGAAAGAAATGATGAGCATGTAAATGGAAACTGGAGAAAGTGCAATCTTTGTTATTCTGTAGCAGGACGCTTAGAAAAATTTTGTCCCGCGGTTATATGAAAAGCAGAACCTGCAAATGATAAATTTTAGATATTTAGCTGAGGGAAGTATTGAAGAATCCTAGATTCTTCTGGCTTTGGTGGAGAATCTGGCTCTTCTGAAATTGAAAAAAATGCGAGCACACAATTTAACTAAGATTCAGAGTTGGAATAAGAAATAGAAGAAGCATATGATACAGATTGAAAATTACATTGCTTAGCAGTTGCATGGAGGCATCATCAAAAAGGAGGAGATTTCATAGGTCAACTTGGTTAGCTATGTAGTGTCAGTTGTTTGGTCAAACCAAGTCTAGATGTTGCTATAAAAATGTTTTTTAGATGTGACTGATATTTAAATGTATATATTTTGAGTTAGGCAGATTATTTTCCATAATGTTGGTGGGGCTCATTTAATAAGTTGAAGCCCCAAAAGGGAAAAATTTGGACTCAAGACTGAAACATTAAAACTCTGCCTGAAATTTCCAAGGAGAATTTCTGAGGCTAGATAGTCTTGAATGGGTAAACTTTGGATCCAACACTGTAATGTCAACTTTTACCTGAATATTCAGCCTGCTGGCTTACTCTAAAAATTTTAGACTTGCCAGTATTCATAATCACATGAGCCAATTCTTAAAAAATCTGTGTGTGTGTGTGTGTGTGTGTGTACATATGTGTATATATATAAATTTAATATAATTTATCTAGATGTATATATATATATATATCTGTTTCTCTGGATAACACTGACTAATATAGACTAAATTTACAAAATATAGTAAATGAATTACATTTTTAATGCTTATTTATTTACTTTGAAAGAGAGAGAGGGAGAGAGAGGGAATCCCAAGCAGGCTGTGCACTGTCAGCACAGAGGCCGATGTAGGGCTTGAACCCATGAATCATGAAATCATGACCTGAGCTGAAACCAAGAGTGGATGCTTAACAGACTGAGCCACCAGGCACCCCGGAATTACATTTTTTACAAAAATATTTCATCTAAAGAAAATGTCATTCTGAAAGGACGTGTCCTTAAACTTCCACTGGTTGAAATGTAATGGCTGATTTCCATAAACATTCAAAATCTGTTACAAATTTTATCAATATGTAATGACCCAATATACAGATCCTATTCTGCTTGTCTTCCACATAATAAATACTACTGAATTTCAAATCAGTGAAATTCTATAAGTATGGATGTGTAGTGAACTTAAATGGAAGGATAAAATGAATGATATAGTGAGATTGGAGGGTTTATAGAAAAACTATAAAGTAGTACTGAATGAGAAAAGAGAAATGAGTTAAATATAAAATATAAATTAAATATAAAAGTGATAAATAATAATCGATGGTAAATTGAAATGAAAAAAAAATGCTGAAATTTACTAACAGGAATGGAGGGAACTGTAGATTTAAGGAAGTGACTTCCCATTAATTATTCCTTCAGAAATTACTGCTGGGTGATCAGCAAGGATAGTTTGAATTCTTGCCTATGAATGAAAAAAGCTACTAAATAAAACTTATCTTGTATATTATTAAAATGTACAACAAAGAAAGGAAAGTGACTTTAATTTAGTGTCTATCGTATGCCTAAAATGTATTATTTAAAAACAAATACTGTGGAGCAGTTATGTAGATGTAGAAAATAATCAGTGCCTTGAAAGAAAATTATTAGTTTCCATAAAAAATATATAATATTAAGTTCTTAAGTGAAATCACACATAGAACAATGAAGATACTCTAAATCTGCCACTTATTAATTTATCACTCTCAAATCTGATCATGTACAAATTAATGCTTATAATACTTTTTAAATTTTTTTAACATTTATTTATTTTTTAAAGACAAAGAGCACAAGACAGGGAGGGCAGAGAGAGAGGGAGACACAGAATCTGAAGCAGGCTCCAGGCTCTGAGCTGTCAGTACAGAGCCCGATGTGGGCTTGAATCCACAGGCTGCTAGACCATGACCTGAGCCAAAGTCGGACACAACTGACTGAGCCACTTAGGCGCCCCACAAATTAATGCTTTTAATTGCTTCCATACCCAGTTGAATTTAAAATATGCTTTAACAAATTTATTAATCTTCTGAGACCAACTACAGTTTTTTATTGCCTTTACTTCTCAGATAAATTTATCTCTTTGCTCTGAAATAAACAAATAGCCTACAACAGAAAGGGGACTTTTACACTGATATAGTTATGGTATAAATTAATAATGATGAATCATCACACTAGTAGTTATTATTATTTTTTAACACCTGAAACTGAAGTGTTAACAAGTGGAGCAGAACTGATAAACTTGAGGAAAGAAAGGCCCTCAAATATAGTCTGCCCCTCGTAGGTAGGTGTGGGCTACTGATATTTTCAAATCACCAAGAATACAGGTAGTTACCAAAAGAGAATCTAAATGGTTACTAAATTTCCTTACTTGATTTAAAAAAAAAAGACAGAGAAAGACCAAGTGCTCTAAGTAAAAATTCCCAGGAAAATATATCCTGCGATAACAAGTCTAGTGGGTAATGGTAGAGGAAGAATCTAGTTATCCATAAAATAAAATTTTTAGAAATGTCAAAGCATTCACATTATTAAATATTTCAAAATTTTGCATATCAGCTCCAATACTCTAGAGCCAAAATCTGCAATAAGACAGACCATATACATTTAAGACTTTTAAAGTAAAGATAATGTGTGAAGTTGGTATAGCTAGAAATCTCCTTTTATGGGAGTGGGCATCACCCATGCTTCTCCAAAAATACAACTTTAGGTGGAATAGTAATATTCCTGGACTATGGTAAACATTTTTCTCTGGCAAATTTAAAGCAATAGCTCATCCAATTCATATTTTCCATCTATAGCTATTCTTAAAATATCAAGTCACACTTTTCCTTTTGAGTTGAAACTTGTTAAAAATCAAATCAGAGGACCCAAATCTCTAAGTAAATATACCACCTTTTAAGTTCATATGGATATCAGGTTCCAGGGCAGCCTAATTCTTGTTGGGCACATTAAGAGGTGTCCACTTTACAAAGGCTGCTCTCCAGCAACCACCTTTGTCCCACACCAGTCAGCAAGGGAAAGATGAAGAGATAGATACCTGACCACAGGGAGAAAGGTGCTGAGTGGCCAAAAAACTTGTTAGGTTAGGTTTATAAGGTAACAGGTGTTTTCCACCTAGATTCTGGTGGCATTTCGCTAGAGAAATCGAGTCCCTAAGCCCTCAGAAAGCATAATGCTTCTGAGATGTGGAGAAAATAGACAACTGAGAGACTGCAGGCTGTCTTCTCAAGCCTCCTCATGTCCTGTGTAGAAAATGGATGTCTTCGGGGGCGCCTGGGTGGCGCAGTCGGTTAAGCGTCCGACTTCAGCCAGGTCACGATCTCGCGGTCCGTGAGTTCGAGCCCCGCGTCAGGCTCTGGGCTGATGGCTCGGAGCCTGGAGCCTGTTTCCGATTCTGCGTCTCCCTCTCTCTCTGCCTCTCCCCCGTTCATGCTCTGTCTCTCTCTGTCCCAAAAATAAATAAAAAACGTTGAAAAAAAAAAATTTAAAAAAAAAAAAAAAGAAAATGGATGTCTTCGAATGTAGTAAAAGATTAAGAAACTTTGCTATTAACTTCCCTCTTCAGGAAGTCTTCCTGCTCAGAAAGGGATAGAGATTGTCTGTGGCAGGAGGTGATTGGACCTAGAAAAGGTGGAGCAGGAGAGTGTAATAAAAATGAGCAAAATGATGGTCACAGGGGTGCTAAATATCCCCCAAGGGAGGCAGCATTTGTGTTTCCCAAGACTCAGGTCATTGTAGTCAGTAGAGAAATAGCCACAACTACTAGACAACAGATTATTAGTTAGACTATTAGCAACATCTGCAAGACCTTAGTTTTTTTTTTTTTTCCCATCTCTTCTCTTAGTGCTACCATTTTAAAAATGGTCAATTTTTAAAGAGCCAGACCATATAGCCCCATCTTTTTCTCTGCCTCCTTGTCACAACTTGACTGTTTACTAGGCCAGGGGAAAAATGAGTTTTGAAGGAGATATAAAATTTAAAAAAAATGTAAAGGGAAATAAATATATACCAATGGCATGAAGTAACTGAAAAAATATGGAATCTGGATAAAAAAGGT
The DNA here is from genome assembly GCF_018350195.1 of Panthera tigris. NCBI lineage: Eukaryota > Metazoa > Chordata > Mammalia > Carnivora > Felidae > Panthera > Panthera tigris. Next base: position 58,622,937 of record NC_056660.1, read on the forward strand.
GGCTAACAGAACCACTATCCAGTGGTGAGGTAAACATGTGCAGCATGCCATGCTTGAGGGACGGTTTTTGAAACATAAATAAAGTGACTCTTTTCTTATGTATACTGTCAAAGTTGAGATGTCTCAATAAAATTATATGAATGGGGATGCCTGGGTGGCTCTAGTCTGTTGAGCATCCAACTCTTGATTTCGGCTCCAGTCATGATTCCAGGTTCATGGGATTGAGCCCCACATCAGGCTGTATGCTGAGCATGGAATCAGCTTAAGATTCTCTCTCTTAGCCCTTCTTCCCTGCTCACATTCTCTCTGTCTATAAAAATAATATGCATATACATGCATATATATATATATATATATATATATATATATGCATGTATATAGTAGTGGTGCTATGTATAGTCTTTAGTTTGTTTTGTTATGCTGCATTCTAACCAGTTTAAGGAGCCATTAGGCTTGATTTTTAATTCTAACCTAAAGACAATGTAAATAAAAAAAATAACCACTAATTTATGCAACATTATTTTTGTGACAATCATAAAAGCTTTATTTTTAAAACCTCTAATTATTCAGGTGAATAATGCAAATCAGTAAACCTTTTACTAATTTATAACACTATTCTTAAAGCATAGAGATAATGTGTTTGGGCAGAGGGGTGGGGGAATTTACTTTTCATCTGGTGTTTTGGCCTTTCAAATTCATAGTAACTGTGTCACAAATTAATGAGTCATCAGCCAAGTGTTTCTGTACCTCCCATGTAATTGAATGATTCAGAAAATTCTCAGGGATCTTAGCATGATTCATTATTTCACTTTTAACCTTCTTGGATTTAAATATGGAGCTGAAGATAGCCATTTCTATTTTATTTCTAGATTTATTACCATAATAATCAGTATATAGGCAATTATATGCCTTGCCATCCATTCTCTGCAAATAACAGTTTTCATAACTTACAAAAACATTACAATGGTTTCTTCCATAATTATTTATGCTTAAATGACTTCTTTGATAAAAGATATGAGCTTAAATTAATCATAAACTAGATTCCCCTTACTCTTTTTCAGTACTTCTGATGATACAGAGTTTAGAGAGTTTGATGAGAGGGATTTTAGCCTAATTTTAAAGTGAGAAATTATGGAATCTAAATAAAAATGTGATCTCTGAAATACCAACATTTGAATGAAGTATTTTGGCTTCATTCCTCTCTTGAGATCCTAGGACTAAACACACTGTATGTTTACATTGGAGAGTACAATGCTTAAATATGACATTTTGCTTTTCCCAGATATTTTGTCATTTTCATTTATATCACAGGATATAAGCTAAGATTTTGAAATGCTGTTAATAACATTTTTTAAAACCTGTCATTGCTCTCAAGCACTATCATAAATAATCACATACATATTTCACATTTAGATTAGGAACATTTTTATAATCTTGGAGAACTTACTATTATTTGTGTATATCACCAGGGAATTGTAAAAGTTCCATGTGAATCTAGAAAATGAAGATTGGTATGTATAACTCAAGTTAGCATCATTGTATATTTATAGTTTCATTTTTATAATTCCCATAAATAATTGACTTTATATGGAAACAGTGAATATTGATGGGTATAATTCATCTCCTCACTTGAGCAGATTATTATTTTTGAAAGATTGTGGAATGCAGTATTCTCTTTGCTTTCAGCCAATGGTAATAAAAGACATAGTTAGATACCATTCGTTATTGCAAATGCACTACCTATAGATTAGACTTGCAAAATTATAGTCTTACACTTTTTAGTCTCCTCTCTGACATAATCAATATCCTGCATACATCAATGAGAACCAGCCAGTATGTAGTTTAAATACAGGATCCAAACTGCTGTGACATCTGCTGGATAGTTCTTACAGAAATATGTCCCAAATAGACTCAGAAACAGATTGAGCATAACTACTCTTAAGATAGGCATATGACTAACTAAATGAAAATATCCTGCTTTCTCTTCCCTTTGAAAACTGATATTATTAGGGAAGAACTAGAAGACTTTAGAAGAAGAGCTCAAAATTCATTCAAAAGAAAGGCAAGCAATACTAGTATCAAAACTAAAATTATTTACACAATTTTATTAACTGGAGATCAAGAGTGGTAATGTGGGTTTCTCTGTAATGATTTGAGGATTGTCTTTGTTGCAAAACTTATTATATTAGTTAGAAAAATAAAGCCAGAATGAAAATAAATATATACCAGATGTACAAGCAAAGTTAGATGTTTTATTTTAGTAAATATTTGTTCAGAGTAAGAAAAAGTATGTTAATATTCACTTTCCGATCCAGTAACCCAAATAAGTTCATATTTATACATATCTATATTTATTTTTCTTTTTTCTGACTAATGCTTCCTTTTATGACTCAAATGTTTAACTTTTAGTAATTGTGCTAATATTATTCAGGATAAATGGCTCAACAGTTTATAATTTTAGTTATTTAAAAAAAAATTTTTTTTAACGTTTATTTATTTTTGAGACAGAGAGAGACAGAGCATGAATGGGGGAGGGGCAGAGAGAGAGGGAGACACAGAATCTGAAGCAGGCTCCAGGCTCTGAGCCATCAGCCCAGAGCCCGACGCGGGGCTGGAACTCACGGACCGTGAGATCATGACCTGAGCTGAAGTCGGACGCCCAACTGACTGAGCCACCCAGGCGCCCCTAATTTTAGTTATTTTTAATCATTATACAAATATTGAATACATTTATATTTTGAAGTGAGTCTAATACTGTTATAATTTTGTGCTTATTATAAATCAAATTGGAGTAATCTATTTATGCATAATTAAGGGATATGTTAGGAAAATAGTCACAATATACGTATGGTATTAATTTTTACTTAATATTATAAGTCATTTGAGTATATGTATTGTATCATAACTCTTCTAAAATAGTGCTTTTTATGTAACCTTAAGAATAATTGCTTAAAATGAAGGAAAATGTCCTTAAGAAAAATTGAAATTTGAATTTAAAGTTAAATTGTCTTATATAGTCAATGATTTTACTCTTTGGAATTTCTTAACCTTATAATTCAAAGTTGTATGTCTTCGGACATGCTAAAATGTATCTATAGAATGAGCATATCACTTAACAACAATTTATTTCACACCTATTGTATTGATTTTGTATTGTATCTGCAACAAATTACAAGAAATGTGGTGTCTTGAAACAACACCGATTTATTACCTAAAAGTTTAGGAAGTCGGGTGCCTGAAAAAATGGATTTCGCTAGGCTTAAATCAAGGAGTGGGCAGATTATATTTCTGGAGTCTCTGAACAGAATCCATGCCTTGCCTTTGTTTTCAGAGGGTGGTCCCCTTCCAGCAGTAGCAAATGATCCCTGCTTTCATTTTCAAATCTTCTTTTCTAACTCTAATTAACTATCTCTCTCTCAAAAGGGCTCTTGTGATTACATTTGGTCTATCCACACATTCCAGAATAATCAGTCATTCCATCTCAAGATCTTAAATTCAATCAAATCTGCATACTCCCCTTTGCCTGTAAAGTAACACACCCAAAAATCCTGGTGATTAAGATGTGGATATTTCTGCAAGAGTCATCATGCTGCCTACCCCACCTACTATAAAAAATACTTGACATGTCATCAAAAACAGAATGAAGTGGTCTGTGTTTTCATGCAACTTGAAAACCAGAAAAGAATGCAAATATTGAAAATTTGTTTACAACTATAATGAGAGCAATGAAATAGAATTAATGGCTAAAACAAGGGGCAAAGGAAAGAAGACATTCCTCTAGGAGTTATATTTCAATGCAATATTACTTATGAGAGTAAGATACATGGGATAAATTTCCAAATGCAGGAAAAATTCAGGTTGTGCTTGTCCTTTATGTAATTTATTTTTTAATATATTTTATCTTCAGGGCTATTTATCATCTTGGAGAGAATCTTTAGGATGTATAAATATTACCCTCATTGCAGAGAGGAGAATGGAGTAACAACAGGACAGAGATAATACTGTTAAAGCAGTTGTAGATAGTTGCATTAACTATAGTATGAACAAGCTTGTTATCAGTTAGATGATAGAGAAATAAAATTCTAGAAATGTTAGAAGTGGAAACAATATGAACTATCCATTTTAGGGATAGAGAGAGCAAAAATAGCACAAATATTATAAAGGAGCTGCTATGTATTATTAAAGGCCAGATGGTGTTGATAAACATGACCTTGTAGTTGCACTTCTTGCACAGCTTTCTTCAGTAGTATGTATCAATGTGGATTTAAGCACAAGGCAAGGCATTGCCACACAAATACACTAAAACATAATCTTGCAAGGAAATTTAAAATAGGTGCAAGAAATTAGTTGAAGTAAATAGATTATGTGAGCTTAGCCAAGTACAAGTGAAGACACAGGAGTTCTTATGGAGACACTAAAAGTAGGGAGGAAAGAGAATTAGTTTCAGTGAGACTCACAGTAGTTACATTGAGAGTAATGACCAAGAAATCAGAATCAACAGGAGGCTGTCCTTATAGAAGACAAGTCTTATCTTGTGAAAGTTGTAACTTGTCTCGTGAAAGTTAACAAGTCTTATCTTGTGAAACTTATCTTGTAAAAGGTATAAAATTGTCCAAGTTAATCATTCTATTATGAGGTCAAAGAATGGAATAGAAAAGAAGTCTAGAGATAAAAAAGGCATTAAATTGACAGAGTCAGATGGTTAAATGTTCAATGTCTGGTGGAGAAATATGTTGCCATTTCAGTCACTCCTACTGGTTCTAGCACATAATATAAAAGAAAAAGCTATTTTTTTTATTAAATTGTCTTTTCTTGATTACCCTTTCTTCATTCTCACTATGAATGCTCATTCAAGGCACCTAGGTGGGTGGCTCAGTCATTAAGCATCTGATGAGCTCGAGCCCCACTTTAGGTGAGCCCTGCTTCTCTCTCTTCCTCCCTCCATCTCCCCTTGCTCATTTGTACACATTTTTCTCTCTCTCTGAAAAAAAAAGAAAGAAAGAAAAGAAAAAGAAAAGAATTCTCATTCGAAATCTTTCCTTGTCCCTACTGAAAAACTTATTTTATAATTTAAAATATTTGCTTTTTCTCTTCCTTAGATTCCCCTCTTTTCCCTTAGTAGCTAGGTTAAGATATCTTTATTAAAGCATATTCAAGGAAGTAGATGACCTTTTAATAAGAAGTCTGAGATACAATTTGGCCTTTGGGTTTTTTCCTCCTCTTCTCTGATCTTTACCCATGGATTTTCTGACATATTCCTTATCTTTAGAAAAACAGAAAACTAAAATATGTGGGTAAGTGGAAACTGTACAAAAAAAAAAGGGTTAGCAAGTCTCTCAGCTTTTGTAAAACTTATTGGGAATGCAGATGAGGAGAAAAACTCTTGTTTGGAGGATAGGATCATTGAAAAAGGTAGAAAAGTCATGGAGGTCAGTAAGAACAGGTAGTAAATCCCAGCAGACAGAATTAAGGAGCTTTAATGAATCAGGATGTGTAAAATTAAGTGGTGAATGATTTGTTAGCATAATAAAGATTATTGAATCTTGGAGGAAGATTTTCTTGCTGTTGTTGTTATTTTAGTCACAAAAATGTCACAGAGAACAAGGAACTGAGTGCTGTATGAAAGAATGGCTACAATCTATGGGTTCTTGTGTGGGACATTGTATCATGTACTATGATTATGGATAGGTATCTGCTAATTTATTTGGGATTTCACTAATTACAGGAGTTGAAAAGTGGAAGAATTCCCCATCATGATATACAAGTCCAAATTAAAAACTTTTCAACATCATTCAGAAAATTTTGGCTAGTATCTATTCAAATTAATATTAATTATTAATATATGAATATATACACACACACATATATATGTATATCTACATGTGTATATATATGTCGTTTTTAAAATTTCCACAATTACCTAAGGACTTATGAAGTAACACTTGACAACTTCATATAAAAATTTCCTCTATAGGAAATGCCTAATTAAATGAATGGAGAGCGATAAAAATTAACCAAACACATTTGAAAAACAAGTCCAACCATTAAGTCCTAATTTAGTAACTGCAAAGCATTATAAAAAATGATATGTTTCATTATAATGATAATGAACTTAAGAGCACATTCAGTAACAATATTTACAGGTTGTCTTGTCCATAAATTCTAAGGATTATTACACAAAATACATACTGAATTCCTACAATTCAATCACAAAAAGCAATCTAATTAAAAAAAAAAAAAATGGGCAGAGGACTTGAACAGGCATTTTCCCAAACAAGACTTGCAGATGGTCAATAGGTACAGGAAAAGGTGCTTAACATTATTAATCATAAGGGAAATGCAAATATTTTTGGTTCCTCTATATTACGGTTGAGCTGCCTGCATGTTTAAAAACTAACAACCTGTGAGCCCAGGCAGGCAGAAATCCAAGCCAAGTTCTCAGAACACAAAATAAGAAAAACAAGAAGGCAATAGCTGTTTCCGGGAGAGAAAAATGATCAATAACCAATAAGAGGCAACGTGGAGATTTACCTTCCTCTCCCAGTCAGAGAGATTCAGGGGAGCTGACTCTGCTAAGAACTCCCACCCTCTGTCAGCCGCTGTCAGTTATCCTAGGATCCCATATATAGGCTCCTGAGAGAGTGGGATTTAGAGTGTGTAGCCCTACTATCTAACTGAATTTGGCAAGGTTTTCCATTCATTTTAAACTGTAGGTTTCTCCTGGCTGAGAACACTTTACTGGAGAATCCCTTCAAGTCTTATCAACCCTGGGAGGGGCTTTCTTTGAGGGTTGAGATGGGGATGTTCAAACTGATGTGGTAGGATTTGCATACAAACTTTAAGGACAATTTTTTTTTTTTTTTTTTTTTTTTTTTTTTCCCCAGTGTCTGAGTTTTTGCAAGGGAGACACTGATTTCTGGGCCAGTGTTGTGATGATGGATCCCTGGGAGGGTGAAGTGGGAGAGGCCCGGGTGTTTTAGGTTTCTGGTCCTGGAGATGTTACAATTGTAAGGTCACTACCTTGGTGGATTTTTGTTTATGGTCTGGTGGTATTTTTAGATAAAGAATTAGTAGAATGGGTCCTGAAGTAGAGTTGGATGGAGAGAAGCAATAGGAGTGATATCAGTCTTAGAGTCTTTTGTTTTAGGTACCTCTGTATATTTAATTTTTTATTAACCTTTTGCAATGAATCTCTCAATGAAGTTACTTTGGAATCTTGAAGTCTTTTGGAAGCTTCTGCATGCCAACTAAAATAGGTAGACCATTCTGTTTGTTTGACTTGGGAATCCTTGCTTTCAAGTGCGTTTTTTTTTTTTTTTTTTTTTTTTAATGTTCATTTATTCTTAGAGAGAGACAAAGTGAAAGAGGGGGAAGGACAGAGAGAGAGGGAGACACAGAATGCGAAGCAGGCTCTGGGCTCTGTGTGTCAGCACGGAGCCGGATGCTGGGATCGAACCCACATGCTGCAAGATCATGACCTGAGCAGAAGTCCAAGGGTTAACCAACTGAGCCACCCAGGTGCCCCTCAAATGCACTTCTTAAATGAACAATCTTGTCTAGGTGGAACATTCCCCATAATGGCCATTGTATTTCTGGGTTACTTTACATTTTGCCATTTGTGTAGATATCTCCAGCTTCCAGGAACACAATTTTTAGACATAAAATAAACAGATGTGCCAGAGGGTGGAGTGCTCAATTCTTTGTAACCTGATCATCCCTGTTTCTTTAGTTAAGCCTTGGATATCCTGGAGCCAAATTAATACCCAAGAGGAATATACCACTGGGTTCAGAATCTGTTGGTGTTTTACAGTTTACCTCATTACGTAGAAATTGTCTTGAGGTTGGTGGATGACCTAGTGTCTATCTAAGCTGTTCTATGACCAACTTAATCTAGCTCAGGAGTCAGTTAGGTTGCAAGTGCTCTAACAACTTTTAAGTGTTTGAACCAAACCCACCTTTTTTTTTTTTTTTTTTTTTTTTTTGCTTTGGCTTCCTATATTCCCATTATAAAAAGATCTATAGTTCCTTTTACAAGGTTTCTTTATAGTGACAGACACCCTAATGTCTTTAGATAGTCTAACTTGCGCTTGCTTAGATTTTAATTTTGATGTTCAAAACAGTCTGAATTTTTGCCCTAATTTATTTCTCCGATTTCCCAGCAGTTTATGCTGTGGACTTAGGCCTCAAGGCTTTGTGAGTCCCCCACAAGCTGCCAATCTTTATGTGCACTGGAATTTCTTCTTGAGTCCCCCAACTAATGGTTGCCACCCATGCAGACCCCAATACAACTACAGAGACCTCCGTGAAACTGCAGAATCCTTCAGGGAACTTAAACTCTAGAACCTTTCTAGGGCCTCGGAACACTTCTGCTAAGCAACCCACAATCATTCCATGGCTGCAGAACCTTTTTGAGAGCATTCTGATCCAACCAAATAAAGTTTGGATCAGAGAACTGCATGCGAAGGACCAAAGCTCACATTTATGACCTACCCAGGCTTCCGTAGTGCAGAGAAGCCGCTTAAACTTAAAGGGGCTCTCGGCCCTGGCCCTGTGCGGGAGCTTTCTCTGTGCGCCTGGTCCTGCTGGCCTGGTAATAGCCGGATTGGGATCCCGTTCCTCGTCACCAAAAACTTAAGAAATGAATTTAAAGAAGACCGTTTATATGCTGAGAATTGCAAAATGAGGCAAAAGGCAGGAAGCTTTAATAGGGTAAAGAATGAAGAACGAGGAAAAAGAAAATACCTGACTGGCAGGGGCTACACAGCCAACCTTGTTTGGAGTGAGAAGAAACCAGGAAATATGTATGGGACCTAGCGTTGGTTTGGCATTGGCGGATTTGTTTAACTAAATATACTGTGTTTCTGGTCAAGCGGAGCATTTACGGGAACCTGAAAGTTCAGTTTGCCGACATCACACCCTGGGCAGGAGCAACTCCATCTTGGGCCTAGAAACTTCTTCCAACCCTGGTAAGTATCCTTTTTTTGAGAAAAAGTTTCCGTTGGGCACGTGTAGTCTCTCTCCATGGAGTCATGTTGGTGTCTCCTATGTGTATCTTACTCAGTTAGTGCTTCAGCCATTCCAGTCAGGACTTTGCCACGGAGCCAGGTCAATCCCTGGCCCCAAAGCCAGTTATTATGGTTATATTGGTGGAAAGGCGAATCTGAGATGGTAATAGTTACACATATTGAATGGATATTTGGCTCCATATCCCCCGACAGATGTTGATTTTCCTGGCGCTCTGTACCATTATTACTGTTATAGTTTTTGCATGTGAAGCATTACAGAAGTAGAAATACCATTGTTGGTAAGAAGAAATTCTAACTATAATTAGTCAATTTATTGGATGAGGAATTTAGAAGAGGATTGTCCCATGCATAATGTCCTGGTCATCTTTATCAGTTGATGTGAAATTAAATATAGGGGGGAGGACTTTCCACAAAACTTAGGTAACATGCGCAGTGATTCCATGTCCAGGATGGGACTTTAACTGTAGCATTTACTTTCTACTTGTTACTGATGACATTGTACTATATTTAGGGTGTTTGCATCAAAATAAAGAGGAATTAAGCAGAATGAGGTTAACAGGGTACAGTGAGCTCTAGATCTAATGTATATACACATGTATGAGAAAATTCTTGTTATTTGTATGAGGCAAAATTATTTTTGGCCAATCAGAAGTCTAATACGGTATTTGGCAGAGAAATTGCTTGAAATCAGGACATTAATGTTTGTGTAATGTTTGTACATCAAGTGAGAGAATAATCTAACCAGTAACAAAGAATGAGGAAAAAATATGTCAAATAAATAAAAACAAATATATATACATGTTTGTATACTTAAATATATATTAAATATATATTTTTTTCTACATATACATACAGAAGTAAATATATGTGTGTGTTCATATGTTTGCAATTATATGTATAAATGCATATTTAATTGAGCAGTATCATTTCTTCTAATTAATATAATTACTTCATTCAGGGGTTTCTAGTGTCTGCAAGACATTCTTAATTAGAAGTAATTATAAAATTATCATTTGGTTATGTATCATTGTATTATCTGTTTCTTTTTCTGTCTGTTCTGCCTACATCATTGCAGAGGTGTTAAATTAAAAACTGGTTTACGTCTCCATTTAATTTTTGCAGTAATTTTATTGTATATTTTTTTGAGTTTAAAAAGTACTTGAAAAACTTTTCGTCACTTCTAAGTACTAAAGATCACCTTCAAACTGACCCAAGAATAACTGGATCATCTCCTGAATGAGTCACTTCCCCTTACAGTGACTTTTGATAGTGATTTTGTCTAAGTATTCAAATTCACACTGCTTATATTTATATGGCTTCTTTCTGAGCAGAAAAAAACAAAGACTAGTCCTCTGAGTTGTTATTTGGTTCAGGTAACTTTATGTAGTATCATGGATTTTCTCTGACCCTAGGTCTTGGTATTCTACTGTGATACAGATGGTTAGGAGAAACTGGTAGGGTCCTTACAGTATTAACCAAGAGAAGTGTCTTGATCTGGAGAAGGGTCCTTCTGTTCTGTAATCTGAACAAAGTTACTTTGAATAACTGATGGCAGAGGTTGTTGGCTGTGTCTGGGAATTGTTTATAGAGTGAGTTATAAGAGCTTGATACAGGGGTTTAAATTATAATAGTACATACAAGTCATATGGGCTTTGCAGTAGAATGAAACATTGCCAAAAAGGACAGGTGTTGCTATTTATCTTGATAGATTGGATGAGAGTAATGTAATGCTGCTTCCTAGCACAATTTTGTATGTTTTAGGATTTTTTGTTTATTTTTTTAAATTTATTGGATTGTTAATTTGTCTGGGGTCATTACGAGATCAATTGGTAAAGATGGAAATAGTGTAAGTGATTTCAATCTAGAAGACCAATAATACATCTTATAGATTTCTTAGGAAAATATGTCAGATTATAATTTTGATGGAAGAAGGAATAACCAGATTTTTAAAATCATGAGGTAATCCTTCAAAGGAGGAGGATGCTACACTGGTAGACCAGGGTGTCAAAAGATGACAGTCCCCAAACACAAAATATAACTGAGAATATTTACTGAAAAAATGACTTTAAAAAACTTTTGATCAGAAATAGAGTGTAGAAGGAGATAGTTTTTAAAAGCTGAATGATGTGGGGTGCCCAGGTGGCTCAGTCAGTTGAGCATTGACTCTTTCATTTCAGCTCACATCATGATCTCAGAGTTCTTGAATTCTAGCCCTGCATCTGACAGTGAGGAACCTGCTTGGGATTCTCTCTCTCTCCCTCTCTCTGTCCCCTGCCCCCAATAAACAAATAAACTTAAAAAAGCTGAATGACATATCATTGTTTAGAATACCAAGATCCTTGGCAAATTGAGAAGGGAAAGGAAAGGTAAAAAAAGGAAATCTATTTGGTATAGATTTGCTTGCCCCATTAAGTATCAAAAGCTCAATTTTGAGACCTACACCGGACAAAGATGAATCATTTGGATTTAGAGATGCAAGCACAACTAAAAATAAGTTGGATTCTGTAAGCTCTCCTAATATGTTTCCAGCAAGATCATTGCTGGATTTAGTACAGAATCCTGTATTAAGATTCTGAAGTGCTAAAATTTCCAGAGTCCTTCTTCTTGAAAGTAATGACATATTTTGGAATGATCTGAAAATTGGTTATCTTTATGAGTTTTTACCATTGTGCTTTTGTTAATTATTTGAGCCAGAATTCTGAATTTGAAAGGCTATTAATTTTGATTCTCCTATTTTGATAGGGAATTTTTCACATGTTTACTTACTTTTTAGATTCAACCATGAGTTCTACCTCCTAGATAAGGCAACTTTTAAAACACTCTTAAAGTTGGAGAGAAATAAAACAATTGAAATCATAGAGCCTAGAACAAGAATTTGCCACTTGCCAATATTTTAGTTGGTCATCAGCCTCTTAAAATTATTTTGTGGTAAGCAGAATAAGAGTGATCCTGTAACTTTCAGTGCTATAATAAAGAGAAGGGAAATCCTGGTACTTAGGGGATAGCGTAAGATATTTCTACCTTTCCTAAGCTAAATATACCACAGGGCAGTGAAAAACTAAAATTTCCTTTCAAATTTAAGTTTGTACAATTATTTCCCATTTTATAAACCTAAAATGATTTATTATATTCACAAGATCTCTAAAGGGTATTTAGTCTTTTAAATATTGAGTTAATTAAATACCCTAAAAATATTAAAAAATACATTAACTCAATTCCATTTTAAGTTTTTCAGGTTTCTGACTTAATAAACAAAACCTCCTAAATACTGCTAATAAATACAATAAAATAATCTTACAAATAAGAGAAACCTTAATTCTTTTCACATATTTCAATATGTTGATGATAAACATTATAAGGTTTAAACTGATTCTACGTCAATTATTCTATTACAAATTTCAAATTGCTTATAATACTTTTTTACCCCAAAAAAGCCAATTTCACGTACACATTATAAATTCATCAAATACAAAATATGCACAAAGTACATTTCAATTTTTTTTTAATGTTTATTCATTTTTGAGAGAGAGAGAGAGAGCAGGGGAGGGACAGAGAGAGAGGGAGACACAGAATCCAAAGGACTCCAGACTCTGAGCTGTCAGCACAGGGCCCGACATGGGGCTTGAACTCCTGAACCGCAGGATCATGACCTGAGCGGAAGTCAGACATTTAATCAACTGAGCCACCCTGGCGCCCCTCCATACACTACTTTTAAAACAAAAATGTTATCGTTTAATACTTCAAAAACTTCCATTTCTTTAAACCTTTCGAATCTTCTGTTGGTGAATATTTTACTGTCAAAATTTTGACTGAGACGTGGAGCTTTAGATATTCAGAGCCATTTCCTCAATACCAACCAGGGAAGATATTAATTGCAGTATCTCTAGTAATTTAGAATCACCTTCTCAACTCCTTGCAAGCAAAAGATATAGGATACAGACTTCAGTGAAGCTTCCATCAAACTGTTTAGTCTTGGATGTTGACTATATAATAACTGATCTTTTTATTTTGAACTTTATAGTTGTTAGTAGCTGACATTTCTAAATGCTTAGAATGTGCCAGTTCAGTGTTTGGTCTGTCTTGGTGACAACATTTGGTGACCAAAGAATGGCACTTTCTGATACTTTCCATTGGAGGCTAGAGGAAAGCTCTGGAAGTTAGTCATGAAACACTGTATATAAATTTAATTTTGGCTACCTCTGACATCCTGGAGTCACAAAAGGAATATTATGAGTGCAAGATTCATACTAAGATTTCCACTAGACAGATTAATTCTGGATTTCATTTAATTTCTAGGAATATTAGTATTCAGACTTCTTATTCAAATTATTTTAACTTTATTAACTTTTGTTTTGGGTTTAGTTTTTTCTTCTTTTTCCAGTTTCCTCAGGTAGAAAATTTGGTCAGTGATTTAAGACCTTTTTGCTTTTATTAATAGAGGCATTTGCAGTTGTAAATTTCCCTCGGAGTACAGATTTTGCTGCATCTGATAAGTTTTGGTATATTGTGTTTTTTTTTTTTTTTATTTGTTTTCATTCATGATAAATTAATTTCTAATTTTTCTTTTCTTTTTTCTATTGAAATGTTTTATTTATTTTTGAGAGAGAGAGAGAGAGAGTGTGAGTGAGGATGAGTGGGGGAGGGACCAATAAAGAGGGGAACAAAGGATCCTAGATCCTGTCACTGAACTGACAGCAAGGAGCCTAATATGGGCCCCAAACTCACGAACTGTGAGATCATGACCTGAGCCGAAGTCAGATGTTCAACCAGCTGAACCACCAAGGTGCCCCAATTCCTAATTTTTCTCATGATTTCTTACTAACAAATTTTAGTTTGATTTGAATCTTTGACGTGTATTGTTGTAGTAATAGGAAAGGTTCATTTGCAGTTTAATGTCTGTAATCACAATCACAGTCTGTTATAAACAACATACCTCAATGATCTTTTATCATGCTTCCTCTCATTTCTCTACCTAGAGATTCTATGCTTAGAAAGCTAAATAATGAAATTTAATTTTTTAAAGTTTATTTATTTATTGAGAGAGAGACTGCGTGTGCTTGGCCATGGAGGGGAGAGGCAGAGGGAGAGGGAGAGAGAATCCCAAGCCCACTCTGTGCTGTCAGTGCAAAGCTAGACTCAGGGCCCCCATGCCACAAACTGTGCGATCATGCATGACCTGAGCTGAAATCAAGAGTTGGACGGTTAACCGAGCCACCCAGGTGCCCCATAAAATTTAGCTTTTAATGGCATTCCATTTCATTGACTCATTGCTTCCTTCATGCGTAATAGGTCTTTGATTTCAGCTATTACTTTTTGTTTGTTTGTTTTTATCAAGGTAAATATAAACATTATAATCAAACTAAAAAGCTGTAGGAAAAAAAATTCTTAAAACAGCCAAGTTATATGATCTTTTGGCCTGCATTTTTCTAATCATGCAAAAATATCTAATTAAAATTGCAGTACGTTATTTTTAAATTTGCACTTGCTAACTGACCAAAATAATTAAATCTCATATTTTACTGAACTTTTATATTTTTATTCTACATATATGATATGTTTCAAAATAAATAACTTCCCACTTTAATTTCCAGATGAAACCTCTGTTTGCACATTATAAGAGAAACCTTTACAGAATGTCTCCAGAGAAAACTTAAAAGAATTTTAACAATGATTAGACAGACCCTAGAGTGTGGTTTAAGCATTAATTCAATTAGGGTCCCAATATAATTTTTAAATGGATGACTGAATTCCCTTCAATTATCCTGCATTTAGTAAACTTTCATGCTTTTATTTTTATTTGCCTTTTCCCTCCCATGTATTATAGAAATAATCCCTTAGAAGACAGGACCTAATTAATTAGAATCTTCAAGGAATAATATGAACATTTCATTTATATTCCGATTATTTAAAGACTAATTATAAAGTCCTTTTTGTTCCTATGCTCGGGGCGGTGGGGGGGAATGTCTAAAACAACATTTTAATGACTAAGGAAAGTTTAATTTATAAATTTTTTATGATAATTTATTAAGTTATATTTTCATTCTGTGATCATTCTTACCATTACTTTTATAGAATGAAGGAGTTTAAAATTTATATAAAAATGAGTATAAGTTTATTAATAATTAACTGATCTCTTTGATTGTAACATCTTTTTTACACTAATATAATCTTTGAATATGCTCCTAGTCAATTAATATTTTCACATAGGTAAATGTTTAATTGGAATTCTACCTTTTTTTAAATAACTGTTTTAATGCCTATTATAATTTCAGGTATATAATTGACAATGAAAAGTGAACCTACAAATTGTAATAGATCTATAGATCTTATGAGTTAACACTTTAAACAGAGGTATGTGAAAATGCCACAATAATTTTGTTTATAGCCATATATCCATGAATAGTATTAAAGAATGATTGTAGAACATGTTCTGAAAAGGAAAGTTAAATAATAAAATAAATGATATTTTTCCAAAATATCCAACACTCCTCTATTGCACAGTTTTAAAATTCTTTATTTTTCTTCTATATGTAAAATTTCTTCTAGGAATACAATCTATAATTGCATATATCATATTAATCTGTTATGTGTACTGCATTAGTCTGCTCTGTCAGCCATAACAAAATGCCATGGACTAGGTGACTTAAATAACAGAAATGTATTTCTCACAGTTCTTAAACCTGGGAAGTTAAAAATCAAGATGTCAGTATGGTCCGTTTCTTCTCTTTTCTTTTCTTTTCTTTTCTTTTCTTTCTTTTTCTTCTTTAATGTTTATTCATTTTTGAGAAAGAGAGAGAGAGACAGAGCATGATCAGGGGAGGGGCAGATTAAGAGGGAGACACAGAATCCGAAGCAGCCTCCAGGCTCCTAGCCATCAGCACAGAGCCTGACACAAACTCGAACCCACTAACAGTGAGATCTGACCTGAGCCGAAGTGGGATGCCTAGTGAGCTAAGCTACCCAGGCACCATATTGTGGTCAGTTTCTGATGAGAGCCCTCTTCCTGGCTTGATGGTTGCCTTCTCAATGTGTCCTTACATGGCGAGGAGAGGGAGCTCAGTGGTTGCTTTCTCTTTACAATATGAAAGGCACCAGTTCTGTCTGATTAAGCACCCCCTCCCCTTCCCAACCCCTTGCTGCTCCCCTATGACCTCATTTAACTTTTATCACCTCCTCACAGGCCCTGTCTCTAAATACAATCATGTTGGGTTGGGAGTTAGGTGTTCAACATACAAATTTCTTTCCTCTTCCCTCCCCTCCCCTCCCCTCCTTTTCCCTTCTCTATTCTATTCTATTCTATTCTATTCTATTCTATTCTATTCTATTCTATTCTTTCCAGGATTCTCTTGAGTACATATTCACCATGATTATTTTTAAAAAATGGTAGGAATAATTTTGGAAAATGCATATAATACAGTATTTTACATAACCAGTAGTATTTTTCTTGTAGTTCAGCAGACTTAAAATGTGTTACACCTTCTTTGAAGAATGGCAGATAAAAATGGTCCACGTTGTCCTGTAAGAATAAAACTAATAAAACTAATATTTTAATTTTTCTTCAGATAGCCTTTATGGTTATGCCAATTATTTTTAATTATATGGTATCAGATCACTGCTCTCATGATGATTATGATGATGAAGAAGATAATGAATATAGTAATTAATATATGGTGAGAATTATATGTATAGGTTATGTAAAATATTTTATATGGATCATCTTATCCACTCTGTCCACTACTCAATGATTTATGTTTATTATCATTATGGAATTTTTTGCTTGGAAAGATTAAGAAACTATAGTCACATATCTAGAAAAATAGGAGAGGCTTTGGAAAAAAACATTACTTTCTACCAAAGATTATGTCCTTAACCCCTTGCTGTAGTGTCTACCCAAGAAGTTTTCTGAGTTAAAATTGATACTTTGGGTTACATTACATTTATGGCTATCATATATGTTGTGATCCAGTAATGTATGGATAATTGCATACTTGAAGATAAAATAACAATAGAGGAATTTGCTGATAGAGTACATAGCTTTCAGTTAATAAAATATTGAGACATTATGTTTGAAAGACAAAAAATGGGCAGGATAATTCTATAACTTATTTAAATAATATATAGTATTTGAAAATCCCAGAGAATTGATCTCATATATTAAATTAAAACCAGGAATGAAGTTGTGTTCTAGATAGAATGCAGGACGCTGGGAATAGCATTGGTCCCATAATTACAGAAAAAAAAAAAAGGCTAGATAAAACTTCAACCCATGGATCCCATGGCAACAGAGCACCTTGATTTCTATGGAAAATTTGATGCCACCAAGGAGAGACAGAACTGAAACGCTGTATCACGTGACAGAGTATGAGAAGAAAAAATGCAAGGCACCAGAGAAGAGATGTTGGGCACCATAGAAACAAGTAAGAATTTGGCTAAACTTTTCAACAATTGCTAATGGTAGAGAGAGTGTAAGCTAACATAGAAACTCTGGAACCAAAGACATAAGTGAAGTTAAAACATTTCGACAGTCTATTCACCCAGGATTGCCACTTGGTACTTACAAGAAATACCGTGGACAGGGAAGAAATTCAGATAAAGACTATCTAGCTGGTGAGGTTTGCAGAAGATAGTGGCTACCACTCCAACAAAGACAGAGCATGCCTCCTTTATCCCCAGAGTTTTCTTCCCTAAAAAAATAAAAGCCTAAGTCACTAGGGAAAGTGTATGGGGTGGAGAGGAGAGAGAAGTGGTTATCTACAAAGTGGCAAGAAGAAACTTTGGAGAAGTATGTAACTGTTCTATATCTTGACATTGATGATGTAATTATATGCATTTTTTAATAACATAGAATTCTACACTGTGAAGGGTCAATTCACTCTATGTAAATGATACCTGTATAAGTCTGTTTTACCCAATCCATAAATTTGAAGCAAGTTGTTACTTCAGTCAGTGTGAATCTGTGGTTAAAATACATGGGTCAAGTTATAATATCTATATACAAGAAAATAATTTTATTTATTAAAGACAGAGTGAAAGATTACTCGATTATATTTATAGAAAAGCAATAAATTATGTCATAAATATTTTGAAAACTAAGTAATATTACTGTTGCTGCTTCCTTTTAAATGCCTATGTAGATGTCATCTTATCACATATTATTAAATTGTCAACAGTTTTTTTTTTTAATGCACTGAGTTTGTGTAAACCTTACGCCCATAAATAAAAGATCCATTTAAGTAATTATTTGCAGTTTATCTGATCAGTGTTAGTTGATAACATATTTGCTTACTAAGATGCATTTCTCAGTGCAGATAACCTTATTTTCTAAAAATGACATACTTTTCTAATGCTGAAACTGATACATTTTTAAACTACATAGCATTAAAATGATAGCCCTTGGATTTATAATCAGAGATAATATAAAAAAGAAAGTTAAAGTTAGCAAATAATAGGGCTAGGGTAATGAACAGAAGTCTGAGGAATCTGTTTTTTTCTCTTTGTACAACTGATATGAGGGTCTGTTAGGTTCTCTAAACGTAAGATAACTTAAGAAACCTAAATATCTTTGTCTTGTGTGGACTTGGGTTTCTCACTTCAGAAATATGATACTGGATTTGATTTTTGATTTTTTGTGTAATTATTTTATAACAAATTATACTCTTGTTGCTTATAGCAAATGTGTATAAACATATTACTTTTGCTATTACTACTTTGAATTCATCAATACTGAATGTAACCATTAGGTAAATGGAACTATCATCAGGTTTTCTTTTTCCTAGTTAAGATAAAAACACCTGAGACATTTCACCCTCTTTTGTGTTTTCCATCTCCCTCTTTTGTTGGATGATTAGTAGAGTCATGATTGCATACTTTAGTGTCACTCACCTACCTATATATAGATGTATGTATGTATGTATCCAGCTGTCATCTACCCTTATCTATCTGTCTCATCATTATGCATCACTGTGTTTATTTTCTACTCTCATCTGCTTGTAAGTGAAATTAGGGTTCTGTCTCTATCACTCTGCCAAATTTATTTTGTTGAATTAACAAAAATTTTCATATTGCCAAACAAAGTCTTCAAATTTCTACTTTCATCTTAATTGAATACACAGAAGTATTTGGTATAATTCACTCCTTTCTGGAAACACATTTTATTTTCCTCAATTACTTTACCATATCTCCAATTTCATCATTTTTTTTTTCTGGCTAAATTTCCTCTTCTTTACCTGATTACTAAAACTCCAAGAATCATTCCTGAATCCTTTTTCTTTTAATTATTTTTTTTATTGGATATAATTTTAGATTCACATGCAGCTATAAGAAATAATATCAAGAGATCTTCTCATGTAGTTAGTGTTTCTGGCTTGCTTGCTTCTTCAGAAACAAGTCTGTATGCATGCGACAAAAAAAACAAAAACAAAAACAAAAAACCCCAGGATACTTGCCATAGTGCCATTGCTTGAGTCTGGAGGTGCTTATTGGTCTATCATTTTATTTCAATAATACAGACTCTTCATATGTTTGTTTTATATATAATGTTTAGGGTTTAAGTTACTCTTAGTGGAGGAGTAGAGAAATGTCTATCTATTACATATCCCCCGAAGTACAAGTCCATTCCTCCTTTTTAATTAAAAAAAAATTAATAGACTTTATATTTTATTATTTTTTGTTTATTTTGAGAGGGTGAGGGGCAGAAAGAGAGGTTTATTTATTTTGAGAGAGACAGACAGTGAGAGTGGGAGAGGGTCAGAGAGAGGTGAGAGAGAATCCCAAGCAGGCTCCACACTGTCAGTGCAGAGCCTTATGAGGAGCTCAGTACCATGAACCATGAGATCATGACCTGAGTGCAAATCAAGAGTCGGATGCTTACTTGACCGAGCCATCAGGCACCCCTACACTTTATATTTTAAAACAGTTTTAGGTTAACAATAAAAGTGAGTGGAAAAAACATAGAGTTGTCATATATGTCCTGCCCTAACATATATCTCCTGCCTCCCTCATTATTAACATCCCCCAACAGAGTAGTACATTTATTACAATTGATGACCCTACGTTGACATATTATTACCCAAAGTCAATAGTCTATTATTTTTCATTTCTGGTATTGTGCTTTCTATAGGTTTTGACAAATGTATAAGGACATATCTCCATCATTATAGTATCATACAAAATAAATTCACTTTTAAAAATATTCTTGCTCCACCCATTTATTCTTACTTCCTTCTAATGTCTGGCAGCTACTGATCTTTTTTTTTTAACTTTATTTTTTAAAATTTACATCCAAATTAGTTAGCGTATAGTGAAGCAATGATTTCAGTAGATTCCTTAGTGGCCCTTACCCATTTAGCCCATCCCCCCTCCCACAACCCATCCAGCAACCCTCAGTTTATTCTCCATATTTATGAGTCTCTTCTGTTTTGTCCCCCTCCCTGTTTTTATATTATTTTTGTTTCCCTTCCCTTATGTTCATCTGTCTTGTCTCTTAAAGTCCTCATATGAGTGAAGTCATATGATTTTTGTCTTTCTCTGACTGACCAATGTCACTTAGCATAATACCCTCCAGTTCCATCCACGTAGTTGCAGATGGCAAGATTTCATTCTTTTTGATTGGCGAGTAATACTCCATTTTGTGTGTGTGTGTGTGTGTTTGTGTGTGTGTGTGTGTGTATATATATATATATATATATATATATATATACCACATTTTATTTATCCATTCATCCATCAATGGACATTTGGGATCTTTCCATACTTTGGCTATTGTTGATAGTGCTGCTATAAACATGGGGGTGCATGTGTCCCTTCAAAACAGCACACCTGTATCCCTTGGATAAATGCCTAGTAGTGCAATTGCTGAGTCGTAGGGTAGTTCTATTTTTAGTTTTTTGAGGAACCTCCATACTGTTTTCCAGAGTGGCTGCACCAGCTTGCATTGCCACCAACAATGCAAAAGAGATCCTCTTTCTCCGCATCCTCACCAACATCTGTTGTTGCCTGAGTTGTTAATGTTAGCCATTCTGACAGGTGTAAGGTGGTATCTCCTTGTGGTTTTGATTTGGATTTCCCTGATGATGAGTGATGTGGAGCATTTTTTCATGTGTCGGTTGGCCATCTGGATGTCTTCTTTGGAGAAGTGTCTATTCATGTCTTTTGCCCATTTCTTCACTGGATTATTTAGTTTTTGGAGGTTGAGTTCGTAAGTTCTTTGTAAATTTTAGATACTAACCCTATATCTGCTATGTCACTTGTAAATATCTTCTCCCATTCCGTCGGTTGCCTTTTAGTTTTGCTGATTGTTTCCTTGGCTGTGCAGAAGCTTTTTATTTTGATGAGGTCTGAGTAGTTCATTTTTGCTTTTGTATCCCTTGCCTCTGGAGACGTGTTGAGTAAGAAATTGCTGCGGGCAAGATCAAAGATGTTTTTGGCTGCTTTCTCCTTGAGGATTTTGATGGCTTCCTGTCTTACATGGAGGTCTTTCATCCACTTTGAGTTTATTTTTGTGTATGGTGTTAGGAAGTGGTCCAGGTTCATTCTTCTGCATGTTGCTGTCCAGTATTCCCAGAACCACTTGCTGGAGAGACTGTCTTTATTCCATTGGATATTCATTCCTGCTTTGTCAAAGATTAGTTGGCCATACGTTTGTGGGTCCATTTCTGGGTTCTCTATTCTATTCCATTGATCTGAGTGTCTGTTGTTGTGCCAGTACCATACTGTCTTGATGATTATAGCTTTGTAGTATAGCTTGAAGTCTGGGATTGTGATGCCTCCTGCTTTGGTTTTCTTTTTCAAGATTGCTTTGGCTATTCGGTGTCTTTTCTGGTTCCATACAAATTTTAGGATTATTTGTTCTAGCTCTGTGAAGAATGCTGGGGTTACTTTGATAGGGATTGTGTTGAATATGTAGATTGCTTTAGGTAGTATCGACATGTTAACAATATTTGTTCTTCCCATCCAGGAGCATGGAATCTTTTTCCATTTCTTTGTGTCTTCTTCAATTTCTTTCATCAGCTTTCTATAGTTTTCAGTGTATAGATTTTTCACCTCTTTGGTTAGATGTATTCCTAGGTATTTTATGGTTTTTGGTGCAACTGCAAATGAGATTGATTCCTTGATTTCTCTTTCTGTCACTTCATTGTTGGTGTGTAGGAATGCAACCGATTTCTGTGGATTGATTTTATATCCTGCGACTTTGCTGAATTCATGAGTCAGTTCTAGCAGTTTTTTGGTGGAATCTTTTGGGTTTTCCATATAGAGTATCATGCCATCTGCAACGAGTGAGAATTTGACCTCCTCCTGGCCTGTTTGGATGCCTTTTATTTCTTTGTGTTGTCTGATTGCAGAGGCTAAGACTTCCAATACTATGTTGAATAACAGTGGCAAGAGTGGACATCCCTGTCTTGTTCCTGATCTTAGGGGGAAAGCTCTCAGTTTTTCCCCATTGAGGATGATATTAGTGTTGGGTCGCTCATATATGGCTCTTATGATCTTGAGGTATACTCCTTCTATCCCTAGTTTCTTGAGGGATTTTATCAAGAAAGGATTCTGTATTTTGTCAAATGCTTTCTCTGCATCTATTGAGAGGATCATACGGTTCTTGTCCTTTCTTTTATTGATGTGATGAATCATGTTAATTGTTTTGCGGATATTGAACCAGCCCTGCATCCCAGGTATAAATCCCACTTGGTCATGGTGAATAATTTTTGTAATGTATTGTTCGATCTGGTTGGCTACTATCTTGTTGAGGATTTTTACATCCATATTCATCAGGGAAACTGGTCTTTTTTATTGCCTGAATAGTTTTGCTTTTCATAGAGTGACATATAGTTGGACTCCTGCTGTATGGAGCCTTTTCAGATTGGCTTCTTCTACTTAGTAATTTGCATTCATATACCTCCATGTCTGTTGACAGCTTGATAGTTCATTTATTTTTAGTGCTTATTAATATTCTATTGTCTGGATATGACAGTTTACTTATCCATTTGTCTACTATAGGAGAACTTGGTTTTGAGTTTTAGCAATTATGATTCAAAATGCTGTAAACATGGATGTGCAGGTTTTTTTGTAGATAATATAAGTTTTCACCTCCATTGGATAAATGCTCAAAGAGGATGATTTCCGGATCATGGGGTAAGATTATGTTTAGTTTCATAAGAAAATGCAATACTGTCTTCCAAAGTGACTATATCATTTGCATTCCTGCCAGCAAGGAATGAGAGTTCCTGTTGCTCCACATCCTCAATAGCATTTGCTATTGTCACAGTCCTTTTGTGTTTTTTTAAGTCCTTTTGTTTTTAATATGTATTTTTTTAATCACAGGGAATTATCTTCTAGGTATTTGGTGTTTCATAGAGTATGCAGACTTATGTTTCCCAGGTCACAGCTAGCATAGTGTTAGGAATGTATCTCTGTAGAGCAAATAACAAAAACAAAAACAAAAAAAACCCCACAATTTTATATACATAATATATATGTATGCATATATAACTATATAATGCATATATAATAACTATTTAATATGATTCTGATTCTATGAGTCAGAATTTGGGCTTCACTAAGTTGTGTGGTTCTTGTGAGAATCTCACCAGAGATAATTTAGGCAGTTATATTTTGTTAGCATTTTCCAGTCAGACATGAAAATAGAGGAAGATTCAGTTTAGAAAGCTATTCTCTCCACATTTCCCCCCAGTAATCTGGCCTGAAGTTATTCATATGGTAGACTTATAGTAGAATGAGGTAAGAAGCCCAGTGCATAAGGCCTTTCTCAGCCTCTGTTTGCACCATGTTTATCAATGTATACTTGAGCAAAACATTTAATATGGCAAAGCTAGGATCAATGTGGGAAGAGACTACAGTGAATCAAGAAAGCTTAATTCATAGGGCAATTGTAACATTCCACAAACACTGACTTTTTGTCAGAATCCAGTTAGGTACGTAATATCACCAATGAACTATCTCATAAAAGTCTTAACACTGACATCATAAAAACTGACTCGTTGGTTGCCCTCATCCTCCCAAATCTGTTTCTCATCTTGGTAGATGGTACACTGTGAACCCATTGTTCAAACAGAATGAAAGTTCATTGTATCTCTCTATAGTCTTTCCATCTTTACTGTTGTCTTGTTATTCCAAGTCACCATTTTTTAATATTGTCATTTCTTAAATTGTTGCTGTTATTAACCATTATCTGAAGAGCATTAGTGTACTCCTTTAAAATGTAAATTGGAATATGCTATACATCTGGTTAGAATTCTCCAATGGGTTAAAATCACCTTGGAGCTAAAATTAAAATAATGTGCCCAGCTTACGCTGAGTTTTTGCTATCTGATGTTTGCCTAACAGAATGACCTCATTTCCTCTCAATTTCCACTCAGCCTTCTTTTCTTCCCCCAGCTTTCAAACTCCTATCCATCTTAAGAACCTCCCAAACTTTTTCTCTTGGTTTTCAGGGATCTTATTTCTTCTTTTAAAAAGATGTCAGCAGAAAGTGATCTCCTCAGAGAGGACTTTTTCTTACATAAAAGTTTGAAAGTACCCCTGTTCTGCCTATCTCTATCCAGTTGTCCTGACTTATTTTCTTTGTAATGCTTATCATTACCTGAAATAACCTTAATCGTTATTGCATGTTTCGCACTAAAGAACAAGCTTTATAAATTGCTGTTCCTTTGTCTGTCTACTTTACCCTATTATCCTTAAAACAGTTATGCTTATTTTATGCTTATTACTGTGCTTAAAATAATTCCTGACAAGTATAGGAGCTCTCTAAATATTGGTAACATTAATTAGTATAAAATACTTACATGCTTTGATGTTCAGTTTTATCTGTAAAGTCTCCCAGGCTGGAATACCCAGTTATTCAATAGTTATTCAATCAAGCACTAATACAGGTGTTCTATAAAGGTATTTTGTGTGTGTGTGTGTGTGTGTGTGTGTGTGTGTGTGTTTTAAGTTAATTTATTTATTTTGAGAGAGAGAGAGAGATAGGGAGAGAGAGAGAGAGAAAATCCCAAGCAAGCTGTCACACTGTCACTGCAGAGCCTGATGTGAGGCTCAGTCTCACCACTGTGAGATCATTACCTGAGCAGCAATCAAAGAGTCAGATGCCCAACCAACTGAGCCACCCAAGCACCTCTGTAAAGGTATTTTGTACATCTGATTAACATCTAAACCCCATTGGCTTAGAGGAAATATGATTATACTGGAAAATCCAGATGGGCACAGTCTAATCAGTTTAGATGCCCTAAAAGCAGAATTGAGAATTTTCTGAAGAAATTTCGCTTTGGACTCTAGTCTCAGTTCCTGCTTGTTTCCAACCTGCCCTTCTTGTGACCTGCCATAAGTTATTCAGAGTTGACTAGCCAGCCATAATCACATGACTAATTCCTTTCAATAAATCTTCTCTCTTCCTTTCCTTCTAGCCCACCTCCCCTTCTCTCTTTCTCTCTCCCTCTCTTTCTCTCTGTAATCTACTAGTTCTGTCAGTAAAGTCAGAAGATACAAAATCAACCTACAGAAATCTTTTACGTTTCTGTATACCAATAATGAAGCAGCAGAAAGAGAAATCAAGGAGTCAATCCCATTTACAGTTACACCAAAAACAGTAAGGTACCTAGGAATAAACCTAACCAAACAGGTAAAAGGTTTGGTTTCTGAAAATCATAGAACACTTATGAAAGAAATTGAAGAGGACACAAAGAAATAGATAAACATTCCATGCTTATGGATTGGAAGAACAAATATTGTTAAAATGTCTGTACCACCCAAAGTAATCTACACATTGAATGCAGTCCCTATCAAAATACCACCAGCATTTAAGACTGAGCTAGAACATTCTTAAAATTTGTATGGAAACACAAAAGACAACAAGAGGCCAACTGGACAACAATATGCAGAAGAATGAAATGGACCACTTTCTTATACCCTACACAAAAATAAATTCAAAATGGATGAAAGACCTAAATATGAGACAGGAAGCCTTCAAAATCCTAGAGGAGAACACAGGCAACAACCTCTTTGACATCAGCTGTAGCAACTTCTTACTAGATACATTTCTGGGCACGAGAGATAGAATTTTATTCCTAATGGATCTGAAACCTTGGTAGCTCTGCCAATATTTAGTTGTGAAATTATTTCTTTTTTTTTTATGTGGAATATTCTAATACCAGAAAGCATCCTAAAATAGATTCTGGGTTCTGCACTTATTCACTGTTTAGATCATGTAGCATCAACCATTTATTCTCTTGAAAATTCAATAATAATGCCGGTAGTAATCACAACACCTCATTTTGCATGTTAAGTCAGTGTCTAGAAGATCTCAAAATGGTAAAAGGGCTCTTCTAACTACTAATTGACACCAATAGTTTGTCTTCTGTTGAAAATATTCTTTTGAGAGCATTTTGACAAATAGATGATTTACACTTAGGACTGGAATTTTTAGGTAGTAGAACCTAATAGAAGAGTTAGAAGGGCCATACAGGGTTCCAATTCAACAAATATTCATTGAATAACATTGTCTCAGATGCCACAAATTCATGCGTATAAAAGAGAGAATAGATCTTTTTGAAGGACATACAGAAACTTCATTAAATTATCTATCTTGTGTTTAACTCATTATCATGAGTTCTCGATGTCGTATTGAGATGGATTTTTTTTTTTTTTTACTTTATCATTTCACTCCAAAGCCTTCAGAGCATCAACCCTTTTACATTGTCTAAGAGCAGCTGTCACTTCATTCACTAGATACCCATATCTGATAACTGCAGTAACTGTTTTTACCAGGTTGAATGCCATAGGCCAGCTGATACCTTTCCTGGCATAGTAACTGGATCTTCATTTACTTCAAACTCAGCCAGGTTAATTGTTCACTCAAATTCTTATTTCCTTGAAGTTAAGTTACCTGCACACACTCCTGGTGATAAGTCTTTATTGAATAAGACCCATTGAATGGATATAAGCCACCCCAGTAACCTCAGCCAAGCTCAGCTGATTCCCAGATATGTGAGTAAAACTTACTGCAGTATGCCACTGATATTTTGGGATTGTTTGTTATGCATATGACAATAGATAGTGAATTCAGCCATCATGTGTCTAGAGTTAGAAAGCAAAATTCTGAATGCTTAAGACTGTCTTAATATGGAGGCACCATTCAATGGAAAACAGTAAATGTAATTGATTAAAAAAAATGAATGATGTTCCTAATTTGCTCTTTAGACACATTTTCTCTAAATATAAATTTATTTAGGGGAAACATTCAAATTTTGAAATGGACAGTTCTTTATGGGTAAATGATAATTAATAACACAATTGTTTTTCTTTTTTTTCATAATTGTTTTCCTATAGACATCTTAAAGTAAATACTTGCAACTTTTGAAATTTTCAGAAAGCAAGCCAGTGTAGGTACTATATGTAACATCTACGTAAGGTCATAGAATATAATATAGATTTATATTATCGTTGCTTCCAAACTGGATCAAAAGTAAGAAGTAATAGGGGCACCTGGGTGACTCAGTCAGTTATTCGTCTAACTTTGGCTCAGATCATGGTCTCGTGGCTCACAAGCTCAAGCCTGGTGTTGGGCTCTGTGCTGACAGCTCACAGCCTGGAGTCTGCTTCATATTCTGTGTCTCCCTCTCTCCACCTCTCCCCTGCTTGCACTCTGTCTCTCTCCCTCTCAAAAATAAATAAACATTTAAAGTTTTTAAAGTGAGAAATAATAGGTACATGCTTTTTTCACTATAGTGCTTTAAAAAATTCCATGCATGTTTACTTTTTTATTCAATTGAATTTATGTTTTATTGGGCAGATTTAAAGAATGGTGTTTTGTTTTTAAATGGTAATATTTGCAAGATGTCAAAAATTATACTCTTTGCATTTAGTTACACTTATGACACAAATTTTGTGCCAAACTAAAAATTTATGAATGTTTTTAAAATTCTTTTAGGGCATTTAAAATTCTTTTAGGGCACTTATGACACACATTTTGTGCCAAACTAAAAATTTATGAATGTTTTTAAAATTCTTTAGGGCCACTGGAGTGGCCTAAACCTTGTCTTTCCTCTTTCTTATTTTCAAGCTTTATGACTTTATAGAATACTGCAAGTGTTATGTGTTTTTTATTTGTTTTTGTTTTGAGAACACATGATTTCCATGGGGATCTAGAAAGAGCTGTTCTCTGCCACATATGTTAAACTTTAAAACTTAATGTTCTTAGTTCGCTTTTCCATGTCAATTAATACCTAAAACTTCCATGATCCGGGAAAACCACTACTGTGTCAAAAATTTGTCCATTTAAATTAAATTAGTTCAATTAAGAAATAGCATGAAGAAAATGAAATAACGGAATAGAAAGAATAATAGCATCTTATATATAATGTTAGCCAATTTTTTTTTTAGTATTTATCTTTGAGAGAGAGCATGCTCTTGCAAGTCAGTGGGGAGGGGTGGAGATAGAGGGAGACAGAATTTGAAGCAGGCTCCAGGCTCTGAGCTCTCAGCACAGAGCCTGATACAGGGCTTGAACTCAGGAACTGTGAGATAATGACCTGAGCTGAAGTGGGGTGCTTAACTGACTGAGCCATCCAGGCGTCCTTACTAATTTTTTATACAAAGTAAAATTCCATCCGTTTTATGGAATCCATTATTCAAGAGCTGTGTGGATGCTCTGATGGCCATAGTGGTTACTAAATCATAGGGCAACTTGTTCTAATGTAGAGATCCTTAAGTTTCCATAAATTTATTTTTTTGTGTGTGACAGGTATTTTTTACCTGTGTTAGTGAAACAGGATTCAGTTACCATTTAAAATACTGTGTTCCGTAAGATATCTTAAAAGCAAAGAGGTTATAGTGTTGACAATGATGTATTGAGAACAAATGATTAAATTTTCCATGACAGAATGTAAAGAAATACTATTAGTAGGATATCCAAAAATACAAGATCAATTTAGAGTGTGAGAAAGTCTCCTATTAGAGTGGTTTGGATTTTGCAGAAATTATGTAGTGGAAATGATTCCTTATCCTTATAGCCTCCTTTAGGAAGGGATTCTTTGTCTAATTTCTTTCCTTCTCAACTGTGTAAAATGGAATGCACCAAATAGCTCCTAATGGTAAAAACGAGGTGTTGGTGATGATGATTGTCTGAAAAAATGCTGATGTATGAAAAAATAAGGACAGAGGAACCCAGCTGAGAGAGTTCTGGCAGAGCTGCCAGCATTGTAAATGTTCTATGGGTAAGAGATACATAGTTTCTCTGGGGGTCATACTGACACCAGTATAGGTTTATTAGTTTTCAGTGGTTTTGCCTGAGGCTTCCATAGTCATGCCTCTAGTCACAGAGCAGTTAGAGAGCCTGGATTCCAAAGACCATGAAAGTGACCATGCTTGTCAGTAAGTAGTTGAGCCCTAGGCATATCTCCTACACTATTACCTGTGCATGGAGAGCTTTCAGTTCATCTTAATGGGAGCACCAGATTTTGTAAGCCTGTCATATAGAGAAAACAAGTTCCCAACAAATGCTATATAGAGAAGTAGTAAATCACACATGATTAAAGCTAGCTGTGTTAGGAAAACAAACTATAAACAAACGCTTTTTGCTTTCAGAACAACTGAGAAGTAGACAGAAAGAGTGATAAAGCATAATATGTTTCTTCTATCCTACTCAGAATTGTATCTAGCCTTTATAGGAAGAAAGAAACAGATAAGATATTATGTTGACATTTTAATTATCACCATAAAGTAAAATATCAATAATCAAATTTATATAAGCACCTTTCAGAAGCAGACTGTGATATCAATAAAGGACACCTATTACTTATCAGAAAAAAAAGTGGTTCAGTGGAGCATAGCTGACAACTGTTATTGGAAAAATAAGATCAAATCATATTTATGCCTTAATAAATTGAGATTTTACCTTACAAATATATATATACGTACATATATAAATATGTATGTAGATACGTGTGTGTGTTTGTGTAAGTTAATTCTTTTTCTACTTGTTCCTTGAATGTTGCCTACAAATATTAGGATACATACAACAGAGTTTCTAATAGATTTAATATATATATAATGTGATTTATAAAATTTATGAAATTAGTATTTTTATTAAATATGGATTTACAGTATTAACATTTATGTGATAAAACTGTCATAAGAATTGGCCATTATTCTATGATTCCATTTTTACTTGGATGAGAATAGCAGAACTATTGTCTAATGTAGGACATTTTTAATCTTCATTCACACCACAAGCAGATTTGCCATGGGGACATGGGACCATACCAAGGGTACAAGACTCTAAAAGCTTTAAATTCCCATAAATTCTGTCAGTTTTCTTATTATCTCGAAGGTCATAATTATTCAGAAACTTGAGAAATATCTTACCCGAGGGATTGATAGAGATCATATTGTCTACTCACTTTAATACTAAAGGGTTTACTTTCTTATGAAATTAGAAACTTTCACAAAGACTAAAACCAACAGAAGAGATGTATTCAAGCCTAAGTTAATAAAAATACCCTACAGCTATGATCTGTAAGATTGGAGTCTGATGGGAATTGAATGTGTCACTTTACACTCTATTGCAGTACTCGCATCTTTTGAATTTTTGAAGTTAAAACCTAGCCTAAAACTTTACATTTGAATGTCAGTAGAAGACATTTTAAATACTTTATAACAGTGTACAATTTCAGATTTCTATGTAAAATGAAAGCTTTTAAATAAAATAATTTTAGTTAATTTATTAAAGTATTGTTTTAACCAGTTATCCAGAAAGATAAGCTATTTTGTTTTGCATAAAATTATTTTATTTAAAAAAAAAAATCTTTCCCCTGTGAATTTTCCCAATAACAATAATGTAAAGAGCCATAGTAATACAAATGTGTAATTTGAAGTTTTTTCTTGTTTATTCAATTATCCAATCCACAAGTAGCTTCTGATTCTCCACTACTTCCAGGCACTATTCAGCATGCTTTGTAGATAGCAGTGAAAAAAGAAAAAAAAAATCATATTCCTTTGATACATAAAAGCAACTGGGGGAACACTGATAACAAACAAATACATGACTGACATGCCATGTGCCACTAAGCGATATGGTTATGGCTAAAGCAAATAGCTTAAAAGGTAAAAGGGGTAGGGTAAGGGTAAGACCAGGGCCAGTTTCATAGAAATTTGACCTGTGGAGTCATCTAGGTCCCCACATTCAGAAGGACTCTGTGTTTGACTTAATGTTCTGCTTTTACTTTCTTGAAATTCTTAATGTGTTTTGAGTAAGGGGCGACATATTTTAATTTTGCTCTGGGCTCCACAAATTATGTAACCAGTGCCAGGTGAGATTATTTTAGTGTGGGTCAGGGAAGGCATGTCTGAGTAGGAACTTAAGAAATACTGGAGTATTTCCTGTAGCAATACCTTCTCCAATACTACAGGAAGAACTTCTAGAGGGAAAAAGAAGTGAAACATCCTGTTACAGTTGGAAGAGTAACAGAAAATTTAGATGAAGGGTAGAAGACAATGTGGTAGGGTCTTGGAAGCAGGGAGTAAGGGCAGGTCATATATGCTTTTCAGATTCAGTGTAAAGACTCTGTGTTTTAGCTTGAGTGGATACAAAGCCTTTGAACGATTTTGAGGACAGTAACATGATCTGAAATGCTTTTAAGAAGGATTGGTTTAGATATGTAAGGAGGCTGTTCCACAAATCTAGAAGAGAGTTGATACGCAGAGAATAAACTATAGTGGGGTAAATGTGGAAACAGGAAGGTAAGAGACTAACTGTAAGTGTCTAAGGAAGGGAAATGGAAAGGTAGAATAGGGAACAAGTTGAAGCTCAGTTTCTGTAATCACCACATGGATAACTCTAGAACTTCCCAGGACACATGTACTGGGAGTATATTTGTGCATATTTTGTGTGTGTCTTTGGGGTTGGGTGGAATGAGAGAGAGAGGATAGTAGGAATAAACTGCCAAGGGTCTCAGGCATTGTCCTCAGGAGACTGGGTAACAGAGCTCACTCTAAAATATGCCATTTTGCTGCCATCCTTTTGCATAATTCAGAAAGGTTTTTGCTTGGTTAAGCCTCAGCTTTTTGTCTCCTGCTTCCCACCCTCCCTGAAAAGGTGGGATTTCTTAACAGTATCCTCTCAGAAGTCAAAAATCCAGATTTAGGGGCCTCAGTTTGGATCTGCACATCCAAAATCTTCAGGAGTTATGCTTCAGAGATTCATAAATTTATACAAAACATTTCCAGTGCTCCTTTTCCTCATGGAATTACTTCAGAGACTTTTTTGAATATCAGTAGACCACGTAAGTCAGGGCCTCTTCAGGATGCTCCGGTCCTTTCCATTGAGTTATGTGTTTAACCTTATGTCAGTATCATACTGTTCTGATTACTGTAGATTTATAATATTTCTTAAAATTAACATGTGTAAGTCTTCCAAATTTGATCTTCATTTGCAAAATTGTTTTAGATCTTTTATATCATCTGCCTTTTCATATAAATCTTAAAGTGAGAATTAAATTAATTCCAAAAAACCTATTAGGATATTGATGGTATTACACTATATATGTAGACAAAAATTGAGAAGTTTGCCATTACAACAATTTTTAGTCCTTCATCCATAAACACAATATGTTTCTCCATTTATTTTTCTTTAAGTATGATTTGCAATATTTGATAGTTTGCATTATATAGATTTTGCACACCTCTTAAATTTATTTCTATATTTACTTTAATGATACTGTGATGCTTTCAAAAGTATTTCCTAGTTCATTTCTAGTATATGGTTATACAAATGATGAATTTATATTGATCTAGGTCTTGCTTATTGATTGCTATCAAATGAATTTATTAGTTTTATAGATTTTTTGTAGCCTTCTTAAAGTTTTCTGTACACGTGACTATGCAGACATAAGGAGTATTTTACTTCCTTCTGAACAATTTATGTGACTTTTATTACTTTCTCTTGCCTCATTACGCTGGCTAAAATTGTCAATAAACTATTATATGTATGTGGTAAGAACATACATCTTTTGTCTTTTTCTTGATGTTAGGTAAAAAGTATTGAATCTCTCACCAGTGAGTGTGATGCTAGTAAATGATGTGCTAGTCAGTTTCTAAGATTCAACATATGTTTAAGATTGCAAAAAAATTTTTTTTTTGTTTAACCAAAATCTTTATAATGATGGATATGTTTTATTTTTTTAATTTTTTCCTTCTTTTTAAAATTTAAATTCCACTTAGTTAACATACAGTGTAATATTGGTTTCAGGTGTACAATTGAGTGATTCACAACTTCTGTATATCACCCAGTGCTCATCATAACAAGTGCACTCCTTAATCCTTATCACCTATTTAACCCATCCTCCCACCCACCTCCCTTCTGGTAATCATTAGTTTGTTCTCTATACTTAATAGTCTGTTTCTTGATCTGCCTCTCTCACTCTTCTTTTTTTTTCTCTTTGCTCATTTTCTTTGTTTCTGAAATTCTATGTATCAGTGAAATCATACAGTATTTGTCTTTCTCTGACTGACTTCTCTTAGCATTATACTCTCTAGCTCTATCCATGTCATTGCAACTGGAAAGATTTTTTTTTTCTTCTTAATGACTGAGTAAAATTTCATTGTATATAAACACCACATCTTCTTTATCCTTCATAATGATGCATACGTTTTGAAGGGATTTAATCTAAAGAGGTGTTGTTTTCTAGGATGATTTTCTTTTTATCTTTTATTAAATCCGACATGGATGTGTTTATCATTTCTCTTTAAAACTGGGATACTTATCTATTTTTTTATTGCGAGACTTTAAATTTTAAGATATGAATGAAAGTCTTTATAACAAGAGCTTTATTTGAGGAAATATTTAGAAAATGGAACTT
The DNA here is from genome assembly GCF_018350195.1 of Panthera tigris. Lineage (NCBI taxonomy): Eukaryota > Metazoa > Chordata > Mammalia > Carnivora > Felidae > Panthera > Panthera tigris. Next base: position 58,656,826 of record NC_056660.1, read on the forward strand.
CTGTGTTAATGTACATTGTATGTGCATTCACATAGTGAGATCCGTAGAAGTAAAAATAAATTATACAGGCATTGATAATAGACTCTTAGAATCATTACTGTGACCAAAAACTGCATGATATTGAAACTATTGATAACTCAACTTTTATTAGAAACTAATTTTTAGTAGCATGAAATATTATAGTAAGACGATAAAGGCTATGTCCCTGTATCAAAACTCTGTGTAAATTATAATTTGCTTGCCTGGCATGCAGGGGAGAAAGTAAATAAATATAATATTGGATAATTCAGAAATAAAGTACAAATATTTAATGTGATCACTAAGTAGACTTTATGGTATATGGAAGGCAAGACTTGGAGCCAACTTCATTGAGCATATTCATTTTTGGCCAGCAGATAGAATGATTCAAAATCATTATATATGATATATGATATTCTTTAATGTTTGTGATAAATAGCTTATGCATTTATTTCTGAATGGGGATAATAATCACTTGATAGCTTTCCTAATGGATTATATTTCTCAAAATCATTTTATGTTATTTGGTAGGGCATACTAAATTACCTTTATAGCATGTTTAAAAAAAAAGAGACAAAAATATTCCATTTTACTTTTATTCCTAAATCTTTAAGATTATTTCATTTTCTATAAAGAACTGTAGGAAGGGATTGCTACCTACCTTATGAAACTTTCATATGCGTATGCTATAGTATACTCTAATATATAAATATAATGTATTAAAATATGTGATCTATATTATATGGTCTGTATTGTAAACATATTTGTTATATATCAATAGGAATAACCTTTTATTTATCAGCCACTGACAATAGCTTTTGTGTGCTGCCAAATTAAACTTTCTAGAAAGAAACAGTTGAGGCTATAAGAGTCTAGTACACATCCCTACTGAAACAAAGAGATTGGGTCCCATTTTATAAAGTTGTAACTTTGAGGAAATAATTCATTGAATAGAGAAAATAAAAAGAACCACACCTTTAACAAAGGGGATGGGGGAACAAAGACACAATAAGAACAGACACTAAAAAAAGGCTCCTGCTTTGGTTGCCATGCTTGTTCACAGGATGAACTTATACCACTGGTTAACATTCTTCAATCCAAGCACACTGTTTCCCAGTTACACAGCAGGAGCCAAACAGTGGCTTTAAATAACTGAATTCTATTCCATATATGGTTTGCCACATACAAAGGGAGTAAACACTTGAATATCCTATCTTGTATCTGAGTGCTTGCTTGGGTTGGTTATACTTCTTTCTTTGTATATAGAATCTCTGGATGTGTCATTCTCATAAAAAAATAAATAAATAAAAATAAAAATAAAACAAACAAAAAACCCCCAAAACCCTTTGTTCTTATAATTGCATAAGAAAGGAATTTGAAGGTTTTCTTTTATCAGAAAATTACTTATCACAGAAAACCACTTAGCCATAGAAAATCACATCAAGTATTCCCAAGGTCTGATGTCATTAATAAAAAAGTCTGATGTTGAAAGCCTGAGAACACAAACCAGAATATTCAGGCTCAAGATCTGATTCTAGACTGTGGCTAGACTGTGGCTTGTGTGATAAGAGGGACAGATATACTTATGACTTATCCAGAGTGGTTGATATCATTCTAACTGATTTTATAATCTCTGACATTTTACCCATTTTTTCTTCATCACCTGCTTCCTGAATTTCAGCTGGCCCACACAGCTCTGTAGATAACCTTAAAATTAACTGACCAAAGGAGGTCTATAAAATGCAGCATCAAGGCCTGTCCTGTTCTGGAAGTTCACATTTATGCCCTTCTGAGGTAAAAGGGAGCTGGGGTGAGATAATGCTAAGAAGAGATTTTAATCTTGGGTGGAGCTGTGAGCAGATGTTCATATTAAAGTCTGAGAAAAGCACAGGATTACTTCCTGTTATTTGTGTGATGTGCTTGTGTTCTGATATCTTGATATTACCCCATTCATTCAATAAAGGTGTGTTAAATGTGTCAGGAGTTAAACTAGAATGTTACGGGCACCTGGGTGGCTTAGTCAGTTAAGTGGCCAACTTTGGCTCAAGTCATGATCTGACACTCCGTGAGTTTGAGCCCTACATTGGGCTCTGTGCTTACAGCTCAGAGCCTAGAGCCTGCTTCAGATTCTGTGTCTCTCTCTCTCTCTTCTCTGCCCTTTCCCCGCTCTTATTCTCTCTTTCTCTCTCAAAAATAAATAAAACATTAAAAAAAAAAAACTAGAATGATAAAATTTACTTTTCCCTTATACCCTATATGGAAAACCAAAAGCTGCTTAAGTATTTATACTTTAAATTTTTTTTTAACGTTTATTTATTTTTGAGACAGAGAGAGACAGAGCATGAACAGGGGAGGGGCAGAGAGAGAGGGAGACACAGAATCGGAAGCAGGCTCCAGGCTCTGAGCCATCGGCCCAGAGCCCGACGCGGGGCTCGAACTCACGTACCGTGAGATCGTGACCTGAGCTGAAGTCGGACGCTTAACCGACTGAGCCACCCAGGCGCCCCAAGTATTTATACTTTAAAAGTCTTTTGTATGGTTGTTAAGAATAGTATAGTGTGTATTGAGAAAATAATTTAACTGTTAAAATCCAAAGAAGTTACTTTCAAATGACTGAAATAATCGTTTCTAAAGAGTATATTTGTGGGGCGCCTGGGTGGCCCAGTCTGTTAAGCGTCCGACTTCAGCTCAGTTCATGATCTCGCGGTCCGTGAGTTCAAGTCCCGCGTCGGGTTCTGTGCCGACAGCTCAGAGCCTGGAGCCTGTTTCAGATTCTGTGTCTCCCTCTCTCTCTCTGCCCCTCCCCTGTTCATGCTCTGTCTCTCTCTGTCTCAAAAATAAATGTTAAAAAAAAAAAAAAGAGTATATTTGATTTCAAGGAGTTTCTGTCATTTTATCCAAATAGTTAATTGTCCCTAATAGAAGTTTGTGAGGTGTCTCAAAAACTACTTGTCTGATTTTTTATTCAAATTAATGTGTTATTGGCAATAATCACCCACACTAAATTCCCATGAAAATTGTTTTAAATAAATAGCATATAGTCTTTACTACTTCACAAATTCAGACGTCTCACTATATTGTGTTTAATTTAGTATTTTTGATGGTCCACTACTCAAAATGAAAGAAAGAAAATAAGAAAGAAGGATTCTAATGGAGATTTTATTCGTGAAAACAAGGACCACCTTGTTTAGATACAAGAAAACAAGGACCACCTTGTTAGATATCATATTTATGATATCTAAAAGACACAGGCTGTGTTTGTTATTATTACATTATTACCCTCTAAAATGTTTACTCTGAAAGAGCATATATTCACCGAGACTGCCTTAATATTTCCCTCAGCTTAACTAAACTGTAGACAGATTTCTCTCTCCTCCTGACTTCCCTCTAATCGCTGCCTTTAGAAAATCTAGACACCCTGACCAAAGAGGTCCCTCCCCTCCTTTTTCTTAGAGGATTTATTATAGAAAACTGAAATATGCAAATTATTTTCTGCTCCTTTGAGATGTAAATCTTATTATTTTTCTTTCAGTCATCATCTATTTATTACTGAAAATAAAAAGATTAGAATTACCCTAATTTTCAGACTCCTGGGTAGCTCAGTCGGTTAAACATCTGACTCTTGATTTTCAAGGTTGGTGAGTTCGAGTCTGCATCAGACTATGCTGACAGCACAGAGCCTGCTTGAGATTCTGTCTCTCTCCCTCTCTCTTCTCTGCCCTCCCCCAATAAATAAATAAGCTTAAAAAAAGCATTACCCTAATTTTATACTTTACAATTTGCACTTATTTCTATAGTCCATGTGTCCTTTGGCCATCAGTGAATAAATGTTTTTCTTTTCATTTAACTCTTGAGGGCAAGGATCTCATGCTTCCTGTGTGCCTACCTGGTTACTTTCTTTTTTCTTTTTAAAGTAAAAATTGTGTTTATTTAAAGTGTCTAACATGATGATTTGATACACATGTTTATAGCAAAATAATTGCTAAAGTCATACAATCAAGCTAATTGACATAACACACCATCCCCTTACTTTGGTGTACATCTATGTTATGAGAGTACTGGAATCCACTGTTACTAATTTTCCAGTATTCAATACAATATTATTCACTAATGTCATTATATTGTACATTAGTTCTCTAAACTTACTCATTCTGCATTACTGCAACCTTATACCCTTTGGTCAGTATCTTTTCATTTTCCCTATCCCTGGCCACCACCAACCTCCTCTGCTTCTATGTATTTAACATTTTTAGATTCTACATTTAAGTGAGATCATACAGTTATTTTTCTTTCTGTTTCTGGCTTGTTTCACTTAGCATAATGTCTTCTAGTTTATTCTTATATTTGCAAATGACAAGATCTCCTTTTTGAAAGGCTATATAATATCTCATAACCCAATAATAATGGGTATTATTATTATTACCTATCATTGTAGTAATAATATACCACAATTTCTAAATCTTTTTAAAATGGCTCTTGCTAGTTTTACAATCCATGACTGTACCTTTCTCAAGGACCTGGAAGCCATACCTTCGAAATGTTGTTATTAAGGAAGACTCTGCTCTCTCCTGTCTCTATGAGATGATAGACCCTAACTTCAAAGGCTGCCTTGCTTCAAGTTGTAAAACTACTGGATGAAGATAGGAGAAAGTTTCTTTTTCCGTTGGGTAAGACCAATTAGTAAAGCTAGCCTGTGGTCCCTCTACTGCAGCTCCTGAAAACTCTGGAGTTTTATGAAGCTTTATAAATAGGGTGGCCATATAGGGCAATTCTGAAAGAAAAAGAGAGTACTTTTAAGAATTACTCTGTATTAATTAGAATAAACCAGGATTGTCTTGGCAATCTGAGATGTATAGTCACCACATTCGTAAGTGGAATAAAGTTTATGTTTACATTAAAAATTAACTTCTGAGGAATGAGGAAATGGAAATGTACCTCATCCGTGTGTCTGCTAGGTGGGCTACTGTAACAACATACCGTAGACTGGGTGTCATATATAAACAAGAGGAATTTATTTCTCTCAGTTCTCTCTGGCTAGAAGTCCAAGGTAAAAGTGCCAATATGGTCTGTTTCTAGTGAAAGCTGTCTTCTTGGCTTGTAGGTGGCTAACTTCCTGCTATGTCCTTACATGGTGGAAGGGCCAAGGAGCTCTCTGGAACCTCTTTTGTAAGGGCACCAATTCAATTCATTAGGGTTCTGTTCTCATGATACAATCACTTCCCAAAGGCCTCACCTCGTAATACCTTCACCTTGATCATTAGTTTTTGAATATTGAATTTTGGGGGGACACAAACTTTCAGACCATAGCTATGTCTGTATACTATATGTAATAATTATATATTATATATTTTCTGTATGTTATCTATATATAATGTAGAAATAATACATATATGTGTACATATGTACATAGAGAGGAAATGTCCATAGTTTCAGGAAATACAGCTTTCACAAAGCAGGTGATGGTTAATGAATTGGCATAGAAATAATTAGAATAAAATTTAAGAAAGTTTAATAATGATATATGAAATTTGATAAAAATAGAAGTTTTTAATGGATTGATAAGTTAAAATATCTAAAATCTTGCATGTAAAATCTGATTATTTTAAATCAAATTAAATTTTTTTAATGTTTATTTAACTTTGAGAAAGAGAGAGACCGAGTGCTAGTAGGGGAGGGCAGACAGAGAGAGGGAGACACAGAATCTGAAGCAGGCTCCAGGCTCTGAGCTGTCAGCATAGAGACTGACTTGGGGCTGAAACTCACAAACGGTGAGATAATGACCTGAGTCAAAGTTGGGCACCCAACTGACTGAGCAACCCTAAGTAGAATTTAAAAGGATATACACAGAATTAGACATGTAAAAATTTATATGGTATTTGTATCTCATTTCTATCTCTATCATTTTCTTACACTCCAGTAAAAATAGTTTATTATTAACTTTACAAAATCAGCCAAATCTTAGTTTATAACCAACAAGCATAAAACCCATTTGACTTAAAGCAAGGCTTTAGTTTTGAAAGGGTAGATTTGAAATCTAGTAATACTGGGCCCAAAACATATAAATCATATATTGTAATATGATAATGTTGCAACTTTTAATGTGCCTAGTATATCACCGATTTAAAAGATAAGGTTTAAATTTGGGATTTGCACAGCCATGATGATACATTATTACATCACTACAACAGGGCTTTTTTGATGGTTATTAAGCTCAGATCTGAATTGTCCTTTAATGGGCTTTTTTGATGCTGGAGCTGAGGCAACAAACTAATTTATTTATCACGTGGTTTTCTGCCACCAATGGTGACACTAAAAGGGTCTGGAAGGGAGGAGGGAAGAACCCATTTTTTTTTTTTTTCATGGTTTCTTTCTTTTTCTGCAACTTTTGCCCCAGCAATGGTCTTTAACCTGCCAGAGGTAACTCTTCCCATCCTCCAGAACCTTCCAGCACTCCAAGTACCTGTCTTACAGTACCCTGTTTACAGGCACCAATACCACTGAAACAGTGTCCCCTTCTCAGATATCTTAGGGTCCTCTACACTGGAGGCTTCCACCAAACTCCCTATGTACCAAAGCCAGGCAGATGTCATACCTTCCTGAGAGTTCTGAGTTTCATATACATGACAGTGCTACCCTGAGATCTTGAGATACTAGCAATAGCTAGACTGTTCCCTTTTCTCAGAAATTTGAGTCCCATCTCTGGGGTCTCTTATCTGAGCATCTAGATAGTTCCTTCCTCTAGTTCTTGTATCTTGTTACCTCAGTATTTCCTTTCTGCTTCTTTAGGGCTCTAATATCTGTTTAAATATATCCTTATACTTTTATTGTTGAAATATCTAGCATAATTGCCATTGTCAAAAGTACAACCTAATTAGTAAGATCATCTGTGATGATTTGAGAACTTTAAAGTAGTAACAATATATTTATTTACTAGATCTTTATAGTACATCCGATGATACGTAAACTGCTAGTGACATCCTTAGTGATGTAACAAAAATAATAGTTAATAATTTTAAGGTCATATGTACTAGACTTAAAGGTAAGGGCTTTGCATGCACTAATGTGAAAAAATAAAAAACAATACTGAAGGCGAGGAATACAGTTGACTCTTGAACAATGTGGGGGTTAAGGGCACTGACCCCTGTGCAATCATAAATCCACATACAACTTTTGACTCCCTAAAAAGTAACTTACTAATAGCTTACTATTCATTGGAAGCCTTACCGATAACATAAACAGTCAATTAACAATTAACACGTATGTCATGTGTATTATATATTGTATTCTTATAATTAAATAACTTAGGGAAAAATGTAATTAAAATCATAACGAAGAGGAATTATATTTATAGGATTGTCCTGTATTTATTTTTAAAAAAATCTGCATATAATTGGGTCCACGTAGTTCACACCCATGTTGTTCAAGGGTCAATTGTACTAACATTCTGTTGTGGAAGAAGTTCAGGTAAAGTATAGAGTTTTTTTCCCAGCGTCATGTAATTATTAAATTGTTGAACTACAATTTATAACATATTAGTCTTTGTTATCTTTAAGAGAGAAATCCAAAATACATTGGAAAAACAAGGTATAATTTTAGTTCTCTTTTAAGCATACACTCAAGATGTGGGAAATAATGTGCATTTATGGTATACCTTATCATAGGAATCCAGAAATCCTGCGTCTAACTTTATGCTCCATCAACAGGGTGTTGAGAACTTCATCTTATGGACCGAGATTACTTCCTAGCCACAAATAAGCCTTTCAAGCTTTTAGAAGAAAGTGGAAGTGTACTCTCTTTAAATATACATTCTGAAATTTGCACTCACCACTGACATTCTTTGTTTACAAAACCACACTTTGGGGCAAGAGACTACAAAATGTCCTGTAGCTAGGTTTTTTGCATTCAATTAAATGCTAGTCATTACATTATAGGGATAGAAGAGTATTCTAGATTCTGGAAGAACCAGCTATCTGTGCCAGAGATACTGAAGTACTGGCTCCTGAATCAAGAGTTGATGATGTAAAAGGGCTTCAACAAGTCTAGTTCTAGAACAAAAGAAAATGCCAAACAATTGTTTTTAGTTACTTAATGCTGTAAGTCTAAAACACACGTAAATAGTTGTTTATTTACCTAAATATTCAATTCATCTTAGATGCAACAATGCACGTCACCAGTTTTTTTCTCAAACTAAAAGGATTTAACAGTGAAACAGCTAACATTCTTGTGTTCATAGCATATAAATATTACAACAGAAAATCTGAAGTTAGTTTAATATACATACACAAATATACATACATTGGGAATGCATAAGTGGATAACTTTTGACTAAAGATTTTACAGTGTGTTCCTCATACAAAGACTGTGGCATATTGAATTATGTTATTGGTTATTTTCTTCTGAATTTCGCCATATTTTTATCTAAATCATACATACATAAATAGGTTTTTTTATGCTGAGCTAAATAACAGCATTGGATGTATTGTAGTTAAAAACAGTTCCTACACCTGCTGTGAACTGAATACTTATGTGTATTTGGAGCAAAAATTACTGCCTTTGTTGAATGTCCTACATACAATACTTAAAAATCATAGGAATAGTATATTTTTAAGGAACAGCAATGATTCATATTAAAATTTTACATAACACATTTCTATCACTCACTCTATGAAATTTACGTACTTATTTTATCTTAGATTAAGTTTAGCAGTTTTGAGTGCTCCTAACAAATCAAATATGCCAGTTATGTGGTTCATTAAATCAAACATAAAAAAGAAATGTTTATTTAAAAAAAAAAAGATTTAGGCATTTCTAATTTTTAGGCATTTCTAATTTAGGCATCTCAATTTTAAGATGCTTCTTGTTTTAATTTAAGAAAACTCTCATCATAAAATGAGGCCCTCCTAAAATGTGACTGATATTGTTTTAAGGAGGATAAATGTGCCTCCAGGCAATGGTCCTGGCTAATCTTTGTCTTCTATTATTTGCCTGTAATATCATTGTCATCTTAAAATTTCAAATCTAAAATTAACATTTTGATAAATTTATCAGATACGTAGCTAAATAATAGACAAAATCTAAAACATATTCCCCAAATACTATTTTTGCATTATTTTTTTCATTTTAAACAATATATAAATCATTTCAAATTATTAAAAAGTAAATGTTCAGGCATCCTTAATCTTATAATTACTTAAGGAAATAAAGTTAGTGTCTATTGGAAAACTACATATAAAATATTAAATTTTCAATTAAGTAACAAAAGTATGAGGAATACGAATTGAATGGCAATTAGAAATGTATTATTTTGAACCCATTTATAAAATAGTAACTGTCAATTACTAGTGGATAACTGAAAATCTTTTATATAAAATATAATTGAATCATAAACTAATATATTTCATAAAGATGAAAGGCATTCAATTTTTTCCTGTATATTTATGTTAAATTATACGCCTTTTTCTTAGAAGTCAATACAAGCAGCAGTTGCCTTCTGACAAGTGAACCAGTTTCCTTTTAGTTCATGATTATTCTGCTCCCACACACATAGGGTGTGTTTAATATGAAATGAATAACCAAATTGTATAATAATGATTCTTAAAGCAAGATTATAGTATAAAAATCAAATAGGTGTAATGAATGGGGTCATCCATTTTTTCCTTTTAAAACAAGACATCATGTTTTACTCACTAAATGTACAAAGAATTACTGTGCTCAAGTTTGGGATAGACAATTATATTGCCTGTGAATTTAATCTGAGCAATTACTTACATAAACCAAATTATTTGAAATTTGCAGTCACTTTTGCTATATAAAGGCTGGTAGTATGTCTAAAATGTTTGCTTGTTAATAGTGTTTCTGGTTAATGAGTGTTTCCAACTATTTTTTAGCACATTTATCAATCATATCTTGAAAATTCAAACTAAACCTATTTTCAGAATAATGAATATGTGAGCAGAATTAAAAAGTGCTGGCATAGGTGCATAGATAAGAAAAAAACCTGATATGGTTGAATTGGCTGGCATATGGACATAAAGTCTGGTAAAAAGATTCTTGCTCTGATTAATTCTGTGTATATGCTTGATCACCTGATGCTTGATAGATCTGACAGAACAATTCAATTTTCATTCTTCTGAGTGACTCTGTAAAATCACTGCCAAACTGAATTAATTTGTTAAAATTGTGTACACCATAGTTAACAATAGCATAGATAACAGTGAAACAGTATTTTCTTACTAGAAACTTTGTATAGTAAATGTCATAATGGAGTGTAAATAATGACAAAGATAACTATTATATCTTAACAGAGCTGAGTAAACATACTTAACTTCAGATATTTAACAATGAAATAGGTTGTTGCCATGCCTTAGTGTATAGACAGATAGTTGATTTACAGCAACAAGGTCTGAACTGAGGTATAATTTTATTTTGAGTGTAAAGATATGATCTAATTTTTGTATTTTTTGAGTTAGAAGTAATTTAACCCAGTAGAGAGACTATTGATGTATTTTAGATCTTCAGGGATATATACATATAAATGTGTAAATCGCTTCAGATGCTTCTGTAGAACTTTGTGTCAAAATGGAAAATGGAAAATTGTGCACTTCATCACACATGTATCCCATGTACACTTTATCACATAAATATCCCAAACACAGATGAAATATATACATACACATACATGCTGTATAGTGTTCATATAAGGCATATACATATACTTGCGTGCATATGTGTATATATATCATTTGTGTGTGAGATATATACATAGGATTATACATACATGATACAGTATATAAGGGATACATGTATGATAGTGTACAATTTTCACTTATTCTGTACTTTGACACAAAGTTTTGTAGAAGCATCAGAAAGGATTTATATTATGGACAAGAAGAAGATGGATGGTACAAAGCCAATCAGTGCACATTCTGGTTCAAAGAGGGGAGTTCCACAATGATTTATATACTCAAATGACACACAGCTTAATTTGATTAAGTTATTCTGCTTTGAAAATTTAAAACCATAAATGGTATGCAAAAAGAAAACAAATATACTCGAATTACCTTCCTGGGGTGCCTACTCATTGGTCATGTCTTAGAGAAGAACAAGTTTGGTAATGTGCTTATTTTTCCAGGTTGTCCTGAATAATCAAATGTGTAGTCACAGTTATCCTTAAATTTTCCTCTTTCATGTTCCAAGTTCAATTGACTGCCAAGTTTGTGAATCTTCTTCTTGAATATCTTCTGCATCAATTATTTCCTTCCATGCTCTGTGCCACACATTAATTAAAGGCCTCATGATTTTGCCAAATTATTCTAACAGCCTCTGACAAGTCTTCATAAATTAATCCTTTACAGTGCGAAAATATCCAACATGCAAATCTATTCATATGAGTTCTCTATTTAAAATCTTCTAAGACATCTTATTGACTACATGATAATATTATTTGGTGCAGCATATGAAATATGAAACTTTTTATGTTCTGATCCTTCAGTGTTCAGCTTCACATCTGCTAACGTCTCATGTATTCTACATCATCCAAACATTTTAAGTGGTTATTTATTTTGGGGGGAGAGAGAGAGAAAGAGCGAGTGAGCGAGCATGTCATGTGTGCAAGTCAGGGAGGGGCAGAGAAAGAGAGGGACAGAGGATCTAAAGCAGGCTCTGTACTGACAGATTGTGAGATCGTGATCTCACAAACCGTGAGATGAAGTCGGACACTTAACCAACTGAGCCACCCAGATGCCCCTTAAATGACTGTGATCCTTAAAAGTCACCCCTGCAAAAATTGTTCCCACATTCTACATTCTTGTTTCTCATTAGTTGTCAAATGAGCTATCCTGCTTATCCGTGAAAATATTCCTCAAATGACACTTGTTTATGAACCCCCCCACCCTTTTTCTATGCTATTAGATCACCCCTACAACATTTTAGTCATATTTCAGTGGTATCTTTTTTTATACTGAATCATAATAATTTTCAAATATATTTAAATGCATGCTACTAATAGCCATCTCTTTCTGGGTAAGAGCTTAGTCTGATTCATCTTTGAATCCTTGGAACAGGCTGACATCCCTTGCAAATTTTCTGCATTTTAGTGAAGAAAGAGAGAGGGGAAATTAATACTTGTAAATGTGCCCTTCTGTTTAGAAAATTTAATTATAATTATCTACTGAGTGTATGCTTATGCATATACATACATAAATTTATGTCAGTATGATGTGGTATGTATTTCAAGATGATTTTTTCTATATTTTTGTTAGTTTTTTAGTAAAATCAAGTGTGGTTTCTCTATCAAATATTTTTCAGTTTTCCTATAATGGTTAAGCTGTAGCATTTTTATTTTCCTCTCAATGGTCTTAGATATTAAAATGTTAATATCCATTACGTCTCTAGATAGTGTTTTCCCTTTGTCCATTTAGCAAGACGTTTACTTTTCTTATCAAATATCAATTGAGAAGCTGTCACTTGCTTTCTAATATTAAACTCATTATCATTTGCCTTCAAGAGGATCTCTGAAATACTTCAAATCTATTATCACATTGCTAGTAGTTTCCACATTATAGATCTTTCAATGATCATTTAAAATAATGTTACATTAAACTAAATTGACTCTCCTCTGACATAAAAAACACAGGTTGTATTACTGACTGATACATATTTAGAGAAGAAATGTCTGGGTGTCATTTCGTATATTATAAAAACATTATATTGAGTTATAAGAAAAATCCTGTCTGTACTACAGAAACTGATTTTGTAGATATTTATTTTTTTACAAAATAGATTTGTAATGTAGTTTCAAAAAATGGTAGCAAAACTCATCAGCTTATGGTAAACAAAAAAATTTTCATTTATTAAATATTTACCTCATTAGTAAAATACGTATACACAAGATCTGCATTTCATATATAAATTTATTTTATATATATGTACATACACATATGTATAACAAAAGGTACTAAAAAAACATTTAGAGAACAAAAAACGTAATTTAAAATTTGAAATATTTCCTTAAAAGATAATATAATATCTGAACAATACACAATGTAATTTAGAATTTATGATTAGTTTAATTAAAAGTTTTTTATATCAGATTTTGTGCCTAAATACAATTGTTTTGTAAGATTAAATAAATTGTATATTCAAAACATCACTTGAGTTAATTTAAAGTACTAAACTATTTTGGTAATGGAAATTTGAACCCCCTTGTGCTCTATACATTCATGGTATATTAATGCTTGTGATTCACTGAAGGGTGAAGATATACAACATAAAATTATAGTGTGTTTTATAAGATATATTTTCAGAGCAGCTGTAAAAAATATGAGAATATATGTTGTTACTGCAAAGACCCACATAGAGCCTGATGCAGGAATCAAGCTCATGATCAAGTGAGATCATGACTTGAGCCGAAGTCTGGTGCTTAACCAACTGAGCCACCCAGGCACCCCGAATTTCTGAATTTTTAAATGGAAATGGTTGGTGTTGAGCAATAAGAATTCAGAAAAACTACTAATATATTAAACAATCTTAAACATTCTTTTAATAAATATTTATGGAACACCTTTTATGAGTTTGGCATTTTTTAATAGTTTGTCGTTTTGAAAAGAATATAACACTGACTACAGGAAGTTGAAAAGTATGACCAAAGCTATACTACAGTGTGATATCTGTCATAAACCAGGGGTATAAATAAAGTGCCATCAAAGCATTGAGGAAAGAGGGCTTAATTCTGTTTCTTGGAGAATTTAGGAAGAATTTGGTGTTGTTGAAGTGGATTTTGAAGATGAGAAGTTCTTAGCCTAGAGAGGAAAAAAAGAGGAACCAATTTAGGTAGAAAGAAAAACATTATCAGTTTGTCAAATGAAAGAATAAACTTCTTTACTGACAGTTGATTTTTCTTTAAATATTTATATACCACATGAACACTAAACATAAATTTCTCCAGTATTTAAATATATTTGAAAACTTAAAAATCTCTAAAGAGTATTAAAATCATACCTAAGATTGTTGATTCACTAAATGTTTTAAACCTGTGAAACAAAAACAGACATGAAATGTTACAACGAATACAAATCTGTAACCCTGCAATAATGTCATTAACAGAATGTAAGTTTCGGGGATTTAATTCACTAATTTTTGGATTGTTCTTTTATGGAGTAAAGTGTACTTTGTTATATATTTTTGGTTTTTGTTTATTGTATCTACTTTCATATTTCTACAAATAAAAAATAAAGTAAAACAAATAAAAAATAGCAGACAATACAGAATCTGATTTATTTTTCATAAGGTCTGCTCCAGTCACAGGTACTTGCTGTTCAGCTCAAGGACATTCTGAGGACTCTTTTGTTACAAAATTTTATTTGTTACATGGTTGGATACTTTCATCCTATATCTATCTATCTATCTATCTATCTATCTACCTATCAATCAATCATCATCTTCTATCATCTATCTCTTTAAAACTTTATTTTGAATGCACATATTCTTCATTAATATTTTATTATAATTAGTAGAACTACCAGGAATTTTCATCTTTTATGAAATAACGGGTTCAGTTTGCACAATTACTTTTAGGATATTTTGTTAATGAATTATTAAGTGAACATGCTATCAAGTTCATATTTTATATGACCATATTAGTTTCTGCATATTTATTGTATGATCTCTTATTTAACCATTTTCTACTTATGCGACAAACAAGAACATATTGAAACTTATAAACTAGATTTTACAAAGGAAACAAAACCACACTAACATTTTACTGCTTAAATAAAATCAACAAATAAATATATATAATAATAAACAGACTTCTGTTTTATAACTGCCTTATATGTATGCTGTAAATTGACATGTATCTATAAAATATTGTGTATTCATGAAGTTTTACCAAGTTACTTATTCTGATTTGCATTATTATCATTATTATTTGATGTTCCAAGTATTACAGCTTATGGGAAAAAAAAAAACATTTAGCAGTCTTTTTTTTTTTAAGTCTATTTATTTATTTTGAGAGGGATAGACAGTGAGTAGGGGAGGGGGCAGAGAGAGAGAGGGAGAGAGAATATCCCAAGCAGGCTCTGCGCTGTCAGCACAGAGCCCAACGTGGGATTCGAACTCATGAACTGTGAGATCATAACCCGAGCCAAAACCGAGAGGCCAACACTAAACTGACTGAGCCACCCTGGCACCTCCTTAGCAGTCTTCTTGATCTTATCATTGCCTTTTGTTTTTTCTCAAAGCGTCTTTAGTTCTGGTGATAATAGTATGTTTCAGATCCATCTTGATTTTTCTTGTCCCGGGGCATAAGATCAACTACTGTTCACTGATTCCTTGTTTCCTTAACTACCAATTATTTTAGGGATCAAATTCTTAAATCTAATGGTGCTTCTGAGTTTGACAGTGGGCAAAATGTTTTGCAGTTACTACTTGTTTACCTCAACATTGGCAGAACATGAAAGTACGTATTTTAAGATAATGTATTCACAATGAATTTTTCCCATTTGAACTCCCATTTCCTGCAGTAAATGGTTGTATCGCCCATTAAGATTTCTTCTAAAGAGTTTCTAAGGTCAACTTAACCTGAGAAACGTATAATGATAAGAGGGAAAGGAAGAGTTTAAATAGAAGAATAGTACTTTTAAAGCACAGTGTATTTAAAGAAGAGTATTTTTTTAGGGGGAAATTTCATGAATTGAGGCTTGTAAATATATAGGGGGATAATATGGCCTTTTTTTGTTCATTTAAAAAAATATATGGTTTTGTTTGTATTGCTTTGTGAGTTTTGTATGTTTTAAATTTTTCTTTTAATTTTGTTTTTGTTCTTGCACTTCTTTCCAGGGACATTGGGAATTGATTAACAGGGAGGTGGTAGAAACAGATATTGTTTCAAAGTTTCACTTTAATTACTGAGCGGACTGGTGAGTAACTGGCAAGTAGTGAAAAGTTAGTATGTTTGCATAGTTAAGGAGATGTGTTGGCTTGCACCAGAGTGGTGGCAATATTTAGAAGGGAAATGCAAAGTGATTTTGCATTTAATTGGGAAAGTAGTCAGAAAGGGGGAAAAATGAAGTGTGAAGGATCAATACCAAATTTAAACCTTCTCGAACTGAATAGATTCTGACACATTTACAGAAAACACTGGAAGAGGGGGAAGATTTTGTTTTGTCTTTTTATTATTAACATTGGTAACTTTGAGATATGTTTAAATTAGAACTGTCATTTTGATTGTTTGCCCATGATGCACTGTAATTCGATTTATTAGGACTTGAAGAAACTGAATCCTAAAGGACAGTAAGCACATAGTTTACCAGAAGTGATACGTTTTGACATTTTAGAGGAAGGGAAAGATTGTGAATACAGTTCTGAACACGTTACTCATTTGAGGTGCCTGTGAGATATTCATTTGAGGGTATCCAGGAGGCTCTTGATTATACAGGTCTGAATCATAGAGAAAAATTCCCAGCAGAAGTTACACATCTAGAATTAATGAGTTAGAGATGATAAAGACTTATGAGCTGTTTAGATCACCTAAACAGTCATTCAGAGAGCAAGGGGGATGAGCATTTAGCTTTGACACAAGGGAGGACAGATCAATAAAGGACACAGAAGGAACAGTCACTGAAGCAGGAGGGAGCCTGGAGGCTTTGTGCTCCAGAAGCAAGGAGGGTTCCAGAAGCAAGAGAAAGGAGGGTTCTCAAAAGTGAATGAGTAATCAACAGGATTAAATGCTGTTGCAACCTGCAGTAGATGTGGTATGAATTGGATCAATTAAAATATGACGTTCATTGGTGATTATGGCAAAATTTCCTTTTATGAAGTATTGGGGGCAAAATTGAAAACAACTTTACTTGAGAAATGATTAGAATGTAAAACATGAGATACAATCTGTAGAAGTTACTTTTTCTGGGAAAGAGAAATAACATGGTAGCTACTAAAAGGAAACTAGGATTGAAGGAAGATTCTGTTTTGTCTTTTTATTAACATTGGTGGCTTGATGTTCACATCAAGATGTACTGTAATTTGATTTATGAGCACTTCTGGAAGGAACTGAATCCTAAAGGATACTTAATCAGAAAGAATCACATAGTTTATCAGAAGTGATAGGTTTTGACATTTTATTTATTTTTTATTTTATTTTTTAAAGCTTTATTTATTTATTTTGAGAGAGAGAGAGTGCGTCAGCTGGGGAGGGGCAGAGAGGGAGAGAGAATCCAAATCATGCTGCATGTTAGTGCAGAGCCCAATGCTGGGCTGGATCTCACAAGCATGAGATCATGACCTGAACCTAAATCAAGCATCTGATGGTTAACTGACTGAGCCACCCAGGGGCCCCAGGTTTTGCATTTTAAATGAAGGGAATATTATACAAAAAAGGTGTGAAATATGGTCTGTTTATGAAATTAAAAACCATTTTGTTTGTTCATGGTGTATATAACTATAATATTATAACAAATACCTTTATAAATTACCCAGAAGTATGGAAATATGTTGAAGGTTAACAGAAAACATTGGATGATATGGTTTAGATTATATGATTTTAATATATATCATTTATCTGGAAAACAGTATATTCACATCTTTATGAGTAATTAAATGAAGTTTCCCTTTAGTAATATTTTCATCCACTTACGTGAGTACAGTGCTGAAACGGATAAATATTTTAACAAGTGATATCCAATATCTTTTACTAAATTGGTTTTATTTTCTTTACTGAGAAAAGAGGTGATGAGAGGCTGTGTTGTAGACAAAGGCAGTGTCAAGAAAAAGACAGATGATCATCACCCAGAAAACAAGTGGACATTTTCTTGTTGGGCTTTTGTCTCTTCTGTCAGGGAAATCCCTCTGGGGTTTCAGGCTTTCAAAACATTTGACACAATATTTTGGAAATGACTAACACTGTTGCAGAACACAGTATAAAATATGAGACTATTTTTATGTAAGTTTCCAGTTTCCAATTCTGTATCACTGTTCACTTTATTTACTCGAAATATGAAGATTGCTACTTGATTTAAGTATTCCTCCAAATAATAGTTTTGCTTTGAAAGTCAAACATGTCATTTTCATTTGGTTCTCTGACTGAATATATCAAAGTTCTTGATTCATGATAAAATATGTTTTATTTATTTTCCATTATAGGAATTATTTTGGATTTATTAAGTTTATCTGATGATTACTCAGTTTATCTCGTAAAATGAAAACGTGTTAGGAAATTGGGTGATTATCTAAGGAAAGTTCTTTGATACTTTGGCTTCTGTCAAAACAAGTCAGTTCTATTTAAATTTTTTTTTTTGATAATTTATATTATTGATACTTTCTTAAATGTTTCTATAATTATTTTGGAGATAAATATTTGCCAGTTAATCTACATAGTAAAAATAAAAGCTTTATACATGACAGGTTTGTAGAATGAATATTTTATTTTTTTAAATAATCAGATCAGTGAAAACTAATACAGCTTTATATTAGGGCACATGATGATAATTTGCATAACTTGTAGCCTGTCATTGGGCCACTAAAATAAATGTAATCTTTGTGAATGCCAAAGGGTTAAGCACAAGTGAACACTTCTTAGCATCACTTTTAAAATCCTAAAGCATTTAAAACTCATGTTTCACCTGTCATCTGTATTTATAGCTTGGTAATTAATGAAAACTTTGCCTTTCCTATGAAATTATGAGCTCATAAACTTCAGATGCATTCCAATAAGAAAAGTTTGGTTAAAAAGGAGGGCATATTTGGCAGGTGCAGTGTCATTTCTGAGCTAACTTTTTATGAAAAAATCCTGCACAGTTAATGTTCTATGTCTAAAGGATCTGGATAAGACTGTTAATGAGACTATAATATTTTAATTTGGTATTTGGAAATGATCAAGAGAGTAGAGAATGAGAAAATACTTGTTTATGGACAATAGAAGGATAGAAGCAAAGTGTAATTGTATCAACTGTAGATCAACATGTTAGATCAGGTTGTGGGTGACTTTGAATTTCCTGGACTTAGTAATTTTTGGATAATATAAACAGTATAGTTTTGTATGGGCTATATTTGTCTTGTAATATTATATTGATCAAGAATTATTGGAATCTGAAAAACTGGTTAGGAGGAAATGTTAATAATGCAAATGTGATAATATTGAGGTTCAAAATCATTATGGAGACCAATAATTTGTAAGAATTGATAACCCTTAATTGGGTGGTTGTATTAAAGAGCATTGCATGGATAGCTAAAAAAATTGAAGCTTATAATAACTAAGCAAATGCAAAGATGGTGGTAATATTATGGATAAACAAGATTTTTGCTAACTGGGAAGTGTGGACATGAGTTAATTTTGGATAAAAGAAAATGTAAATAACAACAACCTGTATAACAATTGACAAGTACTTATTGAGCATCTACTGAAAATTCTAGCATGTTGTTGGCTCAGTGGAGGACAAAATATATAAAATATATTTTTTAGACTTAGTGAGGTTAGACAGAGAAATTAAATAGATTTAATTATTCAGTGATTAAGTGAATCTTGGCAAGGATCTGAATATTAAATATGTTCATTTCCATGAGGTGCATCCAGCAGAGTATGGGACATGAAGAAACGAAGAAAAAGTACAGTAATATCTTGGTTTGCAAGCATAATTCATTCTGGATACATGCTTGTAATCCAAAGCACTTGTATATCAAAGCACATTTCCCCATAAAAAATAATGGAAACTCAGATGATTAATTCCACAACACAAAAATATTCATATAAAAGTGATTACAATACTATAATACAAAATAATAAAATACAAAATATAGAGAAAGATAAGCAAATTAGCCTGCACTTACCTTTGAAAACCTTTGTGGCTGGTGTGAGGGAGACAAGGAGAGGAAGATTATTGTGTAGGACAGCTTTCACCATCAGTAACGGCGTCACTGCTATGTATTGGCTCATTGGAATCTTTCTTTTCCTCAAACTTTAATAAGGAACTTACCAATGACATTTGCTTTTGCCTCCTGTTGTGGATTTCGTGGAAATGTGACATTTTTTTAAAGAGTAATTTGTTTGATTATTTTAAAAAGTGAAACCCATAACCAAAATTTAAAAGCAAATTCACACAACTGGAAATACAAATGCTCAACAATTTTACAGAGGGAACACTGATCAAGGACAGTAATAAGCAAAGAGTTAGAAGGTAAGACAGGATGCCACTTCACCTGTTATCATTAGGGGTAGGGTTTGTTTGCTTTGGTTTGGTTTTATGGTTTTTATTATTCGTGCGTTCCTTTGCTTTATTTTTAGTTTTACTAACCTAAAGTAGCAGCAGAGTGAGAAGAAAAGACAAATTGAGAAGCTTTTGACAATTTGGCACCGAGAGACCAGTCTAAGGGAGTCATTTGATGTACATAAAAACATGTTATTCCCAAAGTTGTTCATCACAGCATTATTTACAATACTAAAAATTTGGAAATAAGCTAAATTTTCAATAATTTGAAACAAGGTTAAGTAACTTCTGGTGAAAGTACACAACAAAATATATTACCACCATTATAAAGTATCTGCAGACATTTGTAGTAACCACATATGATACTTGGTGAAAAAATAAGAATATAAAACTGTGTGATGAAACACATAGCATGAGCACAGCAATGTAAAACATTCATATCCCAAAGAGGGCAAGATATTGTTGTTAAACAGATTCATCACTTGCACTGCTATAGCCTTGTTCCGGTGGTGCTTTTCTACAAAACTTTGGACTGTTTCCCACATTTTACACATCTCTCTAATCTCATTTGAAGTGAGGGATTCCTCCGGCTTTTTCTCCTCATCTGCAGACAAGATGCAGACATAGACTTCTTACAAAATTTTGCAATTTCAGCTACTTGCATACCTCATTCGTACTTCTTGATGATTTCCTTCTTAGCTTCCACTGTAACTGTCTCCTTCTTACTGCCTTTCTTTTCAAACTTTTTCTGCATGGCAATTATGAGTAAAGCCTCTTTAAACATCTGTGTGCAGGTTTTTGTGTGAACATAAATTTTCAACCCCTTTGGGTAAATATTAAGGTGTGTGATTCCTAGATTGTGTCAAAAGTCTGTTTTCTTTTATAGGAAGGTGCCAGTGAGTCTTCCAAAGTGCCTGCACAGTTTTGCATTCCCACCAGCAGTAAATGAGAGCTTCTGTTGCTCCACATCCTGAGTAGCATTTCAGGTTGTCAGTGTTTTGGATTTTGGTCATTCTAATAGATGCATAGTAGGATCTCATTGCTATTTTAATGTACAATTTCTACTGACATGTATGTTGAACATCTTTCCATATGTGTACTGCCATCTGTGTATCTTTGGTGAGTTGACTGTCATTAATTTTCACCTCTGCTGTGGTGCCAAGGTATCAGCCATGACAATAAATAAGTAAATAAATATGGCTGCATTTCAATAAAACTTTATAAACACTAAAATTTGAATTTCATATAATATCTGTGTGTCACAGAGTATGACTCTTTTAAAGTTTCCAGTCATTTTAAAATGTAAAATGTATTTCTGGTTTTCAAACTGTACCAAAACAGGCAATTGGCCAACATTGGTCTGTGGGTCTTAGTTTGCTGACTTCTGGCCTAAATCACTTATCTAGGTCACATATGGAGGCAGAGAAAAGAGTTAGGAAACTGTTAGAGACAGTTACTCTGACAAGCAGTTGAGATAAGTAGAAAAGTGAGTATATTTGTAAAAGATAGCTACTGCTTATTTCCCCCAAATTAAAAACAAAACAAAACAAACAAATTGCTCTATCCTATGATTGGTCTATTACATACTTGATTGAGAGGCAGAATCAGCAGGACCTGTCATAGGTTTGGATATATAGGGAGTAAGAAAAAGAGAACAAAAAATATTAAGAGTTTTGGGAAATTTAAAGGATAATGAAGTGTTAAATGATACTATTGGTGAGATCCTAGATTATATTAATGAACAAAATGGGGAGGAAGAATATGCATAAAGAATACAATGATGACTTCAAAGACTTCACGGACTTTTTTGGGACCTCAAAGATTTCAGAATTTTGCTATGTAGTAACAGAGGAGGGCATTCTATGTAAAGACAATAACGTGAATAAATATGGCAGAATACATGGCGAGAGTGTGTGCATGGGTGTCTGTGAGTTAAGCGCGTTGTTTTGTTGCATTACATTTTACAGCTATAATGTTTACTTATGAAATAAAGACATTGGCTTCTTGAATGGTTATGAAGATTGATGTTTATATTTAGTAGTATAACCAGGAATAATCCAGTAAGTTATTAAAGTATTAAAATAATTATAATTATTATATT
The DNA here is from genome assembly GCF_018350195.1 of Panthera tigris. Classification (NCBI taxonomy): domain Eukaryota; kingdom Metazoa; phylum Chordata; class Mammalia; order Carnivora; family Felidae; genus Panthera; species Panthera tigris. The sequence goes on from NC_056660.1 coordinate 58,679,140, forward strand.
TATTTTAAATATTTATTTATTTTGGGAGGGAGAAAGAAAGAGGGCATACAGGGGAAGGGTAAAAAGAGGGAAAGAGAGAATCCCAAGCAGGCCCTGCACTGTCAGCACAGAGCCTGGCATGGGGATCGATCTCACGAACCATGAGGTCATGATCTGAACTGAAAAGAGTTGTATACTTAACAGACTTCCAGGCACCCCAAAATAAGTGTAATTATTTTAATGAATATTTACGGTGACTCTCTTATAAGGTAGGCATGCTTTTCATTATTAAAGTACAGGTAAAAATAAATAACATCATCTTGATCTCAGAAAGTTCACAAACTATTAGAATGCTGAAAACCTTTAAGTAAAATGTGATAGCTACTAAATCAGGGCTATTAATAAGATGGAATATAGTCAATAAGGAAGGATAGACTGATTTTTTTTTCACCTTGGGCAGAAGGAAAAGGTAAAAAAGTTAATCTGTTAACAATTATAAATTTGTGCAAGTGATTTAATATTAAATAGATCTAAGAGTATCAATAGAACAAACAGTATATACTGATGTATACCTACTTAAAATATTTCTACATGATTCTAAATACAACATTTTGGGAAATAAAATAATTGCCTGTCATTTTTTAGTGAGGCAAAATATAGAAATCTGAAGAGGTTTAGTCACAAGTATTTTCTTGATTCAAATACAGAGTACTTCATTAGATTTTATTAAAAGTTGGGACACAAATTCATGTTTTCTATATATTTTTCCTTCAAAACTGTAACATATCTAAGAAGTTGTTTTATAGTTTGTGCTCTATCTAGTGAAATATCCCCAGTCCAAATCAAGTATTTAATTGCATTTTCCAATGCTTGTAAAATTCAGAGACATTGTATCCTTGCTTTGCATAGTTTGATATGTATATTTTATATATATATTTAGCTACTAGATGACTTAGCTCAAGTAACACTTTAATCTTTCTTGGTTATTTGTTGGTAATAGTGTCTTGATACATATTGAAGAAATTGAATGAGAAACTTAAAAAGCTTATGTGTAATATAATGAGTATCATGTTTCATTTTCTCTTTCTCTCTTTCTCTTTTTTCTTCCTTTCTCTCTCTAGAAAAATACAAGAAACCGAATTTTCACAGAAATGAATTTTCCGAAGTCATATTCTTTTAGCTATGTTCTGTAATTATATTCACTACCTATAGGAGTCATTTTATGTTTAGGTCAATTAAATGACATTAAAACCTTAACTTGATACCTCCACTTGTAAGTTATTAGATAATTTTCTCTTGATTCATTAACCCTTATGGCACTGTTTTTGCTAAAGGAAAATCATTGCCTTTAAGGCAATTCTATCTCCTTCTTTCTGTTCATCACATAGGAGAAAAATGTGATGCCCTACATTATTATGCCAACACATACTTCAAAGCTCGCACTGTATTTCCGTTCCATAGCTTGTATAATTGCTTCCAATCTTAAATTGCTTAAGGCCAATTAAATGGACAATTATTATAATCTTATTATTTCAATTAACCTTTTGTAAACTTTCAAATATCTAAATTTTCCTTTATCATGCCTGATGGTAGTAGGTCAATGTAGCTAATTCTAATTTATGTTTCTGACAGACTTTAAAAATGTATTTGTAAAAGAAAAAAATTAAAAATGTGCACACTTCAGTTATAACTGGGTTAAACTGCGATCATATTATATTTCATAAATGTATATATTTTCTCTTTTACTTAAATACATAACTTGTTATGGTAATGTAGGGAAACAATATAGACGATTAAATAAGAACATGCATTTGCAGGTTGAGAAAACTATGTCCATCCAAATTCTATTGCAAAGCAAAGTAGCATATATGACTTCAGCAACCTATTTAAACCTTTGAGTTTTAGGTTCTTTCCAATCACTTTCTATGTCTGTATGGATGTGGGAGGTGTGGTATTGCTTCCGTAGTGTGTGGTAAGACTGGGTTTGTGTATATCTAATCATAATCTTTTGCTTTTTTTTAGAAATTTAAGGCATGATATTTGGCTCCCCTCCTGTGCATTTGCTAATGGAAACAAATGCTACATTTTCCTCATGTTTATAGGCTTCTGTCTTCTAATACCATCCATGCTTATAAAATTTTTAAAAATTTATGAGTGTATATATGTGTATGTATCCCTATCTATCCATCCATCAATCCATCCATTCATCCATCTCTCTATCTACTGTTACAGGCATGATTTAAACTAAGTTGGTTTATAAAACTCTAAAACATTTTATTTTAAGTTTTGTGATGTTTATTCATTTTTTGAGAGGGAGAGACAGAGCATGAGCTGGGGAGGAGCAGAGAGGGAGACACAGAATCTGAAGTGGGCTCCAGGCTCTCAGCTGTCCGCACAGAGCCCGATATGGGGCTAAACGCATGAACCATGAGATCATGACCTGAGCTGCAGTTGGATGATTAACTGGCTGAGCCTCCCAGGTGCCCCTAAAACATTTAAAATACATGAAGAGTTAATAGTTTCCTTTAAGTTAACCCACAAGCTGAATGATTTGACATTTGCATTTGCCATTTTACATTTGCTTTCTTATTTGCCCCAAATCATAATCTTACAAACCAAATTATGATACCCTTTAGCTGTTATTCAAATTACCTTTTTATACTTTTTTTTTTTTTCAAAAAAATCTCTTAATGATTAGATTAGATTTCCCATTAAACCGTGGTCAAAAATAGAATCCTTTATTTGGGTATTTGTAATAATTTATATTTATGTTCTAAGCTTTCAAACTGATCTGAAGTAAGTGGCCAGACAGAGGAGTCTCAGACACTGAGTTATTTGTTCACAACCAAAATCTGATTATGGGAAATGTACCAATTAGAAATACACTTTTGGAGCAAGATTATTGAATAAAAATCATAATATATTCTGTCAAATATATTAGCAGTAACTGAAATTATAATTTAAAAAGAGTTTAAAATTAACAATTGTAGCACTTATATAGCTGCATCACAATGGAAACATCAAAATTTATCTGCCTTCAAGTGTAAGATGATAGGATAAATCCAGCGCTAAAGTGTTTCTTATGAGAAAAATTGAAGAGCAAACTACAAATGGACAAAAAAAGAATAAGATGTATTGCAACAGAAATAGTAGTGCTCATCATATTAAAATGCTGATATAAAGTAAATATTTACCAGAATAAGTGAGGCTTAGTGCATCTGAACACAGCCGCAAACTCTGCAGTATTTAGAAACACAAAGGTTAACTGAGCAAACTGTATCTTGAAAAACTTATTATCCTTATCTTGATTAAAGCCTGAATGAGAGAGTGTAGGTACTATGGGGAGGAGAGGAAAAATGTGAAGAAGAAAACCTTCTCTAATTACCTTCTGTCCCAACAGAGATTAAAAAAAAATGTATATTTTGTGTTTGCCAGCTGTGAGAAAAATGGCAGAATAATGAGAGAAGGTTCATCAAAGCTCCAAAGTAATTAGATTTTTCAGTGATAAGCATTTATGTAAAGAGGAAAATTAGACAGATGATTGGTAGATAGATGGATAAATGGATAAAGGGATAAACAGATGAAATAGGAAACGGAGGACACAGGAAAATAAGAACCCAGAAAAGAATATGAAGAAATCCTATGTAACATCTTGTCATCATGGGAGTGACCATCACCTTTGCTGTCAGAGGTAAACTAATCAAGAGAGCCACAATCTCATCCCATTCACAGTTCCTGTGCACTCTCCAGGGGAGGAGATTACACAAAACACAGTTCACCCTGTGGACCCATAGTTGTCCTCTCTACAATGCAGAATGTGGTCATCTCTTTCCAGGTTTCTCAAGAATATAATTCCATTATAGCATCAGCTCAAAGTTCAAAATCTCATTATATGGCACTAAATCTCATTATTTCATTTATATGAAGTCCAAAATCCAAGTCAGATTCAGGTAAGGATGAGGTTCCTGGCTGTAATCTATTAAGTACCACTGATCTAGCACAAGTCCTCTTTGTGTGAATCTGTAGAGACAGGTAATCTGTCCCAAAGCACCAAAATAAACAATGATGGAAAAGCATAGGACAACAGTTATGGGCATTAGAATTCAAAAAGGGAAGAATGAAAGGTGAAAATGCATCAACAAACCTCAACAGTTATGAAATCCAGCCAATAGAAAGTTGGCCCTTTCTTAATTGGGTTTTAAGGCCTAGGAATAATGTTTCATTAGTTCTTGACTCTGCCCTTTGTGTTGTCCTTCTTTTTGCACAAAAAGTAGAATGTGTTTTCAGTAAAATGTGCGGTCTGAGAGCCTCTTGAATTTTGTATTCTTTCACTCCCAAGTTGACAGTGATTCTGTTGATAGGATTTTCTCAAGAACTTGTAAGTCTTACATGTATTTTGAGATTTCTTTCCATTAGAGAATCCACACTCACAAATCACTCTAAGGTAATCCTTTCTTAAAACTTAGTTGGCCTTATAGGCTTTGGTTTACTTTGGGACTCTATTTTGTTCAGTTGGTCTATATGTGTGGTTTTATGCAGTACTATAATGTTTGGATTATTATAGCTTTATAATATATAACATGTTATTCATCTTAAATATACACATTTTTAAATTAAAAAACAATTGAAAATTGTTGATCCTGAGTTGGATCCTAGACTAGGGAAGGGACATCTATGGGATATCTGATGAATTAAAGTCTGTAATTTAGTTAATTTTTAAAAAAGGGAGAGACTTTTTAAAGGGGTGCTTGGCTGACTCAGTTGGTAGAGCATGTGACTCTTGATCTTGAGTTGTGAGTTTAAGCCCCACACTGGATGTAGAGACAAAGATAATTTTTTTTAAATGATAATCATTTCTCTACCTTTGCTTCTGCTGTGATGGCTGAGGGAAAATATTCTTAATCTTCCTAGAAACTCTCAGGTTTGGTTGAGAAGATTTGTGAGTTTTACCCTTAATGTCTTGAAAGGGCACTTTGTGTGACTAAGTACACTGAAGTTTTGAATTTACTAATGTTATAGCAGAAGGTACAATGACACACTCAGTTTTGTTGTTGTTTGTTTCTGTTTTTGTTTTTCTGTGCCCCTTTGGGCACCAGTTTCTGTTAACATTTTCTGTCAAATGGGAAGCTGAGACTTTCCAAAATCACCCAGTCTTTGTTATTTTTTGTTTAATGCTTCTTTTATCAGTTTATTTCTGTACTCTCACTTTTTATAATAAGCAACAAGAAGAAATCATGCATCCTCAACACTTTACTCAAAAATCCCTTTAACTAATTATGCAAGAACATCCATTACAAATTCTGTCTTCCACATGATTTCCAGGCAAAATTTTAGTAAATTCTTAGTCACTTCATAACAAGGATCCTTCTTCCCCAAATGTCCAATAATATATTGCTCATTTTCTTCTGATTCCTAACCAGCAGCATCTTTATTTTATTTTTATTTTTATTTTATTTATTTATTTATTTTTTGCTGATCTCTTTGGAGTATTTTCTAGAGGCTGTCTTTTTATTTTTTATTTTTTTTCAATATATGAAGTTTATTGTCAAATTGGTTTCCATACAACACCCAATGCTCATCCCAAAAGGTGCCCTCCGAATACCCATCACCTACCCTCCCCTCCCTCCCACCCCCCATCAACCCTCAGTTTATTCTCAGTTTTTAAGAGTCTCTATGCTTTGGCTCTCTTCCACTCTAACCTCTTTTTTATTTCCTTCCCCTCCCCCATGGGTTTCTGTTAAGTTTCTCAGGATCCACATAAGAGTGAAAACATATGGTATCTGTCTTTCTCTGTATGGCTTATTTCACTTAGCATAAGACTCTCCAGTTCCATCCATGTTGCTACAAAGGGCCATATTTCGTTCTTTCTCATTGCCACGTAGTACTCCATTGTGTATACAAACCACAATTTCTTTATCCATTCTTCAGCTGATGGACATTTAGGCTCTTTCCATAATTTGGCTATTGTGGAAAGTGCTGCTATAAACATTGGGGTACAAGTGCCCCTATGCATCAGTACTCCTGTATCCCTTGGGTAAATTCCTAGCAGTGCTATTGCTGGGTCATAGGGTAGATCTATTTTTAATTTTCTGAGGAACCTCCACACTGCTTTCCAGAGCGGCTGCACCAATTTGCATTCCCACCAACAGTGCAAGAGTGTTCCCGTTTCTCCACATCCTCGCCAGCATCTATAGTCTTCTGATTTGTTCATTTTGGCCACTCTGACTGGCGTGAGGTGATATCTGAGTGTGGTTTTGATTTGTATTTCCCTGATGAGGAGCGACGTTGAGCATCTTTTCATGTGCCTGTTGGCCATCCGGATGTCTTCTTTAGAGAAGTGTCTATTCATGTTTTCTGCCCATTTCTTCACTGGGTTATTTGTTTTTCGGGTGTAGAGTTTGGTGAGCTCTTTATAGATTTTGGATACTAGCCCTTTGTCCGATATGTCATTTGCAAATATCTTTTCCCATTCCGTGGTTGCCTTTTAGTTTTGTTGGTTGGTTCCTTTGCTGTGCAGAAGCTTTTTCTCTTCATAAGGTCCCAGTAGTTCATTTTTGCTTTTAATTCCCTTGCCTTTGGGGATGTGCCGAGTAAGAAATTGCTATGGCTGAGGTCAGAGAGATCTTTTCCTGCTTTCTCCTCTAGGGTTTTGATGGTTTCCTGTCTCACATTCAGGTCCTTTATCCATTTTGAGTTTATTTTTGTGAATGGTGTGAGAAAGTGGTCTAGTTTCAATCTTCTGCATGTTGCTGTCCAGTTCTCCCAGCACCATTTGTTAAAGAGACTGTCTTTTCTCCATTGGATGTTCTTTCCTGCTTGTCAAAGATTAGTCGGCCATATGTTTGTGGGTCTAGTTCTGAGGTTTCTATTCTATTCCATAGGTCTATGTGTCTGTTTTTGTGCCAATACCATGCTGTCTTGAAGATGACAGCTTTGTAGTAGAGGGTAAAGTCTGGGATTGTGATGCCTCCTGCTTTGGTCTTCTTCTTCAAAATTACTTTGGCTATTCAGGGCCTTTTGTGGTTCCATACAAATTTTAGGATTGCTTGTTCTAGTTTTAAGAAGAATGCTGGTGCAATTTTGATTGGGATTTCATTGAATGTGTAGATAGCTTTGGGTAGTATTGACATTTTGACAATATTTATTCTTCCAATCCATGAGCATGGAATGTTTTTCCATTTCTTTATATCTTCTTCAATTTCCTTCATGAGCTTTCTATAGTTTTCAGCATACAGATCTTTTACATCTTTGGTTAGATTTATTCCTAGGTATTTAATGCTTCTTGGTGCAATTGTAAATGGGATCAGTTTCTTTATTTGTCTTTCTGTTGCTTCATTATTAGTGTATAAGAATGCAACTGATTTCTGTACATTGATTTTGTATCCTGCAACTTTGCTAAATTCATGTATCAGTTCTAGCAGACTTCTGGTGGAATCTATCGGATTTTCCATGTATAATATCATGTCATCTGCAAAAAGTGAAAGCTTCACTTCACCTTTGCCAATTTTGATGCCTTTGATTTCCTTTTGTTATCTTATTGCTGATGCTAGCACTTCCAACACTATGTTAAACAACAGCAGTGAGAGTGGACATCCCTGTCGTGTTCCTGATCTCAGGGAAAAAGCTCTCAGTTTTTCCCCATTGAGGATGATGTTAGCTGTGGGCTTTCATAAATGGCTTTTATGATCTTTAAGGATGTTCCTTCTATCCCGACTTTCTCGAGGGTTTTTATTAAGAAACGGTGCTGAATTTTGTCAAATGCCTTTTCTGCATCGATTGACAGGATCATAAGGTTCTTTTCTTTTATTAATATGATGTATCACGTTGATTGATTTGCGAATGTTGAACCAGCCCTGCATCCCAGGAATGAATCCCACTTGATCATGGTGAATAATTCTTTTTATATGCTGTTGAATTCGATTTGCTAGTATCTTGTTGAGAATTTTTGCATCCATATTCATCAGGGATATTGGCCTGTAGTTCTCTTTTTTTACTGGGTCTCTGTCTGGTTTAGGAATCAAAGTAATACTGGCTTCATAGAATGAGTCTGGAAGTTTTCCTTCCCTTTCTATTTTTTGGAACAGCTTGAGAAGGATAGGTATTATCTCTGCTTTAAACGTCTGGTAGAACTCCCCTGGGAAGCCATCTGGTCTTGTACTCTTATTTGTTGGGAGATTTTTGATGACTGATTCAATTTCTTTGCTGGTTATGGGTCTGTTCAAGATTTCTATTTCCTCCTGATGGAGTTTTTGGAAGCTTGTGGGTATTTAGGAATTTGTCCATTTCTTCCAGGTTGTCCAGTTTGTTGGCATATAATTTTTCATAGTATACCCTGATAATTGCTTGTATCTTTGAGGGATTGGTTGTAATCATTCCATTTTCATTCATGATTTTATCTATTTGGGTCATCTCCCTTTTCTTTTTGAGAAGCCTGGCTAGAGGTTTATCAATTTTGGTTATGTTTTCAAAAAACCAACTCTTGGTTTCGTTGATCTGCTCTACAGTTTTTTTAGATTCTATATTGTTTATTTCTGCTCTGATCTTTATTATTTCTTTTCTTCTGCTGGGATTCAGGTGTCTTTGCTGTTTTGCTTCTGTTTCCTTTAGGTGTGCTATTAGATTTTGTATTTGGGATTTTTCTTGTTTCTTGAGATAGGCCTGGATTGCAATGTATTTTCCTCTCAGGACTGCCTTCACTGCATCCCAAAGCATTTGGATTGTTGTATTTTCATTTTCATTTGTTTACATATATTTTTTAATTTCTTCTCTAATTGCCTGGTTGACCCATTCATTCTTTAGTAGGGTGTTCTTTAACCTCCATGCTTTTGGACATTTTCCAGAATTTTTCTTGTGGTTGATTTCAAGCTTCATCACATTGTGGTCTGAAAGTATGCATGGTATGATTTCAATTCTTGTATACTTATGAAGGGCTGTTTTGTGACCCAGTATGTGATCTATCTTGGAGAATGTTCCATGTGCACTCGAGAAGAAGGTATGTTCTGTTGCTTTGGGATGCAGAGTTCTAAATATATCTGTCAAGTCCATCTGATCCACTGTATCATTCAGGGCCCTTGTTTCTTTATTGACCATGTGTCTAGATGATCTATCCATTTTGGTAAGTGGAGTGTTAAAGTCCCCTGCAATTACCACATTCTTATCAATAAGGTTGCTTATGTTTGTGAGTAATTGCTTTATATATTTGGGGCCTTCCGTATTCGGTACATAGACATTTATAATTGTTAGCTCTTCCTGATGGATAGACCCTGTGAGTATTATATAATGCCCTTCTTCATCTCTTGTTACAGCCTTAATTTAAAGTCTAGTTTGTCTGATATAAGTATGGCTACTCCAGCTTTCTTTTGACTTCCAGTGGCATGATAAATAGTTCTCCATCCCCTCGGACTCTCAATCTGAAGGTGTCCTCAGGTCTAAAATGAGTCTCATGTAGACAGCAAATAGATGGGTCTTGTTTTTTATCCATTCTGATACCCTATGTCTTTTGTTTGGCGCATTTAGTCCATTTACATTCAGTGTTATTATAGAAAGATATGGGTTTAGAGTCATTGTGATGTCTGTAGTTTTCATGCTTGTAGCGATGTCTCTGGTACTTTGTCTCACAGGATCCCCCTTAGGATCTCTTGTAGGGCTGGTTTAGTGGTGACGAATTCCTTCAGTTTTTGTTTGTTTGGGAAGACCTTTATCTCTCCTTCTATTCTAAATGACAGACTTGCTGGATAAAGGATTCTTGGCTGCATATTTTTTTCTGTTCATCACATTGAAGATCTCCTGCCATTCCTTTCTGGCCTGCCGCGTTTCAGTAGAGAGATTGGTCACGAGTCTTATAGGTCTCCCTTTATATGTTAGAGCACGTTTATCTCTAGCTGCTTTCAGAATTTTCTCTTTATCTTTGTATTTTGCCAGTTTCACTATGATATGTCGTGCAGAAGATTGATTCAAGTTATGTCTGAATGGAGTTCTCTGTGCCTGTTGGATTTCAGTGCCTTTTTCCTTCCCCAGTTTGGGGATGTTCTCAGCTATGATTTCTTCAAGTACACCTTCAGCACCTTTCCCTCTCTCTTTCTCCTCTGGAATACCAATTATGCGTAGATTATTTCTCTTTAGTGCATCACTTAGTTCTCTAATTTTCCCCTCGTACTCCTGGATTTTTTATCTCTCTTTTTCTCAGCTTCTTCTTTTTCCATAATTTTATCTTCTAGTTCACCTATTCTCTCCTCTGCCTCTTCAATCCGAGCCGTGCTTGTCTCCATTTTATTTTGCAGCTCATTTATAGCATTTTTTAGCTCCTCCTGGCTATTCCTTAGTCCCTTGATCTCTGTAGCAAGAGATTCTCTGCTGTCCTTTATACTGTTTTCAAGCCCAGCAATTAATTTTATGACTATTTTTCTAAATTCGCTTTCTTTTATATTGTTTAAATCATTTTTGATCAGTTCGTTAGCTGTTATTTCCTGGACGTTTTTCTGAGGGGAATTCTTCCATTTTGTCATTTTGGATAGTCCCTGGAGTGGTGCCGGACTTGGGGCACTTCCCCTGTGCTGTCTTGAATAACTTGCATTGGTGGGCGGGGCCGCATTCAGACCTGATGTCTTCCCCCAGCCCACCACTGGGGCCACAGTCAGACTGGTGTGTGCCTTCTCTTGCCCTCTCCTAGGGGCGGGATTCACTGTGGGGTGGCGTGGCCCGTCTGGGCTACTTGCACACTGCCAGGCTTGTGGTGCTGGGGATGTGGCGTATTAGCTGGGGTGGATTGGCAAGGTGCACAGGGGTGGGAGGGGCAGGCTCAGCTTGCTTTTCCTTCAGAGAGGGGCCCTGAAGCACCGGGAGGGAGTCAGACCTGCCGGAGGGATGGATCTGCAGAAGCACAGTGTTGGGTGTTTGTGCAGACCAGCAGCATCTTTAAAGCCCATGTTTCTACCAACAGTATCTTCAAGACAACTTAGATTGTGTTACTTCTAAAAATTCCTCTAATATATGTTTTTGTCCCCTTCCAACTCCACTTAGTTATATTTAGGTATTCATTATGGCAGCTTCCCAGTTATATATACCAGAAACCTTACTGCTTAAAACAACTCCTGTGCATTATCTTATACTTAATGTGAGTTAGAAATCTGAGCATGGTAAAACTGGATTTTTTGCTTAGGGCTTAACAAGTTTGTGATTAAAGTGTTGGTCTGGCTGAATCCTTTTCTAGAACTAGGTGCTCTTGGAGCTCTTTCAGATATTTTTTCAGAATTCAGTTCCCTGTGGCTCTGAAACGGAGATTCCTGTTTTTCTTGCTGGCGGGAAGGTTCTGTTAGAGACTACACTTAGGTCCTAACCACATTTCTCTCTTATAACATGGCGGCTTTCTTCTTCAAAACCAGTAGGAGAATCTTATTCCAACTTACTGTAAAGGAGTTGTATAGTAAAATATGTTGATGGCAGTGACTATCCCATAACCTATTAAATGTAACAACTTATTCAAGAGAATACTATCCATCATATTCACAGGTCTTAATCGATACTCAGAGGGAAGGTGTTTTACAGGGCACAGACAACAGAAGGTAGGAAATTTGGGTGCCATCTTATAATTTTATACCATGCATCTTTAACTTTTCAGTCTACCTTCAATTAGTTTTACTACTTAGCCTATAGAATAAGAACCTTACACCAGTAAGTGATTTGTGTTATTATATTGGTGTTATGCATTTCAATATTGCATATAGTATAAAGCCCACAGTGCACCGTATTACTTTTTGAAACTGTCAGTTATATTTTAAAGATATTTAGGCAATAAGGAAAATAAATGGTTTATATATTTCTACATATTTATGACTTTTGCTGTACTTCATTTCTTTATTTAGATCAATTATTGGTCTAATATAATTTCTGTTCCTATCCTTGCTTGTAATGTAGGTCTTCTCTTGAGTAAACTTGCAAGATTTGTATGCTTAAGAAGATACTGTCTATACATATAGGATACTAGTTCCCTCTGGTTTTGTTTTGTTTCTCCTATCAATACTTTAAATCTGTTGTTCCACTGTTTTCTGCTTTGCATTTTTTCTGAGCAGAATTCTGATTTGATTCTTATTTTTGTTTCTTTATATGCAGTGTGTCTTTATTCTCTGGCTACTTTTAAGATATCTTCTTCATGGTTATTTTAAACAATTTGATTATGATTTACCTGGATGTAGTTTTCTTCGTGTGTGTGTGTGTGTGTGTGTGTGTGTGTGTGTTTCATTAATATTCTTGGATATATGAATTTACAGTTCTCACCAATTTGGAAAATTCTTAGGAGCTGTTACTTGAAATATTTTTATGTGTCCCTTTCTCTTTGCTATCCTTCAGGGACTCCAATTATGTTTGCAATATTTAAGTACATCTAAGTATTTTAGTCTGTTTGAAAGTTTCCTAAAGTATACTAATACTTTATGACTTTTAAGACTATTTTTTTCCACTCAGTTCCACGTTTGATAATTTCTCTTCTTTTGCCTTCAGGTTTACTAATTGAACTTCTTTCCATCAGTGTCTACTACCAATAATTTGAGTGCATTTGTCATCTCTGACATTATATTTTTCATCCCTAGAATTTTAATTTGGTTATTTTTTAAAAATATTTTTTATTTCTTTTTGAGACAGAGACAGAGCATGAGCAGGGGAGGGGCAGAGAGAGAGGGAGACACAGAATCCAAAGCAGGCTCCAGGCTCCGAGCTGTCAGCACAGAGCCTGACGCAGGGCTTGAACTCACAAACCGCGAGATCATGACCTGAGCCAAAGTCGGCCGCTTAACCAACTGAGCCACCCAGGCACCCCTAATTTGGTTATTTTTAAAATATCTTCTATTTCCCTACTTAACATACCAAATCTATATTTCTCTACTATCTTTAACATATTTAGTATAGTTATAGTAGCTTTTAATATCCTTGTTTATTAATTCCACTGTGTTGCTTATTAATTCCACTGTGTTATTTCTGGATCTGTTTCTCTTGATTATTTTTTTATCCTCACTATGGATTTTATCTTCCAGCTTGTTTTCATGCAGCCAATATTTTGTTAGATGCCAAAAATTTGAATTATACCTTGTTAGGTTATGCATATTTTTATACCCTTGTAAATTTTCTTGAGTTTGTTATAGGACTCAATTAAATTATTTGGAAACATATTGGAAGTTCAGAAGCTGACTTTTATGATTTGTTTGGAAGGACCAGAATAAATGTTAATTCAGAGCATGCAGTGAACAGAAAAGTGAAACTTAGGTGTTACTGTTGATTCCCTGGGCTCATTTGATACAGGATGTTACTTGTCACTTCTACTCTGTAAGCCATTCAGATGTATGTAGGGCAGCAAAATGACATTTTGGGTCCTGTGGTGTCAGTGACAGTTCAGAACTTGTAATCAGCACCTTTCAAAGTATGTGAGAATTTTCCTCACATACTTATAGAGTGATCACTTACTCATATAAATGGCCTTAAATTCCTCTGGTAAATCATTAAAGAAATCCGTACTTTATATATTAGCTATCATATTGTAAGTATCATCTTTTCTCAAGTGGACCCAGATACTCTTTTCAATCAGGGAGCTTTGAGTCTGGGCACTGGCTTGAATCTGGAACTAGGTAAAGAATGGTGTATTTCGTACTGTGGTGGCTGACATCACCCTTTTTCATCATCTGTTCCTGAGCATTTTATTGTATAGAAAAAAAATAGAATTATGCTACTTGAAATACACATACTTTGTTTTAAATTTTCTAGGTCTAGAGATATAAATACATCCTAAATTGAACTTTTAGATTTTATATCACATTCAAAGTTTTAAGATGATAGATTTTGTTATCATCACAAAACAGCTTCAGGGGAGCCTGGCTGGCTAAGTAGGTAGAGCATGAAACTCTTGATTTCAGGGTTGTAAATTTGAGCCCCACCACATTGGGTTAGGGAGTACTTAAAAATAAAATCTTCAAAACAAAACAAAACAGCTTCAGTTTAAGGTCTTGGCAATAAGGGTGCTGGGAAAAGCTGTGTAATCATTATTTGCCGGATTCCTACAATATTCACATGATAAAGATATGGAGCGGTATTTTTATTAGCTAATTAATTGAGTATGATATTTTAACATTCTCATTATTTCTTAGTGGAAATAGAGAATTTAAAAAAGTTTCCTGATATATCCAAAAGGTTAAATACGTTAGCATATATATTTAATTTTGTTTAGTTTGTCTATAAAAGGTATATTATTTTTTTATGTTTTAACTAAAATCTTTTTCCCTTAACAACTATGTCAGTTGTCTTGTATTATAAAACTTAGAAACATTACCTTAAGTCCAGCTTAAAAACTAGGACACCTAAAGAAACATTATTAAAAAAGAAAATCTTACTGCCATTAGCAAATTGTCAACCTCTGATAATAGAGTTAAATAAATCAGTGTTAATGATTTTAGGCATAAGCATGGTTTTACGTGTAATTCAGAATCAAAATCACGTTAGATTTATTTATCAATGTATTTTTATTAGGAAAATATTAATAAACATTTTTAAAAAGTTAAATTTAGACTTTGAAAAGGTATTCATATGTGAAAACCTTTGATTTTCCTTTTATGTCATAATTAACTATTCAAATTCTAGAGGAGAAAATAGTACCCAATGCATAATAAAATAATCCAGTTTGCAGACAAAATAATCTGACCATGTACTTTTGTAGGAACAGAATTGACTATATGTAAAGTTGATTTCCTTCATGAAAAAAAAAAAGTTTCAATAGCGCCAAGTATTTTAAAGCATTAAGACATACGTCCTTTTATTGTGCTTTACAGATAGTGACTATTTTTTACAAGTTGAAAGCTTATGGCAACCCTGCATGGAGCAAATCTATCGGTGCCATTTTTCCACCAGAATTTGCTCACTTTGTGTGTCTGTGTCACTGGTAATTCTCACAATATATCAAACTTCTTCATTGTTATATTTGTTACAGTGATTTGTGATTATGGATTATGAATCACTGAAAGTTTGGATGATGGTTAGTATTTTTTGTCAATACATTATTTTTAAAATAATTTTTAAGTTTTATTTATTTATTTTGAGAGAAGGAGAGAGAGCATAAGCAGGGAAGGGACAGAGAGAGGGAGAGAGAAATCCTAAGCAGGATCCAAATGTCCTTACAGAGCCTGCTGTGGGGCTCAAACTCATGAGCCATGAGATGAAGATCTGAGCTGAAATCAAGAGTCAGACACTTACTTAACTGAGCCACCCAGGTACTCCAATAAACTATTTTTTTTTTAATTAAAGTATGTGCCTTGTTTTTTCAGATACAATGCTATTACACATTTAACAGACTACAGTACAGTGGAATATTAAATTCATTTGACTTGTTTTATTGTGACATTTGTTTTTTGCAGTCGTCCAGTACCAAACTGCAATATCTCCAAGGTATGCCATGCCTGTTCTGTGTTTTGATTTTGTTTTTTGTTTGTTTGTTTTTTCAGTAAGTTTGAATACAGGAGATTATGCCAAACTCCTGGCTAGTTTATACAATCCATTATCTGTGGTCCTCATTTCATACACACTTGTCATATATTTTTTTCATGCTTTTTGATCCAAGAGCAACTATATCTTTATGCCAGTATGTTGTCAATATTTCATAAAACATCATGGAGGTACTTGAAAATATTTGTGTTTTAAGATCAAATTTTGTTGTAGTTAAGAGATATTTTGATGGAAGTTTTTAGTAATAATAGAAATAAATTGTAACATTATTCTTGCAGTGAAAAAGTAAAAGAAAAATAATATTAGATAGTTTTATTATACATATTTATTAAATTTGTCCAAATAAATAGAATTTAGAATTTGTTATGTGACTTCAAAGCTATTTCAATTTCTAATTAAAATCAAATTTTTGGTTTTTGTTCTTTTTTCAAGTTTATCTATTTCTTAAGGCTCTTAAAAATTCTGTTATTGAAAATGAGAGAAATGGTACTATATATTGCATAGTAATAATTAGTTCCTTTTATCAAACCAATGTGTGTATAATACACTGATAGAAAATTTCTGCTTCCACAGTAGTTAATTAAAAAATGCTTTTGAAGAAATCCATTTATTCTCTCCTTACCATTTGCCTAAAGGCAAAGGAATTTCTACATAGATCAAAGGAATGATTGTAGCTATTTCCCTTGTCTGGGAGTTATGGCAGTCTTTACAGGAAGCTGGTGTAAACATGCTCCGTTTTTACATACTTGTCATTGAATGTTTCACATACTAGACCTTAAGTGATTTTTAAGTTGATGTACATGCTAAACTATAAGTTGTGTGATCATTGTGGAATTTCTAATAATGTAGCTTACTAAATAAATATTGTACTATCATATAAAGGCATATTTTATTTTACTTTTATCATTAATAAAACCTACTTTAACACTATATCTGGGTATTTATATCATTTATGGTATTAAAAGTATAATTCCCATTATATTCTAACATTTAAGATTATTAATTGGTCATTTCAAATATATAATACTCCCATAATTGAAATAAATTTGGTGGTGAACCTCAAGCATAAAATTTCCTGAAATCAATATTCATATAAAGTATTTATGATGATGCCCATAGGTATAATTTACAATGTTAATGTTGAAAATTATGAGTTAGGAGAGGATATGTGTGCTTATTACATAATGATATATTTATGGCTCTTGAACCACTCAAGAAATCTTGGTATCCTGCGAATATACATTAATTTATTTATTAAATATAATTGAATCATTTAGTTACTCTGTATAGTTTATATAATCGATATTATTTTAGTGTATGTTTTTTATACCATAAAAAATTAAATATAGTGAAAAATACTGTACAAATACCCAGATGTGTTAATATTATATATTTTAACATATTACGTAGTGATATTTCATAATCATTGGCCAAAAACAGTGGTTTTCTTTTCTTTTTTTTGTTTTAATACTTTTTTAATGTTTATTTTGAGAGAGACAGAGCACAAGTGGGGGAGGGGCAGAGAGAGAGGGAAACACAGAATCCAAAGCAGGCTTCAGGCTGTAAGCTGTCACCACAGAACCTGACATGGGACTCAAACTCATGAAGCATGAGATCATGACTTGAGCTGAAGTTGGTCACTTAACCAACTGAGCCACCCAGGTGCCCCTAAAAACAGTAGATTTCTTAGATGTCAAAATTATTTTAAAGTCTTTCCTGGGGCGCCTGGGTGGCTCAGTCGGTTAAGCGTCCGACTTCAGCTCAGGTCACGATCTCGCGGTCCGTGAGTTCGAGCCCCGTGTCAGCTCTGGGCTGATGGCTCAGAGCCTGGAGACTGCTTCAGATTCTGTGTCTCCCTCTCTCTCTGCCCCTGCCCCGTTCAAGCTCTGTCTCTCTCTGTCTCAAAAATAAGTAAAACGTTAAAAAAATTTTTTTAAATAAAAGTCTTTCTTGCATCATTTAAAATTTTAAACTCCTAGAAAATATAAATGTTTTTCTTTTTTTTTTTAATGTTTATTTATTTTTGAGAGAGATAGAGCACAAGTGGGGAGGGGCAGAGAGAGAGGAAGACTCAGAATCTGAAGCAGGCTCCTGGCTCTGAGCTGTCAGCACAAAGCCTGATGTGGGGCTTGAACCCATGAACTGTGAGATCTTGAGCTGAAGTCGGATGCTTAACCAACCAGGCACCCTGAAATATAAATGTTTCTAAGTATGTTATGATAACCTACCCATTTTCATGAGAGGTATGGTATTTTATAAACACTTGAAAGAAAACCATCTCGTAAAACACAAGACAATTTTTACAGACCCCTTTTGCCAAATTCAGTATTTTATCCACAAACATTTCTGAACGAAATTGCTTTATAAACTTTCTTTGACAGCTCTGGCTGCTCTTCTTTTTTATGCAATTCAAAGTATACCACGTGACAAAGACTATATATAATGACTTCAGTTGTACTGGTCATCCCTGTTTACCTTTCCCACAAAGTAGCCCCTCTGGTAAGTGTTTCACTTTTTTTTTTTTTTTCCAACGTTTTTTATTTATTTTTGGGACAGAGAGAGACAGAGCATGAACGGGGGAGGGGCAGAGAGAGAGGGAGACACAGAAACAGGCTCCAGGCTCCGAGCCATCAGCCCAGAGCCTGACGCGGGGCTCGAACTCACGGACCGCGAGATCGTGACCTGGCTGAAGTCGGACGCTTAACCGACTGCGCCACCCAGGCACCCCAAGTGTTTCACTTTTAACCCTTAGGAATAATTTGCATTTGGGGCAGAGATACTCATTACTCTATGGCATACCTGTCCTGGTTTATGAGTACCTAACAGAATATTAGCTTGCATGTTTTTCTTCTATTCTTTACATCCCAGTGACTTGATGTTATCTTGATATTTACCCAGTGGACACAACCTACTACAGCATCAGTAATCAAAGCTTTTATAACAAATTCCATAAAGAAAGGCCATCAGTGGTGGTTCCAGATGGTTAAAAAAAAAAAAAAAAAGGAAAAGACATTAATTTCAATTTTTTTCTTTAACTTAACCTTTATGTCATCTTACCATATACCTCAACTACTCCCCTTTCCCAAACTGCAAAAAACATTGGGCCTTGAAGTCTTTTTTCTCCCCAAGCATTTTTCAGTGATTTTTGTGTTTTTATTGTGGTTGTCATTTATTGGTTGGTTGGTTGGTTGTTCCTGGAACCAATGTTTACTTCTTTTATGATTTATCTGCAGTTGATTAGAACTATTGAGCCACAAAACATCCTAATTCATAATCTTGGCAGATACTGTCTTGCAACACTAGAATGGGTTATTTAAAATATCTACTGTGAGATTCTGCTTGAATAGCTGATTCAGCAAATTCCTATGCAGTGTAAATGCAGTTGCTCATTGAACTTTCCAATTGCCAATTTTGTTATAGCAGCATTTTCATGGCCGCTAATTCAGTGACCACCCATGCATCTGCTCTTCAACCTTCAAAATACCTTTTTCTAAATATTCACTACTTTTCCTCTCGTTTTTTCACCAAGTTTATACCTTCAAAAAGTCATTTTAATGGCGTGTGGGAAAAGATTATATAAATGAGTATATTTAATCTGTCATCTTTTATCAGAAGTCAGCAGTATATTTTATGTATAGTAATGGAAAGAATTATTTTTTGGGAAGTATTATAAGAGAAAATTTATTTTACCTTAGAAATTTTGTGAGTGCATATCTTAAAGTCAGGAATGGAAATCCAACACGCAGTAAATATTTTTAAATTAAAGGCAACAGGAGGATTTAAGAATATGGTGGTAATTACTGAGGTGAGCATGCTTTTATTACTTGACTGGATATTCTGTGCTTATTCATATTTTTATCATGGAATTATTCTGTTCTTATTTATTTTGCACTAGAATTGATTTCTCATTCAAGCTGTCAGAGTACACAGTATCCATTCACACCTTGTTACGAATCTGTCAAAAATTAACACTTTTTAAGTGGAGCGCAAGGTGCTGGAAGGTGAGCTGAGGTTCAGTAACGGCCCAAGAGAACGTGAGCAGAGAAGTTTATCACTCTCAGGTCCTGAAGGAAGTGCATGGCATGCCCCAGGGAACCACACAGGAAGGTCTAGGCAGTGTGCAGGCAGAGAAGGTAGAGATACAGGCAGGACCTAGGGTATATTCCTTTTAGGGTTTGTGGGTGGAGTGATTTGCAGTTCCTGAGATAGGCCAGGTTGGAAAACTCAAACCTAAAGAGCAGATTTTGATAAGCTCCTCTGGGGTCTTATCGAAAGTGTGCCAAAGAGGGGGAGCCTGGGTGGCTTAGTCGGTTGAGTGCCTGACTTTGGCTCAGGTTATGATCTCACAGTTTGTGAGTTTGAGCCCTGCGTCAAGCTCTGTGCTGACATCTCAGAGCCTGGAGCCTGCTTCAGGTTCTGTGTCTCCCTTTCTCTCTGCCTCTGCGCCCCTCATGCTCTGTCTCTCAAAAATAAATAAATATTTTTACAAAATTTAAAAAAATAAAAAAAATTTAAAAAAAGGTGTGCAAAAGAGGAAGGCATTGAGAATCAGAAGAGATTGTTGATCACAAGAATCTCTTGTTCCCACAAGGGCTGTTGGGAAAGTCTTATCAAGAATTTACATTCCCTTGTGACCATGTTTTTCTGTCTAGGGAATCTTGTTTGAGGGGCTAGTGTTAAGTTTAAGGCTTCTGCAGGTTCCTGGGCCACACAAAATGGATGCTGAGGCAATTGTACCGTGGAGTATTTTAGCTAAACTTTGCATTCACCTTTAGCTAGAAGAAACAGTGACTACCTTTTGTCTAAGGCAGGCCCAGGGATTGTCAACCTCTGTGAGTCCATAGGATGAAAGCCATTTCCTACTTTCTTGAGTCATTTCTTAATCAGAAATATTTAAATTATATCATTCTTACAGGTGTCTGTCTAATCCCAATTTTGACTGATAGCTTATTATATTGCATCATAATAAGTGAAGAATTCATGCATTTACAAACAGTGATTTGGTTATGTGATTTAATAAAAGAGAATAACTTAAGTGAAACAATCCTTTAGATCAGTTTAATTTTTTTGTTTTTTAATGTTTGTTTATTTTTGAGAGACACAGAGACAGAATATGACTGGGTTAGGGGCAGAGAGAGAGGGAGACACAGAATCTGAAGCAGGCTCCAGGCTCTGAGCTGTCAGCACAGAGCCCGACGTGGGGCTTGAACTCACGAGCTGTGAGATCATGACCTGAACAAAGTTGGATGTGGACGCTCAACCGACTGAGCCACCCAGGCACCCCTAGATCAGTTTAAAACTGTTTCAGAGGAGTACTTTCCTAAAACATAATAGAGTATAATTAAAGCCTGTTTGTAGAGAATTTCTAACATTAGAGTTTACTATATTTCCTTTATTTTTGTTTCAAGTTTTAAAATACTTATAGTTATTTGTGATTATTCTTTCCAGTGATTTTTTTTTCTTTCAAATTAGGTCAGTGATGGAAGGAAGAAAGAAAACTTCCATCCCCATCACACAAATACAATTATAATGGGGTCAGATGAAAAGTTAGTAAGAGATGTCCCAGTTTCTTAACTAAATAAATTGGTTCTTTATACAATAGTACAGTTTTCCTTAGAGGATTCATCAACAAAGAAAGATAGCTCTCCTTTTTGGGATTTTCTGTTTACCATTTGTAAGGTCATATTTCCTGTCAACCAGCAAGAGATTCCAATAGTAATTGTTTTGTCACTCAAAAAAATGAAATATCTGTAACTATTTGGCAACATATAGCCACAAGGCTATCGTAGCAAATTAAAGCCATTTCTGTTCAAGTGACAAATATGCTTTATATCCAAATGGGAATACCCTTTGAAAATAGTTTGTTACTTCATATATTTTTGTTTTCATTAAAGTGACTGAACATTTTATTCTATCATGATTCTCATATTTCAGAAATCATGAAAATTTGTATTCAGATAATTTAACGTTAAAAGTAGTTTTCCTAGTAACAATGCAAATACATTTAATTTATTTAACTAATTTAAATGTTAATAAAATTCACTTAAATAATTACAGTTATAAAAAATGAGTTCCTAGTAAAATAATAAATACATTATCCATGCAGATGAAGTTATTACATTTAATCTAATTTAATGCCAGCATTGAGACTCAAACTCTGTAGATTCGTCTGATAGTAGACTAAATTATTTTTGTTGACAAGAATCTACTTATATTAATGTATAAGGAGCCTATTAGGAAAAGAGTTCATTCTCTAAGAATATCTTTAATAAAATTAGGCCTAATACTTTGTCATAGTTTTTTTTTTTTTTTAAATGTTTATTTATTTTTGACAGAGAGACAGAGCATGCGCAGGGGAGGGGCAGAGACAGAGAGAGAGAGAGAGAGAGACAGAATCTGAAGCAGGCTCCAGGCTCTGAGCTGTCAGCACAGAGCCCGATGCAGGGCTCGAACTCAGAGACAGTGAGATCATGACCTGAGCCGAAGTGAGATGCTCAATCAACTGAACCTCCCAGGCGCCCCGTGTCATAGTTTTCTAAAGCAGATGGTTTTCTATTTTTTTAAATCTTTTTTTTTAATGTTTATTTATTTTTGAGAGACAGAGTGAGAGTAGGGGAGGGGCAGAGAGAGAGGGAGACACAGAATCTGAAGCAGACTCTAGGCTCTGAGCTGTAAGCACAGAGCCCGACGTGGGGCTCAAACTCATGAACGGTGAGATCAAGACCTGAGCTGAAGTCAGATGCTTAACTGACTGAGCCATTCAGGTGCCCCAGGTAGGTCTCATTTTTATAACAGTAATAAATCAGAGGAGAAACTAAATAATAATACATATGTGTCAAAATAAGAATGCCATGGCACAAATGGAAGGAAATGCATCCTTCCCACTTAACAAAACATACCATATGTAGTTCTAACAGAAAATGATATCCATGAGAAATAATAACTCTGCAGTGACAGAGCAAGCAATAGTGATGAAGAATTAGTATATTTGAATAATATGTTCATGGAAGGGACCAGAAGTTTTCATGAAAAGACACATATCCTATGAGAACTGAAAGTTGAAAAAGTATGGTGTTCGGGGAATAGATGGAAGAAATGTAATTGAAATAAGAAATAATAAGTATCATAGTAACACTCTATTTTAATGTTTATTTTTGAGAGAGAGAGGCAAAGAGTGAGCAGGGGAGGGCAGAGAGAGAGGGAGACACAGAATCCAAAGCAGGTTCCAGGCTCTGAGCCATCAGCACAGAGCCCGAAGCGGGGCTCGAAATCACAACCTGTGAGATCATGACCTGAGCTGAAGTTGAATGCTCAACTGACTGAGTCACCCAGGCGCCCCACACTCTATTTTAAACCCTGGCCTGGAGACAGTGACTTAGTTATATACATATCTATGTATTTATATCTGTATCTATATCTCTAACCTGGTCATCTTGAACATCAGTCCCATGGAACATGTTTCCACCATTTTAATGATGAAGAAATTTAAGGATAGCAAATTAAAATGACTTATTTAAGGTTGCAAAATTAGTAATTTCAGTGTCTAGATTTAGAATTGATTGTGTCTAGTTTGAGTCCAAAATGAGTGCTTACTCTCTACAGAATCTTAGGTTTCCTCAGTGATGCTTCCGGTGCTACTGGTGATAAAGCAGTATTGAAGGTGTGATCAAATTATTTGGGGGTAGAGGACACTGTGTAAATTATTTTTCAAAAATATTACATCTTGCACCCCCCAAACCAAGATGGGGAGAGTATTGTCCCTATCACATTGACACTCTCTGTGATTAGCCATTGCATCATTGTTCATGAAATCTATTTCCCCAACTCTGGATGTTAGGTTCATCCGTGTGATTTGCATTGCTCCATAAGATGTTAACAGTTGTTATGGCATCAGAAGCTTGAATTGTATTTGGGTGGTTGTTCCTGTCCTCTTGTAAATCTGCTATTGTCCTGTGAAGAAATGGTCCAGATAACCCATTGATTGAAGGAGGATAGGAGACACATGAGCAGACGTAAACTTTGGAGCCAAGCCAAGCTGAGTTCTGCCTTTATTGATTAATCCCCTGCCAATTAGCAGATAGATAAGAGAGAATAAGTGGTTATTATTTCAAATAGTTGAGTTTTAAGATGGTTTGTTAAACAGAATTTTTGTAGAAATAGCTGACAGACATAGTCACTAGCAATATACTTCAACTTTAGAATTTCTATTTTAATACTTGCATATATTAGAATTCCAAAAATATTTTCTCAAAATAGGTTACTGATCCTTAGAGAAATAGAAAACCACTTTTTTTTTATATTATGCCATCTTTAAATTCATTGATGCATCATGAAAATGTTAACTGTTCATCACATTTTTGCATATTTTATTCTGATCTATATTCCTCTAAATGCAATCGAAGCTATATGTAACTGATTCTTAATCAAAACATTGAATAGACATTTCAGCAATCTGTCCACTTAAATCTGCAATCACTAAACTACAAAAAAATTAGAGATTTTTATGAGAAGAGAGGTAAATTTTGCCTCATTACTTTCCTAAAAAAATAGTTCAGAGAGAATATCAGGGAACTGAAGTATGCAAAAAGAATCCTATAGGTATTAATCAAAAGGTGTATCGTCATTAACATAAATGAGCAGCTGAAACCAAACATAGCCAATTTCATGGAGCTATGTGGCTAGACATACTACACTCTTAGTTCTGGTAACAGAAACTGACATTTAACGAATAAAAATTATTCACAAACTTTTCTATTCCTTATTAAGTTTTGAAATGTTTGTGTGTGTCTGTAACTGCAGCATTGCAACACTTTAATGTCAAATGAACACTTTCATTGAATGTGACATAAATGAGTAATATCTCAAAATAATCAACTACTATAATATATTCAACTATTTATAAAAAATTCCAAAAACCTATTACTGTCTCTTAGCTTGTGACTAGTTAGGAAAAACATGCACATGTTTATACCTGAAAGTCTTTTTTTCTCATACTTAAATTTATTAGTAATTATCTTTAGGGGAAAAAAGTTTCTGCTTTCTCATAAGTTGCCGGATATAGTCAACATTATGGTTGGTTTTAATAATGAGTACCTGAACACTGCTAGAATCCACACTTTGGTTAATTAGACATCAAGGAATCTGGCATTCTTTAAATTAGTGTATTTGCTAAGTTTATTTGCATTTTTTATTAACAGCATTTACGTGGCCCATTTTATGACTCAGGTGTTTTTTATTATTATTTTTATTTTTTATTAACTACTTACATATATTAGCTTATTTAATTAATGTGGTCTTCCTAACCTATGACTTAACAAGAGTAGAAATAATTCAGTGAATTCCAAAAAATATGCAAGACAAAATAACACCAGAAACAACTCCAATATCAGACACGTGACTTAGATCAAAGTCAACAACTTTTTTCAGTAAATCTCATATATTTTAGGCTTATAAAGCCACAAAGTCTCTCTGGTAGTTAAAGTCTGCCAATGTTGTGCTAAAACAACTATAGACAACATGTAAATAAGTGGGCATTGGTCCGATAAAACTTGCTTTATAAAATGAGGTAATGGGCTGGGTTGAGCCAGTGGGTCACAGTTAGGTGTCCCCTAACTTAGATGGTAAGCGATGGATATGATTCTGGTCATATGAAAGTATAAAGGAAACCAAGGACATTGGCACTAAACACTCCAAACCTTGTTTCCTTGAGACCTGTTCCTTTTTGGGGAACTAAAAGCATTCCATGTTCATTAAATTAAAAAGCAGAAAAAGGAACTGTGGTAAAAGATAAAACAAAATCATACATGGTACCACAGGTGAATATAATGGAATCATATCATTTTGTGATATGTAAAGCCAAAACAAACATTCCTTTTTTTCCATTGGCAGTATATGAAAAGGACTCAAGGAAATGAAAGTTCATTTTGAAAAGAGGTGGTAGTTATAAAGATATTAAATCATTTCCACAGATTTTACCTGTGATTGTAGACAATTACTTTGTCAGGATATTTTCTTGGCTTCATGACTGTAGTTGATAAAAGTAAAAAGATCATAGCAAATCTTTTTCTAATCTTGAATTTTGAAAATATAGTAACTCAAAAACACTAACAGCAGGATAGTAACACCACTTTTACATATGAAAGAGATCACATTTAGTTTCCATCTTGATGAGAAATTTATGACTTCTGGTGTATTTGGCTAGCAGAGAGGAATAGAACAGCATGGCCCTGGTAGAAAGAATTAAATACGTCAGTATACATATTGTGCCAAGCAAATGGAACAATTTACAGATTGGGAGCAGTGCAAAGTGTTGTCATTCTGGGCTAGAGCAACATCTATCTTTTTATACAGAAATAGAACATTCTGTTCAGTGTGTTCCAGCCTTGGCTCTCAGTTCCTAAGATAAATCTCAACCCAGAACAAGTCAGTGATAGGATACAGCAGAGAGCATAATAGAGGCTTGACAATGCAGTGATTAGTTACTTAACCTGAGAACTCAGAGACTAATCCATATGATAGAACATACAGAAAACAAATTGGATATGCAAATGTTTCCTATGTTTGAAATGACCCACATTATAAATAACCCTGCCAATTTACATATTGAAAATTAATAAATGTACATGTTCTTTAAATATGGCATTTTAATCCTCAATACTTTGGGTCAGACTGTTAACAAATAGTCATATAATCCAATTTATTTGTGGAAAATGAAAAAAAAAAACAGATTGTTCACTTTATTTTTTAGTATTTTTTTAATGTTTGTTTATTTTTGGGAGAAAGAGACAGGATGAGCAGGGGAGGGGCAGAGAGAGAAAGAGACACAGAGTCCAAAGCAGGCTCCAGTCTCTGAGTTGTCAGCACAGAGCCCTACATGGGGCTCAAACGCACAAACTCCAAGATCATGACTTGAGCTGAAGTCGGATGCTTAACTGGCTGAGCCACCCAGGTGCCCCAGATTGTTCACTTTAGGCAATAACTTACATATGACCAAATGACAGATTCCCTTGGGTTTTCATAAAACTTTGTTAATATAATTAACAAAGACACTCTTGGATTCCTTTACAGTTGATTGTTTATATGTCTGTGTCCCTTGAAAGAACTAGAGCTACTTGAAGATACAAATTGTTGGAATTTGTATATCTAATACCATAGTTGGGATGGCATATATCCAGTATTCAGTAAGTAATTGTAAAATTACTTCAATTGAATATAACTTTTTGTTTTTGTTGTTTCTGGAATAAGATAATATATATGGGAAGCACTCTTTTTTTTTTTTTTTTAATGTTTCTGATTCCAAGTTAGTTTCGAGGGTTTATATGTCTTGGGTTAAAGTAGCAGTTGAGAAGCACTGTCTATTATAGCATTTTCTGTGAAACCAAGTAAAAGATCAAAACTCATGAATCCTAGACATTCAGATACATAAACTATGATATTTAAAAACCAAGAAAGAATTTCCACTATCCATATGATAAAAATGAATTCAAAATATTCTTACCCAGGCTTTCTCTCATGTCAAAATAGTGTTTTGTTTTAAAGCATTAATTCATCTGAAAACAAAACAAAACTGTTCTAAGAATCAGAGACCCAGTGTCATACATTTGAGTAAATAGTTCACTGAAATAGATGCATAAACCACAAAATTCACAGACTACCCAATATACTAGTGTAATATATTAGAGAAAAGATTATGCTGATGTATTGAATTTACAGTAAATAAAAGAGTTCAGAGGTTTCTTGTAAATACCAGAAGCATCACCACTGTTTTAAGTTTAAGCATGTGTAGGATAAACGATAAAAGTGACTTTTCATTCACGGATAGATCCTTCAGATAACCAGATTTGGTGGTGGCATCATTCAAAATGTCCAAGCAGAGGACCTGAACAAATATTTTTCCAAAGAAAAGGTGCAAATGGCCAAAGGTACATGAAAATAGTGCTTAACATTACATCACTGAGTCATCAGGAAAATGCAATGCAACTGAGAACCACAGTGAACTATCATCTCACACCTGGTAGATAGCTCTTATTAAAAAGACAAAAGATGACAAGTGTTGGGAAGATGGGAGAAAAGGCAATCAATGTATGCTGTTGGTTGGAATGCAAATTCCTGCAGCCAGTGTGGAAAATAACTTAGAGATTCCGCAAAGAGTTATTCTGCTATAAAAAGAATATCCTGCCATTTGCAGCAATATGGATGGACTTTGAGGGTATTACCAAAGTGAAATAAGTCAAAGGGAGAAACACAAATACTGCATGATCTCACTAATACATGAAACCTAAAAAAAGCCAAAGTCCTGGAAAGAGTACATTGGTGATTGCCAGGGGCTGGGTGTGGGGAAAATCAGGAAATAATGGTCAAAGAGTACAAACTACCTTTTATAAGATGAATAAATTCTAAGGATTTAATGTTCAGCTTGGTGACTATTTTTAATCATATTACATAATATACTTAAAATCTTAAATACTTAAGATCTTAAATGTTCTCACTCACACACACAAAGGTTAAGTGGGGTGATGGATGTGTTAATTAACATTACTGTGGTAATCTTTTCACAATATATATGTGTATCAAATTATCTTAAATTACACAGTATTTATTATGTGTCAATTACATCTTTAAAAAGTTCGGGGGTGGGGGGGAAGGGAGGAGCCACCAGAAGAATAGGATACTGAGGAAATGCATAATGTCATGATATAATTTCAGTAATTTTTTTAATTCTTAAATTTGGTGGGTCATTTAATGGTCTTAGTTTGCTCACAGTCAAGACAGATGAATGTATGTAAATAAATAAATTACATAAAGTACAAAGTGTGTTCAAAAAGCCACTGGCAGAAATCAAAATGATTTTGTTGAATCAGCAAGCAAAACTAATTTTTGACTACTTTATGACCTCTTCTAAAGTTTTTTTCATTGGCAACATAAAGATATGAAATGAGCAGGGGCTGTAGGTAATGGACCAGAGTGTGATTCCACCACCCTTCCATGTACATAAGCTTGGACATAGTGTATTATGTTACCTAATATCTTTGAGCCTGTCATAACTAATTTGTGAAAAAAGAAAACATTTTCTTGCTTCATTATAATACACTATTTAGGAAATGTATCAAAAAAACGTGTCCAGGCTCATTAAAATGGTCATCACTATAAGTTTTTAAATATTTCATTGATGCTGTTCATACTAGGTATGAATACTATGCTCGTACTATGGCAGGGATCAAGATCACACAGGTTGATGACACAGTGCAACTTATGTTTCAAAAAATCCTGAAAATACACCAGTGCTAGAGGAAAAGTGAAAGTTATTTGGGCAGGAAAAAAAAAAAAAACACCATAGAAATGTGTGAAGTAAGTTAAGCTGTGAAAATAAAAGTACCAGGCTGAGGCAGGTGTGCAGTTGGCAGGCCTGGAGGGTGTGAGTCCTCAGCCACCTGGCCAGCCTGCCTGAGAAGAAGTGATAGCAGGAGCCCACCGCTGTCTGTGCTGCCTCCACCTCTGTCGCTGGGAGGTCTGAGTGCCAGCCTGCAGCCATGGCTTACTGCTTGTGGGAAGGGAAGGGTCAAATCATGTTTGTGAACAAAGAAGACCATGAAACTCTGAGCAATGCCGAGCTGGTGGCTAATGATAGATAGCTATGATCCATAAGAGGAGCACGGATTGATCCTACCAAATGGAGACATTAACTGGAATTGCCCATGCCTTGGTGAAATGGCCAGTGGCCCCTGTGGGGAATAGTTCAAGTCGGCCTTTTCCTGCTTCCTGACAAGGAGTCAGACCATGTATATCACTTCTGGGCCATGCAGGAATGCATGCAAAAATACCCTGACCTCTATCCCCAGGAAGATGAGGAGGAGAAGGAGAAGCCAGCAGAACCTTTACAAGAGGGAGATCCCACTGAGGCCACTACAACCAAAGAAGAGGAAGGGTCAAGCTAATGAAGGTCACAGGCACTGAACTCCAGTCCTTCTGCTGCAAAATGATGTGAACCTTTTGCAAAATGCCTTTTGTTCATTCTCTGAGAAGGTGCCTTTCCAAACTCTACTGTTCTGTCCACTATAATCTGAAAAATAACTTTTTTCGATGAGGGTCTTGGTCCTTTGACACATACAGTGGGAAAACTATGTATGTCTTACATAAACCTATTGGCAAATGTGACTGTCAGTTTTGAATCCTCAGATTACTCTGAATTTTGTCACTTTGAAATAATGTGCTGACTATGCTCAGCAACCAAAAATCGTTATTTGGGAGTGTCTTGTGAGTGAGCTGATTTATTTGATTATATTCCTTTTAGTAGATTTTATACCCTTTTGGGAAATGAAACAGAAACAGAAACATCTTCCTTTAAAAATTCTGGAGCGGGGCCATTCCCAATATAAGAGGCCAGATGATCAGATACTTATTTCTCAAGATCTGTCTTGACTGTGTTTCATCTCTGATACATTTTGGTTTCCATTTTTGCATAGAGCTCCAGGTTTTCTGTGTTTGGAAATTTGAGCTTTGGACCCTCTGAGTGAAAACCCCTTTCTAAGTGAAGAGAAAGGCTGGTTTTGCTGTTCTTGTTATTCCAAAAGCCCTGGTTTGGGGTATGTGTTCACAATGGCTCTGTACCAGCCTGTTCAGATGCATGTTCTTGAGAGGTGAGGACCTAATTGCTACCGAAGTAGCAGCCAAGAGAAGAAATGATGTAAATTAAGTAGTCAATTGAAAGGAAAACGTGACTTTTACCTGAAAAAAAAGTGAATGTCAGATAAGAGTACTCAAACAATAAAGGAAAGAGAGAGTAGAGTGTAGAAATTTTGTGAACTTAAAGTAGAGATCCAGTTTATGGGAATATGCACTCAGCATCTAGCTAGTAGTTAGATGAAGGGAAAACGATGGCATAAATGCATAGACAGATTTGAGAAATACTGTAAGGTTAGAATGAATTTGTTGGGGTCAATGAATAGGGAATAGAATAATTCCCTATACATGAGTTCTCTGAGGAGGTTTTCTTAAGGAATAACATAGGTATATGGAAAGCATAAGGGAGCTAAATGAGTTTTGAAATGGACGTTTTCAGTGTTGGGTCACTCTGTGTGTGTGCGTGTGTACACATAGAGAGAGGGAATATGTGATACATTTTGATGCTAAATTTAGAACTCTTACGTGGAATAAAACACAATTGAAGTTTTTTTTTAAGTTTATTTATTTTGAGAGAGAGAGAGTAGCATAAGCAGGGGCAGGGCAGAGAGAGAAACAGAGAGAGAATCCCAAGCAGGCTCTGCACTGCCAGTGTGGAGTCCAATGCCAGGCTTGATCCCACAAGCTGTGGAATCATGACCTGAGCCAAAATCAAGAGTTGGATGCTTAACCAACTGAGCCATCCAGGCACCCTGCAATTGAAATTGT
Organism: Panthera tigris; assembly: GCF_018350195.1. Lineage (NCBI taxonomy): Eukaryota > Metazoa > Chordata > Mammalia > Carnivora > Felidae > Panthera > Panthera tigris. Next base: position 58,709,983 of record NC_056660.1, read on the forward strand.
TTAAGTATATTGAATGCCATCTCAGCAATGCATTTTCTATGCATTGGTTGTCACTATTTTCAAACATTTGTAATCAAAGTGATTGAGACTTTTATTGGTATCAACTAAAATACATGAAACACATTTTTCTCTTGATCAATGTTGATAGGTTAAAAGTAAAAATATGATAGTTTTTCTTCCTAAAAATATGAAGGGTAGATTTTTATTTCGGTTAGTCCATGTAAAAGAGAAAAGAACCACTGGCGGCTTCTGTACTGTGGTTTCAGATGGTCACTGAACATCCTTTCACTTAATTTATTCTCATTGCTTCTGGCCCAGTTCTGTCATTGACTTGAAAGACTTTTCACATAAATGACACTAATGCTCTTTCACACTGAGTGCTGGCAGCTCACATAGGAATATCATCTAGAAAGTATTTTTTATCAACTTTTGATTTGTTTTATATGAGAATTGCAAGTGAGTTCACTATGAGTTATTCTTCGAGTATGAGAGGACTAAATCAAATTGATCACTGTTGGAATAAAAATTAATAGAAAAAAGTAGAACTATATCTTGAATCATCTATATTTCATTTTATAACTAAATTTTAATATCAATTTATGAAGTGTGTATTTACTTAAATTAATCAATGTTTACATAGTGCTTTTGAATGAATAAACCATACATACATACACACACAAGATACACACATCTATTGGAGGAGTCAACATGGCAGAGACACAGGGGGCCCAAAATTCCCTTGTCTCTCAAACACAGTAGTATTGAGGCCAGAAGACTTGGAATTCCAGGAATCCGAGCCACAGAGTGATAGAAACATCTCCAGGGGCCCATGGAGACAGCTTGGTGAGACTGAGGTGCATGCTTGAGAATTGGGAGAGATAAAACAGGCACCATATGCACAGCGCTGGGGTAACCCCTTTAGTGGAGAGACAAAAGGAAGAGAAGGAGAGGCTGTTGAAGTATGGGATTGTATTTGGACAAGAGAAAAACCTCTCTGGACCACCAACTGGGGAACAGAAAAAATGGAGAGAGAGCCAGTCTCTAACTTGCAAACAGCCTTAGGAATGATGATCTAGGATTGTGCTACTTTCTCTGGACTGGAGCCAGCTGCTGGTGTGCATGCCTGGCCCGGGTCAGGAGGAAGGGGAAGCCAGCCCCAGCTCAGTGGTGAGCTCAGAGGCACATTGGGAGAGCAATATCCTCTCTCTAGTGCTGTGGGAAGGTGTATTGCTGCTCCAAGGGCAAAAATCTCTGCAGGCATCAGCCAGAGGCCCTTTGTCAGCTAGGGAAGTGGCATTACCCCAGAACTGGGGCATGGAGTGGGATCCTTTAAGACATCTGGGCTTGAATCCCAGCCAAATTCCTGGGAGGTGCAGGAGTCTGTGGAGCGGGACAAACTGGCCTGCTTGTGCCCCTGTAGCGCTGTGAGGATGGGCTGAACAAAGTGGTTTGGGACACCCGGTCCATACTTATATCAGACACCCTGGGGTGTCTCCATTTTTCTTCCCATCACCAACACGGTGGGGCTTCAGGGAACAGAACAGCAGGCCCCCAGTGAAGACATGACCTGCTTACACCTAACCCCACCCCTCCATGCCTGGTAACTGCATATCTACAGGAGTGAGATTGACACTGACCAAACCAGAAGGGCCCTTCTTCAAACCAGCACAGCCACTGGTTACAAGGCACCATCAGACAACAGTCCAGCAGTTTTGCATTTTCTGATTTGATTTTTGGTCAGTTCTTACTTTATATATTCTCTCTCTCTCTCTCTCTCTCTCTCTCTCTCTCTCTCTCTCTCCCCTTCCCTTCCCTTCCCTTCCCTTCCCTTCCCTTCCCTTCCCTTCCCTTCCCTTCCCTTCCTTCCCCCATCTCTAGATTAAGCCGTATGTTTCTCTGATTCTCTGTTCTCTGCCTGGTCAATTGTTTTTCTCCCTGCCTCTGTCATTTCTATCTTTGTATGGGATAAGGCTTAGTCCACCACCACCTGGTTTCAATTTTTTCCAGGGTTACTTCAATGAACAAATCAAAGCACACCCGATGGAAGGTCCAAACCACCCCTATGAGTGGAGGCAGAGATAAAGCAACTGGAGTCGCAACAACAGAGAGCAAGCAACACACTCCAAAAACATTTCCTCAAGGGCCAGGCCCTGGACAATATATGACCCCTTTTTAATATAGTAGTACTCTCAGGTGCAAGACACATAACAAGCTATTAAAACACATAAAGGACAGGAAACTAGCCAAAATAATGAAATGGAAGAATTCTCAAAAGAGATTCCAGGAAGAAATGACAGCCAGAGAATTGCTCAAAACAGATATAAACAATGTATCTGAACAAGAATTTAGAATAATAGCCATAAGACTAATAGCTTGGGTTGAAAAATGCATAGAAGACAGCAGAGAATCTATTACTGCAGAGATCAAGGACCTAAGAAATAGTCATGACAAATTAGGAAATGCTGTAAATGAAATGCAAAGTAAACTAGATGCAGTGTCAGCAAGGATGGAGGAAGCAGACAGGAGAATAAGTGAAATAGAAGATAAAATTATGGAAAATGATGAAGCTGAGAAAAAGATAGGAAAATATAGACCATGAGATAAGAATTAGAGACCTAAGTGATTCAGTGAAATGAAATAATACACATACCATAGGAGTTCTAGAAGAAGAAGAAGAAGAGAGAGAAAGGGGCAGAAGGTTTAATTTGAACAGATTATAGCTAAGAACTTCCCTAATCTGGGGAAGGAAACAGACATCCAAGTCCAGAAGGCACAGAGAACTCCCTTCAGAACCAACAAGAACAGGTCAACTCCAGTGCATATCATAGTGAGACTGGCAATATACAAAGATAAAGAGAGAATTCAGAAAGCAGCTAGGGACAAACAGGCCTTAACTTACAAGGGTAGGCAAATAAGGGTAGTAGCAGACCTGTCCACTGAAACTTGGGAGTGGCAGGAAATACTCAATGTGCTGAATAGGAAAAATATGCAGCCAGAATCGTTTATCCAGCAAGACTGTCATCAGAATAGAAGGACAGATAAAGGCTTTCCCAGACAAACAAAAACTGAAGGAGTTCATGACCACTAAACCAGCTCTGTAGGAAATCCCAAGGTGGACTCTGAGTGGAATGCTGCAAAGAATACAAAGGACCAGAGAAATCACCACAATCATGAAACCTATAGATAACACAATGATACTAAATCCATATCTTTCAATAATCACTCTGAATGTAAATGGACTAATTGCCCCAATCAGAAGACATAGAGTATCAGAATTGATAAAAAAAACAATACCCATCTATATGCTGTCTACCAGAGCCTCATTGTAGATCTGAGGACACCTTCAAATTGAAAGTGAGGAGATGGAGAACCATCTATCTTGCTACTGGAAGTCAAAAGAAAGCTGGAGTAGCCATACTTATATCAGACAAACTAGATTTTAAACTAAAGACTAACGAGAGATGAAGAGGGGCATTATGTCATAATTAAGGGATCTATCCATCAATAAAAGGTAGCAATTATAAATGTTTATACCCCCAACTTAGAAGAACCCCAAATATATAAATCAGTTAATCACAAACATAAGCAGTTTTACTAATACAGTAATTTTAAGTGACCTTAATACTCAACTTATAGCAAGGATCATCTAGGCAGAAAATCAATAAAGAAACATTGGCTTTGAATGATACACTGGACCAAATGGACTTGAATGATACACTGGACCAGATGGGATGAACTTTTCATCCCAAAGCAGCAGAATATATATTCTTCTTTAGAAGACGAATATATTCTTCCAGAAGAAGATGTATTCTCCAAAATAGATCACATAGTGGGTCACAAAATAGCCCTCAATAAGTATAAAATAATTGAGATCATACCATGTACATTTTCAGATTACAACACTATGAAACTTGAAATCAACCACAAGAAAAAATTTGGAAAGCCTGCAAATGCATGGAGGTTAAAGAACATCCCACTAAAGAATGAATGGGTCAACCAGGTAGTTAAAGAAGAAATTAAAAAATATATGGAAGCAAATGAAAATGAAAACACGATAGTCCAAACCCTTTGGGATGCAGTAAAGGCAGTCCTAAGAGGAAAATACATTGCAATCCAGGCCTATCTTAAGAAAGAAGAAAAATCCCAAATACAGAACTTAACCTCACATCTAAAGGAAATAGAAGCAGACCAGCAAAGAAACCCTAAAGCCAGCATAAGAAGAGAAGAGAGAAAAAAATAAAGATTAGAGCAGAAATAGACAATATAGAATAAAAAGAAAAACAGAACAGATCAATGAATCTAAGAGCTGGGTTTTTGAAAGAATAAAGAAAATTGATAAACTCCTAGCCAGACTTCTCAAAAAGAAAAGAGAGAGAACCCAAATAGATAAAATCACAAATGAAAGAGGAGAGATCACAACCACACCACAGAAATAGAAACAGTTATTAGAGAATACTATGAAAAATTATATGCCAACAAACCTGAAAATCTAGAAGAAATGAACAAATTCGTAGACACCCACACACTACCAAAATTCAAACAGGAAGAAATAGAAAATATGAATACACACATAACCAGCAAAGAAATGAATCAGTTATCAAAAATCTCCCAACAAATAAGAGTCCGGGACAAGATGACTTCCCAGAGGAATTCTACCAGACGTTTAAAGCAGAGTTAATACCTGTAATTCTCAGGCTGTTCCAAAAAATAGAAGTGGAAGGAAAGTTTCAGAACTCTTTATATGAAGCCAGCATTACCTTGATTCCCAAACCAGACAGAGACCCCATGAAAAAGAAGAATTATAGGCCAATATCCCTGATGGACATGGATGCAGAAATTATCAACAAGATTGTAGTAAATTGAATTCAACAGTGTATTAAAGGAATTATTCACCATGATCAGATCGGATTCATTCCTGGGCTTCAGGGCTGATTCAGTATTCACAAATCAATCAATGTGATACATCGCATCATTACAAGAAAGGATGAGAACCATATGATCCTGTTAATAGATTCAGAAAAGCATTTGACAAAATACAGCATCCTTTCTTAATAAAAACCCTCAGGAAACTTGGAATAGAAAGGACACACCTTAACATCATAAAAGCCATATATGAAAGGCCCACAGGTAATATCATTTTCAATGGGGAAAAACTGAGAGCTTTCCCCCTGAGATCAGGAACATGACAGGGATGTCCACTCTCACCAATGTTGTTTAACATAGTGTTGGAAGTCCTAGCCTCTGCAATAAAACAACAAAAGGAAATAAAAGGCATCCAAAGCAGCAAAGAAGTCAAACTTTCACCTTTTGCAGATGACATGATACTCTACGTGGAAAACCCAAAAGACTCCACCAAAAAACTGCCACAATTGATCCATGAATTCAGCAAAGTCACAGGATATAAAATCAGTGTACAGAAATTGGTTGCATTTCTATACACCAATAATGAAGCGACAGAAAGAGAAATCAAGAAAACGATCCCATTTACAATTGCACCAAGAACCATAAAATACCTGGGAATAAACCCACCAAAGAGGTAAGATATCTGTATGTTGAAAACTTATGAAAGAAATTGAAGACACAAAGAAATGGAAAAACATTCCATGCTCATGGATTGGAAGAACAAATATTGTTAAAATATTGGTACTACCCAAAGCAATATAGACATTCAATCCAGTACCAATCAAAATTGCACTGGCATTCTTCTCAGAGCTAGAACAAACAATCCTAAAATATTTATGGAACTACAGAAGACCCTGAATAACTAAAGTAATGTTGAAAAAACCAAAGCTGGAGGCATCATAATCTCATAGCCTGTACTACAAAGCTATAATCATCAAGAAAGTATGGTATTGGCACAAAAACAGACATAATGGAATAGAATAGAGAACCCAGAATCGGATGCACAAATGTAAGGCCAACTAATCTTGACAAAGAAGCAAAGAGAATCCAGTGGATAAATGACGGTCTCTTTAGAAAATAGTGCTGGGAGAACTGGACTGCAACATACAGAAGAACGAAACTGGACCACTTTATTACACCATACATAAAAATATACTCAAAATGGATGAAAGACTTAAATGTGAGACAGGAAACCATCAAAACCCTAGAGGAGAAAACAGGCAGCAACCTCTTTGACCTCAGTCGCAGCAAATTTTACTTGACATGTCTCCAAAGGCAAGGGAAAGAAAAGCAAAAATGAACTATTGGGACCTCATGAAGATTGAAAGCTTCTGCACAGCAAAGGAAACAATCAACAAAACTAAAAGGCAACAGACAGAATGGGAGAAGATATTTGCAAAAGAAATATCGGATAAAGGGTTAGTATCCAAAATCTATAAAGAACTTACCAAACTCAACATCTGAGAAACAGTGAAGAAATGGGAAGAAGACATGAATAGACACTTTTCTAAAGAATACATCCAGATGGCCAACAGACACATGAAATGATGCTCAACATCGCTCATCATCAGGAAAATACAAATCAAAACCATATTGAGATACCACCTTACACCAGTCAGTGGCTAAAATTAACAACTTAAGAAACAACAGATGATGGTGAGGATATAGAGAAATGGGAACACTCTTGCACCGTTGGTGGGAATGCAAACTGGTGTAGCCACTCTGGAAAACAGTGTGGAGGTTTCTCAAAAAATTAAAAATAGAATTACCCTACGACCCAGCAATAGCACCACTAGGAATTTAGCCAAAGGATAGAGGAGTACTGATTTATAGGGGCACATGTCCCTCAATGTTTATAGCATCCCTATCAACAAGAGCCAAATTATGGAAAGAGCCCAAATGTCTATCCACTGATGAATAGATAAAGAAGATGTGCTATGGAATGGAATGGAAAACTACTTGGCAATGAGAAAAAATGTAATCTTGCCATTTGCAACGATGTGGATGGAACTGGAGAGTGTTATGCTAAGTAAAATAAGTTACTCATAAAAAGACAGATATCATATGTTTTCACTCATATGTGAAATTTGAGAAACTAAACAGAAGGGGGAGGGGAAGGGTAAAAAAAAATAGTTTCAAATGGAGAGGGAGCCAAAACTTAAGAGATTCTTAAATACAGAGAACAAACTGAGGGCTGATGGCCAGGGAAGGAGAGAAGGAAAATGGGTGATGGGCATTGAGGAAGGCACTTGTTGGGATGAGCACTGGGTGTTGTATGTTAGTGATGAATCATGGGTGTCTACTCCTGAAGCCAAGAGCACACTGTATATGCTCTATGTTAGCTAACTTGACAATAAATTATATTAAGAAAAACCACAAAGTGATGCACACATCTAATAACAGAAAGCAGTACAAAATATTATAAAATTACATAATAGAGATCCCTGTGACATTCTAATATACCCTCTCCCCAGAGGCAAGAATGTTAATGGTTCTTGTTGATCCTTTTGGAAATAATAGTATAAGCATACCCCAGAAAGGATTCGAATGTGTTTCTTACTATTTTCAAATGAAAGAAAGTTACTGTCTACAATATTTTAAACTATGAACTTTTTATTTTTAAAAAAGTTATCAATTCTAACTCTTATAGATGTGGTCTTCTGGGCTGTCAACCCATTAGGTTATACCATGAACCCATTCTAAAGGTGTCCCACAAGGCTATAATTGACTGCTGTGATTTAAACTTTAAATCACATGCAGATATTATTTAAGCACTTTTTTCATCCTCTGTAAAATTGGAAAAATAGTATGTAAGTTACAGTGTTTCTGAAAATCTCTGAAAAAATATCCAACCCAGACTTAGTTACTCCCAAATAAATACTACTTCTATTGTAAGGCACATTCTCAAGAAGCTAATGGCCAAGTATATTGTTTTAAAACTTTCATGAGCCAACACTACACAGATCATGCCTTGGATTAACAGCATTTTTCAGTCTCACACACATAGGAAAACATGCAAAATTGTACCTGGAGGACTAGATGTACACTACAATCTTAATGAATTCCATCCTGCACTTCAACTAGGTTTACCTTATATTCAGTAGAAGTTACAACTGCCCTGGCCATCCACAATCCTCTCCATTCTAAAATTTACTCAGAAATTGTTTATTTCCATTGCAGTATCAACGATATGTATGGATTTGCTATTCTTTTCTTATTAACCACTTAAATGGTGATCATGTTTTCTGCTCACTTCATTGATTCTGTCATGGTCACATTAAAAATTTTGTCAATGAATAAATCATGCCATCTATAATATATTTTGAAATATTTCACTCTTAACTATTTCAAGTCATTTTTTTCAGCTGACTGATTATCAGGTCATCTGTTAAGGGTGCTTTGTTAAAATATACTGCTAGATCTCACCAGAATAATGAAATATTCATAGATTCCAATACCTTTTTTTTCTTTACTATTTTCATTATCCTGTTTTTTTTTTTTTTTTCTCTATGCGCAGACTAATACCTGTGACTTATAAGAACAGGTACACAGTTGCAAATTATCTGATCCCCTTGTCTCACTTTTTTCTCACTCACCAATGAAACTCGACCTCTAGGTAAATCCTACAATTTATTCTGTCCTGGTGATCGTTGAAAGAAGAGAATCAAACATAATTTAAATTCTCTTTTTTAAATTTTTTGATGTTTTATTCATTTTTGAGAGAGAGACAGAGAGCAAGCAGGGGGTGGGGGCAGAGAGACAGGGAGACATAGAATCTGAAGCAGGCTCCAGGCTCCGGGCTGTCAGCACAGAGCCCGACATGGGGCTTGAACTCAGGGACCATGAGATCATGACCTGAGCCGATGTCAGAGGCTTAACTGACTGAGCCACCCAGGTGCCCTTATAATTTAAATTCTTCATTTCACACATCAATTTGGACTTGGTATTTTTCTTGAAATACTTTTTTCCCCTAAAATTTGGTGGGAGACAATACTCCATAATATTTTCACATCTCTTTATTATTTGGGATTTAGGCATAAAAAAAACTTGTAGACTTGGTAAAAAATTGATTGTATGGTAAATATGCCCTGGAAGCTAGAGATTAACTATTTCTTAGAAATGATTTATAGACCTATTTCCCCAGAAACCAGTTACTTACAGTTCAGTAAAGTGAAGCTAGACACTTTTTTCCTCCCCACTATGCTCATTCCCTCATGATGATTCATTTATATTCCAAAGTAAAGGTGCTAATGAATGCTACTAACTTCTACTGAATACTGTGGACTAATCATATTCCACTGACTCTTAGCGGAAAACACACATGCACACACAAACATACACGTACGTATCTACTTCATTCCTAACTTGGGTGACATAAACTAATACCAGATTCCTAACTTTTGGGTCTGTTACCAAATATTGATACTAAGTATAGTATCAATGGGGTTATAGTTGGAAACATGATTCACTTGAGGTGTTTTAAGTAGTAAGATATTTAGAGAATCTTACACAATCAGTATAAGGACGGGATGAGTGAAAGGTGGAAATCTAGGTGTTTAGAAAGTCCTTAAATTTCTAGGAACCTACAACCAGTGTCTACCTTACCTTCAGCAAAGAAACAAATGATTCGCAACAACTCAACCAGAAACTAAAAGTTTTATCTTGCTTAGTGCCTATGTGGTTTTTTATAACTACAGCTGGAAAATAATGTCCTCTCTTCTGTCTTCCGAATTTTGCAAAACATGTTTCAATCTAACCTAAAGGCCTGCTTTCAAGGAATATTGGTCTATGCAATTCTCAGCCAATCTTGCATGGTGCATGAATGTGTGTAAAATGAAAGGAGACAAACAGGGATGCACAGATTTTTTGACAAACAACTTTATGCTAATGTTGCTTGCCTGTGAGATTTCTTATGCACTCATTTTTTTTTCCTTCTCATTTTCTCTTTCCTTTCCTCCCTTCTCTCGGTTTGCCAGAGGGGTTACAGAGGAGTCAATATATCCAGTACCCAATGCTGCACACAAAATAGGGTTGACAGCAGGATGTGCCATTTCCCTGTAGACATGTGTTCTGCTTGTCTTTTTTCATGAAATGCAACAATTGGACCTTCTTTCTCCACCTCCTTTATTTGCTGCATGCCTGCCAATGCCTTTAATAGCTTTTCCTTCCTTATATATTATCACATGCAAATTAGGATGCCTTTCATTATTTTTCATGTTTATTTATTCATTTTGAGAGAGTGAGCGAGTGAGAGAGTCAGCGCTGGGGAGGGGCACAGAGAGAGAGGGAGATTCCCAAACAGTGCCTGCACTGATAGCACAGGGGCTCGATCTCATGAATTGTGAAATCATGACCTGAGCTGATATCAAGAGTTGGACGCTTAACTGACTGAGCCACCCAGGTGCCCCAAAATGCCTTTCATTTCATCAAAAACACAACCTATATCATGTATTTTATTTTCATAATGGTGTGTGGGGGGGGGGGAGGTGATTCCTATGAAGAAAATGGGGAACTGTAACATTTTAGTGAGCCAAGCAGAAAACTGCCTTTATTCAACGAAAATTGATGCTCTGAGTGCTGTTCTAGCCCCAGTAGAAATTCTGTTGGAATTTGACTTGTATCCTGATCCTTAATGTTAATTTTTTTCCTAAATACCCTATTAATTCTTTCTTTAATGCCTGTATTATGTCAGAAACAAATCTTATGGTTTCAGAGTCCTGTATAATTTTCATTAACTTTCTACTTGCAGATTTTCATGTTTTTGGGTCTCACTATAAGTATAACCCTTTCTTCTTGCTGTAGTACATTTCAGGAAACTTTAGTTTTGCTTTACCTTCCAAGTGAGGGAGAGTTTTAGGTTTTAGATATTTGTGAAGAGAATTTATTTTTCTCACCTTGTTAGTGTTTGATCCTTCAGTCCCTTCTTCAGTCTGGTCTCATTCAAATTCTGTCCACCCAGCAATTCTTAAAATCACCTAAATTTGAAAGTATACCTAACTTCCAGGATAATCATTTAAGAGTTTTCTTAATTCAAGTTACTTTTCTTCATTTCCATAATGATGGAGTGGTTATGTGTTGTAGAAAAATTGTGTAATTCCCTCTATATAATTTAAGTTGCTTTTACATATTTAAAATTTGACCTCCTTTATTTTTCTTGCCTCATGTTTTTAGTTCTTCATATATTTATTGATGTAATTCCGGATATTATCAGTATATCCAGCCAATAGAACTCCATCCTCCTCAGTTTACCCTCTGACCTTAGTATTACCTCACTAAACATTTTCTAGATAGCTATTATCTATTTTTCTGATACTTTCTGCAAATTTCTATGTAAAGGAAAAACAAAACAAAACAAACAAAAGAAAACTAATGACCACCAAGATTTGAACCATGCAGTGGAGAGTCCTGTCCTCAGAAAACAGTAATCTCAACCACATCTGTCAAACATTCTTTTCACGGACCTTCTAACACTATTTCACCAGCTTAATTACTCTTTTATCTCCATCATCCTTTGTTCATGCAGGCATTTAATTCAATATGTAATTTTTCCAAGACAAATTTACTTCCTTTTATGGTCAGCCTTGTAGGTGTTTTCTTAATCAGGGCCTTCAAGTCAGCTTCCAAATACATATTTTCTTCTTGGGAATCATTATTTATATAAATCTGATTCTAATTTCATTTTTTGAGTGAATCAGAAGTTCTTTTATTATAAGAAGTAACTGATTAAAATATTAAAATAATGCTTTATAAACCAACAACCATTAAAATTACTGCATTGTTTTTTATTCCTTCTCAAAAATTTTCTCACATACCTAACATTTCTCATAAAAAAGGAGGGTAACTAGAAGCCATTGTTAAGTAAATTCTGCATTCCAAGTTTGGGACATAACTGGGTCTCCCATGCCACAGTGGAGCTTATTTAAGGCACTGGCTTTTAGATGGCAAGATGTAACCACTGATCTTCTATGCTTCCCAACTCAGTACCACTCATCGTTGTTGCTTTCCAACCCCAAAAAGGTGCACCATGGAAAAGGATAAATTCCCTTTCAATCTATAGTACCTGGAAAGTTAAAGAGTAATGATCTAGTTCATAACATTTAGTGACATTCTTCCATAAGTTAGGTTTGTCAAGTTTCTCATAAGCTTGTTTATTTGATCTAACTTTCAAGCACATTCTTCAACCACAGTGACCTTTAAAAACATTAAATTCCATGCTCCTACAATATTCATAATCCTTTATGGGTGATGAAACAAGAATGTTCATAGCTTGTTGATGAATATGGTATTCCATTAGAGTCATTTTATGATAAATCCATCCAAAGAATGTATTCTCTTCAAGTTAATTTTCTGACATGGGGAGGGAATCTTCTGGATCACAGCTTTGTCTGTTGTCTGTATTTATAGCTATTTTTTTCATTTTCATGAAATTCTAGGGATGTTATTTCAGCCTTACTCAATAGGGAAAGGCCAGCTGCTAATAACCCTAAGAACATTTGAAACACATGGACTGGGGCTGATTAAAAACTACATGTGTACTGTTGACATTATATATTTGTGGCATTAGTACAATTTAGAAATATAGTGTGAATCAAAAGATACTGTATGTGCCCTGAGTTTCTCAACTGTATATATTCCAACCATCTTTCCCCCAATTTATCTGTTTGAAGAAGATACCATAACCAGTTAACTATAATGTCATGACCCATCTATCTTGAAATGTTGAAGTACTGTTTTCATTTCCTTAAGAAACAATTCTGTCCACTTTAAAATTTGACATATTCAGAGAAGGACACTAAGCTGAAAAATTTAGACCAATATTTCTCAATATTTGAACAAATGGAGTATAATATACTTTCTTCACACCCAGGAAGCTGTCTTAAAAATGTGCTATCTTGATTGTTGAAATACAAAATTCAATAACTCTATTGTTCAGTAACCAACACCCTACTCAACTTGATGATGGCACTTTTCCAGAGTGTTTGAAAAAAATAACTAGAAATCTAAACAGAGCCTACAGCCTGTATAGTAATAATAACTGTAGTCAGGTGGTGCTGTGTGTCCAGATTATTCAGGTGAAGACTTGGGAATATGTATATATCAACAGGAATTCAATATTTTTTCCAAAAAAACCCCAAGTCTCTATATTTCCCACAATTTACACCTTTAGTGAGTATGAGAACTGTAAGAGATAGCTTGTAGTAGTATTCTTTTGCCCTGATTGGCTCAGTGGAAATACAATGTTTAAATCTCGCCCTGTACTTGGTAAACACACCCTGTACTATGAACACATTTTCCATTGACTATAATCTTCCCCTATTTCCATTTATTACTTGTTTTTATTATAAATTGACTTAGGGTCATTTTATTTATTTAAATTTTTTAATATTAAATATAATTTATTGTCAAATTGGTTTCCATACAACACCCAATACGGTAGTTTTATTTATGTTTCTTGTGCTTGGAGTTCTCTGAATTTCTTACACATTTGGTTTAATAGTATGTTCTCAAATTTGGAAAATATGTCACAATCATAGTTAAGTTTTTTTTTTTTCTCTCCTACCTTCCATCCTTTGGGAATTCCATCCATATATTAGATAAGAGCTGTTTCATGATCCTTTGATAATCTGTTCATTTTTTTTTTCAGCTTATTTTACCTTTGTGTTTTATTTTGGATAGTTTCTACTTCATCATTTATTCCATCTAATGCGTATGTATGTTCATATACTAATATATATATTAAGAGGTATATATGTCTCAGACATCATTCTAGTCTATAGAAGGCCAATTTAATTTTTGTATATATATCTTCACTCTGTGTGTGACACAATCATTCTAGCTTATTAAACATGTGGAATACAGTCAGAATAACTGTTAATATCTTGTTGGCTAATTTTAGCATGTGTGTTCCTTCTGGTTGGTTTTAAGAAATTGATTTTTCTTATGGATTTTATGTATGTAAGACAGCTAGTGTTTATTATTATTATTATTATTGTTATTATTATTAATGCCAAACACTGAATGGTACCTTATTGGGTGCTATTACCTTAAGTATTTGCATTACCATAAATATTAGTCATCTTTGCCCTGGAATGCAGTTTAAGTTGCATGAAAACAGATATTTTTCCCCATTGACGCTTGCTATTAAACTTAGTACCAACGGAGGATTTATTCTACAATAGGTTTAAATATTCTACTTTTTTTAAAATTTTATTTTTTTAAATTTACATCCAAATTATTAGCATATAGTGCAACAATGATTTCAGGAGTAGATTCCTTAATGCCCCTTACCCATTCAGCCCATTCCCCCTCCCACAACCCCTCCAGTAACCCTCTGTTTGTTCTCCATATTTAGAGTCTCTTATGCTTTGTTCCCCTCCCTGTTTTAATATTATTTTTATTTCCCTTCCCTTATGTTCATCTGTTTTGTCTCTTAAAGTCCTCGCATGACTGAAGTCATATGATATTCACTAATTTCACTTAGCATAATACCTTCCAGTTCCATCCATGTATTTGCAAATGGCAAGATTTCATTCTTTTTGATTGGCGAGTAATACTCTATTGTGTGTGTGTGTGTGTGTGTGTGTGTGTGTGTGTGTATACACACACCACATTTTCTTTATCCATTCATCCATCAATGGACATTTGGGCTCCTATTGCTGATGGTGCTGCTATAAACATTGGGGTGCATGTGTCCCTTTGAAATGGCACACCTGTATCCCTTGGATAAATGCCTAGTAGTGCAATTGCTGGGTGGTAGGGTCGTTCTATTTTTAGTTTTTTGAAGAACCTCCATACTGTTTTCCAGAATAGCTGCACCAGCTTGCATTCCCACCAACAATGCAAAAGAGATCCTCTTTCTCCACATCCTCGCCAACATCTGTTGTTGCCTGAGTTGTTAATGTTAGCCATTCTGACAGATGTAAGGTGGTATCTCCTTGTGGTTTTGATTTGGATTTCCCTGATGATGAGTGATGTGGAGCATTTTTTCATGTGTCGGTTGGCCATCTGGATGTCTTCTTTGGAGAAGTGTCTATTCATGTCTTTGCCCATTCCTTCACTGGATTATTTGTTTTTTTGGGTGTTGAGTTTGATAAGTTCTTTGTAGATTTTGGATACTAATCATTTATCTGATATGTCATTTGCAAATATCTTCTCCCATTCTGTCAGTTGCCTTTTAGTTTTGCCGATTCTTTCCTTCACTGTGCAGAAGCTTTTTATTTTGATGAGGTCTGAGTAGTTCATTTTTGCTTTTGTTTCCCTTGCCTCTGGAGACGTGTTGAGTAAGAAATCGCTGCGGGCAAGATCAAAGAGGTTTTTGGCTGCTTTCTCCTCAAGGATTTTGATGGCTTCCTGTCTTACATGGAGGACTTTCATCCACTTTGAGTTTATTTTTGTGTATGGTGTTAGAAAGTATTCTAGGTTCATTCTTCTGCATGTTGCTGTCCAGTTTTCCTAGCACCACTTGCTGAAGAGACTGTCTTTATTCCATTGGATATTCATTCCTGCTTTGTCAAAGATTAGTTGGCCATACATTTGTGGGTCCATTTCTGGGCTCTCTATTCTGTTCCATTGATCTGAGTGTCTGTTGTTGTGCCAGTACCATAGTGTCTTGATGATTACAGCTTTGTAGTATAGTTTGAAGTCTGGGATTGTGATGCCTCCTGCTTTGGTTTTCTTTTTCAAGATTGCTTTGGCTATTCGGTGTCTTTTCTGGTTCCATACAAATTTTAGGATTATTTGTTCTAGCTCTGTGAAGAATGCTGGTGTTACTTTGATAGGGATTGCGTTGAATATGTAGATTGCTTTGGGTAGTGGTCACATTAAATAATATTTGTTCTTCCTATCCAGGAGCATGGAATCTTTTTCCATTTCTTTGTGTCTTCTTCTATTTCCTTCATAAGCTTTCTATAGTTTTCAGTGTATAGATTTTTCACCTCTTTGGTTAGATTTATTCCTAGGTATTTTATGGTTTTTGGTACAACTGTAAATGGGATTGATTCCTTGATTTCTCTTTCTGTCGCTTCATTGTTGGTGTATAGGAATGCAACCGATTTCTGTGCATTGATTTTATATCCTGTGACTTTGCTGAATTCATGAATCAGTTCTAGCAGTTTTTTGGTGGAATCTTTTGGGTTTTCCATATAGAGTGTCATGTCATCTGCGAAGAGTGAAAGTTTGACCTTCTCCTGGCTAATTTGGATGCCTTTTATTTCTTTGTATTGTCTGATTGCAAAGGCTAAGACTTCCAATACTATGTTGAATAACAGTGGCGAGAGTGGACATCCCTGTCTTGTTTCTGACCTTAGGGGGAAAGCTGTCAGTTTTTCCCCATTGAGGATGATATTAGCATTGGGTCGTTCATATATGGCTTTTATGGTCTTGAGGTATGCTCCTTCTATCCCTACTTTCTTGAGGATTTTTATCAAGAAAGTATGCTCTATTTTGTCAAATGTTTTCTCTGCATCTATTGAGAGGATCATATGGTTCTTGTTCTTTGTTTTATTGATGTGATGAATCATGTTAATTATTTTGCAGATATTGAACCAGTGCTGCATCCCAGGTATAATCCCACTTGGTCGCGGTGAATAATTTTTTTAACATGTTGTTGGAGCTGGTTGGCTAATATCTTGTTGAGGATTTTTGCATCCATGTTCATCAGGGAAATTGGTCTAAATATTCTACCTTTTTATATGGCATTCTACTTCAGCTGATAGTAATAGGTGCTGTTCACAATGTTTCATGAGTACAAGCAGTGTTTCTTTAATTGTGTTAGGTGTTCTTTCCCTGGTTGTGGGTGGTTTCCTCACATGACTATGTAGTAAGTACTTTTCTGAATTCTTGAGGGTGAATCCAGAGTTCTTTTTTCTCTGCAGTTTTCTTTATTATTCTTCCTTGTGAACTTTAGACACCTTCGTCACTCCAGACTCATCTCTGTTTCCTTATTTTGGACTCTGCTAGCTCCCCTTGTTTTCACCTTCCCATAATTCAGCCAGCAAAGCTCTCAAGGTATTAGTCTATGTGCAGTAACAGAGCTCACTATCTATCTATCTAAATATTTATTTATTATCACTGTCCTCTGTTAACCAGACACCATTGTCATGAATGAAAACTGTAGTATTGTATATTTTGCATGTGTGTTTGTGTGTTTCAGGCACGAAAGTAAATCCAGTCTCTCTGGGTATATTATGGCCTGAAGTGGTACTCTGAATCCTTTAAATCTATCACCTTAAAGTAACAATAGAAAACAGTTGTTTCACTTTTTAATGTACTGTTTAAATTACCTACATTCCTTATTTAAAATAAGCGTACTAGATATCTATATATTCTTTATTAATGTTTATTTATTTATTTTGAGTGGGAGAGAGGGAGAGAGTGAGCATGAGTCGGGGTGGGGCAGAGAGAGAGGGAGAGAATCTCAAGCAGCCTCTGTGGTGGGCGGCTGGATCTCACAAACTATGAGATCATGACCTGAGCTGAAACCAAGCTTAACCGACTGAGCCACCTAGATGACCCAAGAGATCCGTTTATTCTAATCAATATTTTATTCATACCCAATGTCTGGAAATAGTCTTTTTTCTTTTTAAACCAAATTATGCATAAAAGAAAAATGAATCAGTATTATACAAGTTAAGATATTAAAGCAAACAAAAGAAAATGGTTTCAAAAGCATAATTTAAATTAGATGGATTTATCATTGATATAATTTTTGGAATTAAGTAGAACTCTGCAAGAGTTGATAAATAATGAGTTAATTTCCATTTCAAAAAGAAATAGCTCTTGATACAGCCAAATTGTAAAAAGACAGCCTCATGCTGACAAAGATGTTTTACACAGTGCATCATTTCTTATCATCAGAATCAAATGAGCACAGTTGGTGTGTGGCAGTTATTCTTTAGTTTCTGAGTTTTTCTCAATAGAAGTACTATAAAGAAAGTATTGGAAGGAAATGTTCATGGAATGTTCTCTTATAAGTAATGGAATGAATTGATTATCTTTTTTTAAATCTTTAAATTATTATTTCAAATGCACTAAATCAATTTCTTAATTAACTAATCTACATAAGCTATTACTTAGAACATTATTAAGTGCTTACATAATAAGCACTGAGGATACAGAAGTGAATTACAGACAGCTCCAATCTGGTGAGCTCATCGCATTTTTGTAGACACAGACACATAAATAACCGAGACACACTACCATAACTTCCATAATATACGTGTCTGCAAAGGGTAATGGGAAATAGATGAGTGAATAATCCATTCATCCTAGACTCATGGTGCTTGTTTATTAAGACCTTAAACTTCTTTAGCCAAATTCACTTCCTCATCTACAGGTTGGATGAAGTTCAACAAGTTTGCCCTGGCTAATATTCAACTGTGCAAGGAGAAATAGTAACTTAAGCATCTTTCTTAAGTTCACTTTTCTGTGTCTATCAAAGGTGATGGCTAAATATGATAAAATATCTAATATGGAAACTTGGTAAATATGGGGAAATAAAGTTATGCAAAGTTGTGCATTAGATTACCTTTTTAGTGGGATTTTTAATTTTTTTTTTAAGTTTACTTATTTATTTTGAGAGAGAGAAAGAGAGCAAAGGCAGGGTAGGGGCAGAAGGAGAGGGAGAGAGAGAATCCCAGGCAGGCTTCATGCTGTAAGTGAGGAGCCTGATGCAGGGCTCAATCTCATGAGCCATGAGATTGTAACCTGAGCCACAGTCAAGAGTCGGACAGTTAACTGACTGAGCCACCCCAGGGTAAAAAGATGTAATTAAGGTAATAAATTCTGTAAGGAATATTATTGTTGTAAATATATTTGCTGCATTTCTTTTGAAATAATTTTCATTACTGTAATGTAAATTGGAGCTGTTTATGCCATTCAAATAAACCAATATAATTGAAAACACGTTTATATTAGGCCTTTTATTTGATGCTGTACCATTATGTTATATGTACCACTCTAATTATCTACCAGCTAATCCAAGATACTAAACTTGTCTCTCACACACACACACACACACACACACACCCGTTCTATTCTTATGATATTTGTGATGTTCCTTTAAGTGACTCATATCACTGCAGAAGAGCTAATATAAGAGCCAGAGTACTCACACTTAAAAATAGGCAGATTACTTGTATTTGAAAAATTTGATACTTTTAAGCAATGTTCAAAATATCTAAGAAAATAATTAATTTAGCCAAAGAACAATAAGCAATGCAAAGAAGCTAGATGGAGTGTGCATAGGATATCATTTTTGATTCAGACTACAAATTACTGGGAAATATCAGATGTGACTGAATCAAGCTGCTCAGGTGAGGCCACTGCTCTGCTTCCTATTTGCCTTGGCTTCCTTTCACGTCAACCCCGTTCTGAAACATCCCACTCTAATTTCTTTCCTTTTCTTATTATGCTGTGTATGCAAACCCAGAAGCCATGGGCTGTCTGTGAAAATGATTCCATTATTATCACTTTTTCACTCTTTTTTATGAGAGTAATCAGACTTTTCACCTGGGGCAATCACATGTATCAGCTGGAGGTCTCTATGCCATGAATGGAGTTCAAGTAGTTTATTCCTTAGATACGCTGCAAGATCAACTTATTTCTTTTCTGATTTAAAAGAAAATGAGAGAGTGGAGAAAGAGAAAAAACAAGTGTAAAACAAACAAAATGCAATAAAAACAAGAAGCAAAAACAAAAATATGAAATAAAATCAGCTCCCAGTTTCTTCTTAATTTGCTTAAATATAATCCAAGCCTCTATATTTATTATTTTTCACCCGTGTTAAAATATTATCTATGTGTTTGCTACATAAAATATGAGCTGTTTACCTCTCTGCTCATTGCAAAATAAATCTAAATTTCCCAGAATATGATAATAGCTAATATTTAATGAAAAATTACATTTACGTTGAGAAAAGTACTTTATAAGCATTGCCTGACTGAAACCTAAAAAAAAATTTTTAAAACTTATGGAAGTGATAGGTATTATATTAGCAGTGAAGAAATTGGAGATCAGAAAATCAAAATACTTGGCACATGAAAAAATTAATACAATGTAGAACTTAGTTATAATCCAGACTACTGAACAACTGTGTTCCAAATTTTATTTATATACCTATATATAAATATTTATATATATTTATAAACATATAAACATTATATTTATACATATTTCTGTGTACATATTATAAACATAGATATTTACTGCTAAATATTACATTTACGTCAGATATTTATATTGTTTCCAATTAATATTATATATTAAGATACCCTTATGGTCACATGTATATGTTAGGGAATAGTTATTGGTACCTACTATATATTAAGCATTAAAGTTCATTATAACTTTATGAACTCAAAGGAGAATAAAACACAACAGATTGATTTCCAGCATTATGGTTTAGTAAGCAAGCAATCACACATTTGTTATCTGCCAAAACTCAGATGAGTAGTGTAAAATGTAACAAATGTCTTTGTTACAGGTTTGGTGTAATGGCATTCAGTGAAGGTATGCCTATAGTAGTAAAATTTCAAGTGAAATTAAATTAAGAGTATATGTCAATTGAAAAGAAAAAAAAAAGAAACAGCAGTTCAAAGAGTGGGGGAAAGTGAAATTACTTTATTGCTGGAGAAAGTATAGTTTATGAGGAGTCCATAAACTTGCGACTGAGATCCAGAGTACTTGCGACTGAGAAATTGTAATGTCAGTTGATACTGAGGACACCATTTTGTTAAAAAAATGATTTAAGTTTAGTGCATACCATACTGAAAAGTCTCCGATTAAGAAACAACAAAAATGTTTGAATTTTTTTTTCATTTTGAAAACTGAATATTTTAAAATAGTTTAAAAATTTTTAATTCCAGTGTAGTTAACATACAGTGTTACATTCGTTTCAAGTGTACTGTACAGTGATTTGACAATTCTATATATTACTCGGTGCTTATCGTAAGTATACTCTTAATCCCCTTCACCTATTTCACTGATTTCCGCCCCCCCTCCCCTTAACCTCCCTTCTGGTAATCATCAGTTTATTCTCTACAGTTAAGAGTTTGTTTTTAGATTTGTCTCTTTGGTTTGTTTGTTTGTTTGTATTGTTTCTTAAATTCCTCACATAAATGAAATAATATGGTATTTTTCTTTCTCTGACTTATTTCACTTAGCATTATACTCTGTAGGTCTATCAATGTTTTTGCAAATGTCAAGATTTCATCCTTCTTTATGTCTGAGTACTATTCCATTTTATATATATATATATATATATATATATATATATATATATATATATATTCTGCACCTTCCTTATCCATTTATCTCTCAGTGGACACTTGACTGCTTCCATAATTTAGCTATTGTAAATAATGCTACAGTAAACACACGGGTGCATATGTCTTTTTCAAGTTAGTTTTTTTGAATTCTTGGGGTAAATGCTGAGTAGTGGAATTACTGGATCATAGAGTAATTCTATTTTTATTTTTTTTAGGAGCTTTCATACTATTTTCCACAGTAGTGGTACCAACTTGTATTCTCACTAGTTCATTTTTCTCCACATCCTCACTAACACTTGTTGTTCCTTATTCCAGCCATTCTGACAGGTGTGAGAGATAATATCTCATTGTGGTTTTGGTTTGCATTTCTCTGATGAGTGATGTTGAGCATCTTTTCATGTGTCTGTTGGCCATCAGTATATCTTCTGAGAAATGTCTGTTCATGTCTTCTATCCATTTTTAATTAGGTTGTTCATTTTTTTTTCGTGTTGAGTTGTATAAGTTCTTTATATATTTTAAGTACTAACTCTTTATTCGATATGTCATTTGCAAATATCTTTTCCCGTTCAACAGGTTGTCTTTTAGTTTTGTTGATGGTTTCCTTCAGGGTGCAGAATGGTTTTATTTTCACATAGTCCTAATAGTTTATTTTTTGAAAGCAGTTTATTCTAAATGTAGGTAATTCTTTTCCTTTTTATTACTTTTTTATTGAAGTATAATTAATATGCAATGTTATATTAGTTTCAGGTGTATAAAATATTTATTCAACAATTCTGGACGTTACTCAGTGCTCACCATGATAACAGTAGTTACCATATCACCATATAATGTCATTACAATATTATTGACTGTATTCCCCATGTTGTATTTTTCATCTTCATACAGAGAAATTGATACTTCTTGAACCCTATATCTATTTTAACCAACCACCACCCACCTTTCCTCTGGCAACCACCAGTTGTTCTCTGTATTTGGTTGGTTGGTTTGTGATATCTGTCATTATCTGCCTGACTTTTTGCAGTTAACATAATGCCCTCTGGGTTCATCTGTGTTGTCACAAGTGGCAAGATTGCATTCTTTTTTATGGCACAGTAATATTACATTGTGTATATATACCACCTCTTCTTTATCCATTAATTCACTGATGGACAGATGGACTATTTCCATATCTTGGCTATTGTAAATAGTACTGGGATAAATAATACTGGGATAAATGTACATATATTTTTTTCAAATTAGTGCTTTCTTTTTTTTTTTTTTTTTTTGGTAAATACCCAGAAGTGGAATAGCTAAATCATATAGTAGTTCTGTTTTTAAGTTTTTGAGCAACCTCAGTACTATTTTGCATAGTGGTTTCATGAATTTACGTTTAAATTTCCATCACCTAGTGTATGGTCCCTTGGTTTTATAGTTCTCTAACACACATTTCTTTTTAATAATAGCCATGCTGACAAATGTGGTATAATATCTCATTGTGGTTTTGATTTGTATTTCCTTGATGATTGGTGATGGTGAGCATCTTTTCATATGCCTATTGGTCATCTGATTATCTTTAGAAAACTATTCAGATCCTCTGCCCATTTTGTAAACATTTTGGTAATAAATTTTTACTGGATTTCATGAAAAAATATTCATGGCAAAACAGAAAAGATTTTGCTGTAGTGAGATTTTTAAAATAAGATGTGAGTGTGTGTGTTTCTTTCATTAATAAATTTGTATCAGTAGAAAAGAAAACTATGAGAAAACATAAATTGCATATGTGTGTGCACAGTCATTACAGATAAACATAATTTTGTCATGAATGATCCTATCCTTTCTTAAATATTCTGTGAGGAAGATAGTGATTAAAATGATTCTGCCTGAGGAAGAAAGCAGTGAATTTCAATTTCACACTTGTAGTCTCTTCCTCTGAATAATTTTGTTACCTTATTATAAATACATTATGTTTTTGAATATCAAAGTTTCTTTCAGAATATTGTACTCTTGATCTGCATGAGATTTTGAAACACTATCTAAAAGTACAAAAAAAGAAAAGAAAGAATTCTTTGTAACTACCAGGGCTCGTGTTTAAACTGGGGAAGACATTAATTTATATAAGACTAAGGAAGTGGTCTTAAATAATGTGCTTAATATCTAGATTATTAGTTACCTCATTTGTAAAACCAGGTGTTAACAAGACCTTCTCCATAAGCATTCTGCAAGAATAAAATAATAAGCTATGTGCGAACACACCTGGACATGTCTGAATCATACTACCATATAGACAAATCAAAATCTGAATTAGGGCTATCCGGGTGTCTTGGTTGAGTGTCTGACTCTTGATTTGGGCTCAGGTCATGATCCCAGCATCGTTGGATAGAGCCCTGCCTTGAGCTCTGTGCTGAGCATGGAGCCTGCTTAAGATTCTCTCTCTCTCTCCCTCTGCCCTTCTCCCTAAAATAAAAAAAAAATTTTTTTTGAATTAAAACTTTTTCTAAGAATAATGTAATAAATAGTATTAGAAAATATAGTGTTTGAGAAATGGATAAACAACCTTCAGAATGATTTTTGAAAAGTACTTTAGTGTGATAGACATTGGCTGAACATATATTTTTTCTCTTTCATGCAATGAGAGAATAAGCTTTGGTTCCAGTGAACTATATAGCCAAAAGGAGATTGGGAAGGGAAGGCCTCTTTGACAGAGTGAGGGTGATTATAGGGGCGCCTGGGTGGCTTAGTCATTTAAGGATCCGACTCTTGATTTCCGGTCAGGTCATGATCTCAAGGTCATGAGATTGAGCCCCGTGTAGAGCTGCGGGCTGAGTAGGAAACCTGCTTAAGATTCTCTCTCTCCTATTCCCTCTGCCCCTGGCCTGTTCATTCTCTCTCTCTCCCTCTCTCTCTCTCTCTCTCTCTCTCTCTCTTTCTCTCTCTTTCTCTCTCTCTCTCTCTCTTCCAAAATAAATAAAAAAATAAATGAAGAAAAAAAGAAAGAAAGAAAGAGAAAGAAAAAGAAAAGAAGAAAGTGATTATAGCCACTTCTTTACTGGGAGCCAACAATCAGATATGTGAAGTTACTTCCAGAAGTAATGCCATTGTTTCTGATCTAGCACATATAGAGAACTCTGTACACAGCTGTTCTTAAAGCCCTTATCAGCTTCCCACGAGCCCTTCTTCTCATTTGCTGGTAGAAGAATGCAACCACATTCTTTTCAAAATACTTAAATGATTGAAGAGGTATTGTCCATATTTGGAGAAGAGAGATTATTTCCCCAATTGTGCCATCCCCCAAAAAGAGGAAAATGCAAGTGAGCTTGTGTTATAGAACTTGCTTCTCACAAAGCTTCTTGTTTATAAAAGCCTTCTTTTTTGGCGTGCAGTGTAGTACATGAATCTAAAGTTAAGCTGTTCCAGAATGTCTATTTATTTTATTTCTCCTGCCACACAAATACAAGGGCTTCATCAAGATATCCTTGTGTTCTTTATAGATCACTAGTGCTTGAAGAGTTGAGCTGATAACATTCGTGCTTGCTTGAAAAGTGGCAGGAGTACTTACTAACCTGCAATGTGATAGTATCTTCTTTTCCCCCTAAACAGATGTATTTGCAATAATTATGAGCAATTCTTCTTATACAATTCTAAAATTTACAAGTAGATATGTAAGAATTTTTTATAAGTTTTATTTACACAAACTTCTGTTATTCCATTTCCTTGATATTTTTTTTTGAGAAAATCTTTAGAAATGTGCTTTTATCCAAAAGTAAAAGCAAGTACTCCAAGTTTATTTACAAAATGTTGACTTGTCCTAAGTTAGAACATACACACAAACTTAATTTAATACTGGCCTCTACATTTTTATTATACAGGGAGTTTGAAGGCACTCATGCAAAGAACACTTTATATTGATAATATTTATTGAATTGTGAATGAGTTGTTCTTTCCTCTTAAACATCATTTAACTGTTTCCCACTTAATACTAAATGTAGACAGAGACATGTTATGCATATACCTTAGAAGTAAGAAGTAAGAAGTTTTCAGTTTATTAACAACAAAGCAGTTTAGCCACATGGAAGCTACGTCATCAACTGCGACATTATAGTTAAATTGACTGAATGTCTCAGGCAGTAGCATGCCACACATTGCCTATTTTCTTCTTCTTTTTTTTTTTTTTTAATTTTTTTTTCAATGTTTTTTATTTATTTTTGGGACAGAGAGAGACAGAGCATGAACGGGGGAGGGGCAGAGAGAGAGGGAGACACAGAATCGGAAACAGGCTCCAGGCTCTGAGCCATCAGCCCAGAGCCCGACGTGGGGCTCGAACTCACGGACCGCGAGATCGTGACCTGGCTGAAGTCAGAGGCTTAACCGACTGCGCCACCCAGGCGCCCCGCACATTGCCTATTTTCAAGGCTTACTTCAAAATATATTTCCCAATTACAGATACAGAAACCACAGTTACTGTAATTATAGCAATAAAGTTATAAATCAGGGTCCCAGAGATTCATTTGCTTACTCACATGTTTGTTCATTTATTATTTTATTCTTCAATCATTTGAGCCTAATACAAGGAAAAACAAATGAAATGTTTGGTATCAGAGGGTCAGTGGTTAGATCACTTACAATAAAGTGATTTGGGGTTAATTGTTTACATTATCCATGCCATACTTTAATTGTGAGACAAAAATGAATGTATGTATTCATATATATGTGTATATAAATATATATATATATGTGTATAAATATATACACATATATGAAAATTGCATTTAAGCTCTAAATCTATATGCAGATGGTATCTAGTTATTTTTAATT
This sequence comes from Panthera tigris, assembly GCF_018350195.1. Taxonomy (NCBI): domain Eukaryota; kingdom Metazoa; phylum Chordata; class Mammalia; order Carnivora; family Felidae; genus Panthera; species Panthera tigris. The sequence continues at coordinate 58,735,941 of NC_056660.1, forward strand.
ATTTTATCTACCAATATAAGGAGTAAATATTGAATTTTAAAGTTTAGGGATAGGATATGACTGATATTCTAGGCCTAAAATACTGTAATTTATTAGAATTGGAAAGATGTAGGAGGGCCTGGGTGGCTCAGTCAGTTAAGTGTCTGACTCTTGATTTCGGCTCGGGTCATGATCTTATGGTTGTGAGATGGAGCCCTTTGTTAGACTCTGCACTGGTCATGGGGCCTGCTTGTGATGCGCTCGCTCTCTCTCTCTCTCTCTCTCTCTCTCTCTCTCTCTCCCCCTCTCTCCCTCTGCCCCTTCCCTGCTTGCATGCTCTTTCTCTCAAAAAAAAAAAAAAAAAAAAAAAGGAAAGATATATACTCATACAGCCTATAGTATTATTTTTAATCATCTTATGAACAGTTATTTGCTTCTAATAGCATTCATATAATATTGTTATTGCATAATCTCATTTTTGGTATGTTTCAATTTTTCCCATAGAAACCAATTCTACTAGGAAAGAGTTAACATGTGTTGGCTCTGTGAATGGAAAAAAAAATCAAACACACTGGAAAACGCAGGTTAAACTTGGTTGAGCCATTGCCAAAGCCTCTGACCTACTCTCCTCCTACCATCTTTGAAATATTTCCCTTGTCTCCTGCACACTTTCTAATTATTTATGGTCACTACACTCTGTAATTGTCAGGGATTGCATTCATTTGAAGAATACTCAGACCAGTTGTTTCAGATGTTGATGTTCACCTCCTCATCTAAAAATAATTGGCTATAATTTGTATTTTCCTTTAGAAACAAACTGATCAAATAGAATTCACATTTTTCTGATTCCCATCCTTAAGTTCAAGCATCTTCAGTTTTTCACCATCTTCCACAAACATTTCCATTGTACCACACATTATCTTCTATAATCAACCATCTTCTCACGCTTCCTATTCTTACATTATGCCACCTGAAATTGGAATTGATGGTTAACCAAAATTTGCTTTTTTAATTAAAATTACACTTTTATTGTTCCATCCAACTCCTTTCCTTACCTTACCTTACCTTACCTTACCTTACCTTACCTTACCTTATTTGAAACCTGGAAGTCCATTGAGGTCAGCTTTTCCCCCAAAGCCATCTTAGTTTGAAGCACTTTATAATACAAATCATGAATAATTCAATACAAAGGATGAAAGTCCTCCTTGCCTCTACCCAAGGCTACTTCCAAATCTTTACTCTCCCACTCTCTGATAAATATCCCTGCTGCTTCAAGGTTCAGGCCACCTACAATAATAAACTACTATCTCCCCAGCTCTGTTATTTACTCATACACATGTAACTTCCCACGTTCATTGAAGAGTATCTGGATTACTCCTTTCTTTAACAATTTCTGATATTATTGTACAATTTTCCCTGTTTGTCAGTTTTACATTGTATTGCCAAATTGTATCCTAAAATGGAATGCATAGGGCTACAAAAAGTAGTCAGTTTCTACGGTGTTAAATTTCACCTGAAGGAACTGTTAATTTCTTGATTAATAGTGAGATTGAACATTTGTTAATATATCTATTTTACAGTCACAATATCTATGAGTTACACTTTATTTAAAAAGTACAATTTTACTTACACAATTATACAATTAATTATGAAAGGCTTAACTTCTCCAGTAAATGGCAACCTACTGACAAATCAAATAGTTTTATTGTGGAATCCCAGGTTGGGCAACTGCGTCAGTCCCTGTCTTCCTCTCTGTCTTCCTCTATCTTTCTCCTCTTGTATACATATACATTTATTACACTATGCAAAATTAACAAATAAAACAAGGTGGAATTGAATATTCATGGAATATATAGTTTCTGTACAATCTAAAGATATATAAAATAACAGAGATCATGAGTGTTTAATTAAATTGCTAAAAGTGTGTACTAAAAATATCTATCTTTAAAGTGAGTCACTGAGTCAGTCAGTCAGTTGCCTAATATGACATAATGTCATGAACACAAAGAAGAGTGTTTTTTTAAGTCCTACTCTAAATGTGGAAGATTTTGCTGTCAAATCCTAAGTCCAGAGTTTTGACAGCATACTACAACAGATATGTTAGTGTTACAGGATAGAAATTAACTTTTATCAATAAATTTTGAGTTAAATACAAAGCTGGCTAGGAAGATATAAAAATTCAATCAATAAAAATATACAACACCAACTGCAACAATAAAATCACTACTGTCACTTTATTAATGTATTGTTGCACTTAGGAGCATATTTTTAACACAATTGAAAAAAGTGTAATATTTGCATAAGCTATATAAAAGGCAGTATACTTACGAATATAATTTGTAAACCAAATACATCATAGGTGAATTTTATAAACTGTGATACATATTTTACTGTAAGTCATTTTGCAATTGTGAAAATGTAGCTACTTTAGGCACATTTAAAGCAAGGCACGATTTTCTCATATTTCAAGGGGTTTACAGGAGTGAGTAACTTTGAGGATTTAAAACTTGAGGTTGTGAGCATAGAGTGGAGACAGACATTCCTGAGGATGGCCATAAGAAAGCTATGTCTTTTATAATTTAGAATCCATTAAGAAATACTTATAAATTAAGTGAGTTATCTGATTACACGCCACTCCCTTGATCCAATTTACTATTTGTCTGCCTCAGAGTTTATGCAATTCTGATTACTCTTGGAGAGAGGAGTTAAATGGCACAATGGTAGGAGGACTTTATGCTTGCCTTGAACCTCAAACACAGCTATATAAATATCAAATCATTCTGAACACCTAGGAAATTGATCTAATGATTGAGAAAACAAATTGCACAACTAGGAGAAAAGAGACCATATTGTTGAAGGTAGGAGATGCAGAGGTATGAAGTGGGGGAGAAAAGAATGCCAGTGGTGCACAAGGGAGAGAGCCCTGATCAGGGAGAAGAAACACACACACACACATACACAGAGCACACATGCAAGCATAGGGTGCAGGGCATTGCACAAGAAAAGAATTTCCACAAAATCATTGATGGGAAAAACAAGAGGGTCTGATTATTGCAAGTTTTTACAAGCAGCAGAGCTGAAAGTCTGAAGTTTAGAAGTCTATCCAATTGCCTGGGAGCTATAGCATTGCTCCTGTGGAGGGAGAGCAGAGGCCCAGCAGTGGAGAACATGCTCTGAGGATCCCCTGGGTTAGGCTGGAAGATGCATTTCCCCTTCTTAGAGTGCATTTGGGAGCGGCACTACCTCTTGGAGGACGAAAGAGGCAGCAGGCGTCATTGAGCTGCCCCATTTGTTAACATATGAGCAGAGATGCCTGCTGAGGGCAGCTAACCTGGATGCCAGGTTTTTGTTTGTTTGTTTGTTTGTTTTTGTGACACTTTACCATAAACTCCAAGCCCCTGTGTGATTATGTGGCTGCTTTTCTGGGAAAAACCAGTAGCAGCCACAGCACAGGGAGACCCTCCCGCAGAGGTTCATTGTAGGTCTGTGCTGGGTTGAGTCCCTAAAATCTGGAGTTTTGAAACCTTGCCATATGCCTGAGATAAAACACAGGAGCACTGTGCTGCTAGCTGGGCAGACAGCTCAGACACAGAAGGGTGAAGGAAGGGATCTGATGGAATCCTGGGACAGAAGAGGGGAGGTTGTTCCCTCTTCTGTGAGGGCTTCCTGAACAGTGCCAAGCATAAACTACACTCTCTGGAAAAGAGAGCGAGCCAATGCCATATTTTTTTTTTAACCAGTCCCGTCAGCACAGATGGACTTCAGCTAGAGGCACAGTGCACAATTGCTTTCACCAATCCCACCCCACTGTGCTCTGCAGGTACCTATTTTACTAGGACAAGTGTGATTGAGAGCCCTAATAGCAGCGGGCTCTTTCCTTCAGAAGACCAGTAAACCCCCTGCATGCACCAGGTGTACTGATCATAGAGTTCTGCAAAGCTTCAGCTCTAGTGGAAATGGGACCAGGCACATGCTTTCCTAACACACAAAAGGCAGATCTAGTCAAAATGCCAAGATGGTGGAATTCATCCCCAAAGAAAGAAGAAAAGGTCATAGCCAGGGAGCTAATCAAAACAGATATAAGTAATATGCCTGAAGCTGAATGTAAAACAACAATCATAAGGATACTAGCTGGGTTTGATTAAAGCATAGAGGAAACCAGAGAGACCTTTACTGCAGAGATAAAAGACCTAAAAACTATTCAGGATGAAATAAAAAATGTTATAACTGAGATGAAAAACTGGATGAAATGACCACAAGGATGGAAGAAGTGGAGGAATGAATAAGTGATATAGAAAATAAAATTTTGGAAAATAATGAAACTGAAAAGAAGAGAGAAAGAAAAATATTGGATCATGAATGTAGACTTTAAGAGTTCAGTGACTTCATGAGGCATAATAATATTCATATCATAGGAATCCCAGGTAAAAGGGAAAAAGGGGCAGAAGATTTATTTGAGCAAATTATAGGTGAAAACTTACCTAATCTGGGGAAGGAAAGAGATATGTCAATACAAGAGGCATTACGAACTCCAATGAAAATCAACAAAAGCAGACCAACACTAAGATATATCATAGTAAAATACAGAGAGAAGGAAAGATTCTTGAAAGCAGCAAGGGAAAAGAAATCCCTGACCTACAATGGAAGACAAATAACGTTAGCAGCACATCTCACAACAGACGCTTGGCAGGCTGGAAGAGAGTGGCATGATATATCCAAATTCTGAAGGAGAAAAATGTGCAGCCAAGAATACTTTATCCAGCAATACTGTCATTCAGAATGCAAGGAATATAGTTTCCCAGATAAACAAAAACAAAGGATTTTGTGACTACTAATCCAGCCCTACAAGAAATATTAAAGGGGACTCTGAGTGAGAAAGAAAGAGCAAAAGCAACAGACTAAAGGAACAGAGAAAATATCCAGAAACGACAGGTTTACAGGTAATAATCTGGTGTAAATAAATAACTATCAATAATTACTCTGAATGCAAATAAACTAAATACTCTGATCAAAAGACATAGTGTAACAGAATGGAAAAAAATAAAAAACAAACAAACAAAGAAAAACAAGACTAGTATATATGCTGCTTGTGGAGACTCATTGTGGCCCTAAAGACACCTCCAGATTGAAAGTGAGTGGTGGTGGTGGGTGTGGGGTGGGGAACAATCTCTTATGCTAACAGATATCAAAAGAAAGCTAAAGTAGCCATGCTTATATCAGACAAACTACACTTTAAATCAAAGACTATAACAAGATGCAGGGCGCTATGTCATAATAAAGTGGTCTTTCCAATATGAAGATCTAACAATTGTAAATATTTATGCCTCAACATGAGCAACCCCAAATATATAAATCAATTAATAACAAACATAAACTCATTGATAATACAATAATAGTAGGGGACTTTAACACCCTACTTACAGCAAAGGACAGACCATCTAAGCAGAAAATCAATAAGGAAGCAATGGCTTTAAAGGACACAATAGACTGGATGGACTTAACAGATACATTCAGGATATTTCAACCTAAAGCAACAGAATACACATTCTTTTCAAGTGCACATGGAACATTCCCACAATAGATCACATATTGGGTCATAAATCAGGCCTCAATAAGTACAAAAAGATTAAGATCAAACCATGCATATTTTCAGGCTGCTATGCTATGAAACTAAAAGTTAACCACAAGAAAAAGTTTGGAAAGACAACAAATACATGGAGGTTAAAGAACATCCTACTAAAGAGTTAATGTGTTAACCAGGAAAATAAAGAAGAAATACAAAAATACATGGAATATAATAAAAAGGAAAACACAACTATCCAAAAGTTTTGGGATGCAGCAAAAGAGGTCATGAGAGTGAAGTACATAGAAATACAGGCCTACGTAAAGAAGCAAGAAAAGTCTCAAATACCCAAGGAGCTAGAAAAGGAACAGCAAACAAAGGCTTAAGTCTAGGAGAAGAGGGGAAATGATAAAATTTAGAGGATAAATAAATGATATAGAAAAACAAATGCAGTAGAACAGATGAATGAAACTAGGAGCTGGCTCTTTGAATGAATACAATAATAACCCCCTAGCCAGACTTATCAAAAAGAAAATAGAAAGGTCCCAAATAGATAAAATCATGAAGGAGAGAGGAGAGAACACTACCAATACCACAGAAATACAAACAGTTATGAGAATATTATGAAAAAGTATATGCCAACAAATTGGGCAATCTGGAAGAAATGGATAAATTTCTAGAAATATATAAGCACCAAAACAGAAACAGGAAGAAATAGAAAATTTGAACAGACCCATAACTAGCAAAGAAATTGAATCAGTAATCAAAAATCTCCCAACAAACAGCCAGATGGCTTCCCAGGGGAATTCTACCAGACATTTAAAGAAGAGTTAATACCTATTCTTCTCAGTTTAAAAAGATGGAAGGAAAACTTCCAAACTCAATCTATGGGGCCAGCATTAGCTTGATAAAGAGTAAAATTTTATCTTTTTAAAGATAAAATGAGGGGCGCCTGGGTGGCGCAGTCGGTTAAGCGTCCGACTTCAGCCAGGTCATGATCTCGCGGTCTGTGAGTTCGAGCCCCGCGTCAGGCTCTGGGCTGATGGCTCGGAGCCTGGAGCCTGTTTCCGATTCTGTGTCTCCCTCTCTCTCTGCCCCTTCCCCGTTCATGCTCTGTCTCTCTCTGTCCCAAAAATAAATAAAAAACGTTGAAAAAAAAATTAAAAAAAAAAAAAAAGATAAAATGAGACAAAGTCCCCACTAACCAGAATTACAGGCCGATATCCCTGATGAACGTGGGTGCCAAAATCTCAACAAGATACTAACAAATCTAATCCTACAATATATAAAATAGTTACTCACCAGGAGCAAGTGGGATTTATTCCTGGGCTACTGGGTTGGTTCAGTATTCACAGGTCAATCAATATGATACACCACATTAACAAAATAAGGATAAGAACCATATTATCCTCCCAATAGATGCAGAATCATTTGACAAAATATAGCATTCATTCTTGATAAAAACCCTCAAAAAGTAAGGATAGAAGGAACCTACCTCAACATAAAGGCCATATACAAAAACCTCACAGCTAATATCATCCTCAGTGGGGAAAAACTGAAAACTTTTTCTCTATAGTCAGGAACAAGACAGGGATGCCCACTCTCATAATTGTTATTTAACATAATACTAGAAGTCCTAGCCTCAGCAATCAGACAACAAAAAGAAATAAAAGCCATCCAAATCAGGAAGGAAGAATTCAAACTATTGAAATTATACACTATGTAGAAAACCTGAAAGACTCCACCCAAAAAAGTTGCTAGAACTGACACATGAATTCAGCAAAGTCACAGGATACAAAATCAACTTACAGAAATCTCTTGCATTTCTATACACCAATAATGAAACCACAGGAAGAAAAATCAAGAAATCAATCCCTTTACAATTGCAACAAAAACTGTAAGATACCTAGCAATAAGTCTAACCAAAGAGGTAAAAGATCTGTACTCTGAAAACTATAGAACACTTATTAGAGAAGTTGAAGATGACACAAAGAAATGGAAAAACATTCCATATTCATGGATTGGAATAACAAATATTGTTAAAATGTCTATACTACCCAAAGCAATCCTCACATTTCATGCAATCCCTATCAAAATACCACCAACATTTTTTTACAGAGCTAGAACAAATAATCCTAAAATTTTTATGGAACCACAAAAGATCCCAGATAGACAAAGCAATCTTGAAAAAGCAAAGCAAAGCTGGAGACATCACGATTCCAGGCTTCAAGTTACATTACAAAGATGTAGTCATCAAGATAGTATGGTACTTGCACAAAAACAGACACATGGATCAATGGATCAGGATAGAAAATCCGGAAATGGACCTACAGCTATATGATAAACTGATCTTCAACAAATAGGAACTAATAGCCAATGGGAAAAAGAATGTTTCCTTAACAAATGTTGTTGGGAAAACTAGATAGCAACATGCAGAAGAAACTGGACCACTTTCTTACACCATACACAAAATAAATTCAAAATGGATGAAAGACCTAAATGTGAGATAGGAAAGCATCACAATCCTAGAGGAGAAGACAGGCAGCAACCTGTTTGTCCTGCGCTGAAGCAACTTCTTACTAGAAACATCTCCAGAGGCAAGGGAAACAAGAAAAAAATGAACTTTTGGTACTTCATCAAGATAAAAACCTTCTTCACAGTAAAGGAAACAATCAACAAAACTAAAAGGCAGCCTACAGAATGGGAGAAGATATTTGCAGAAGAAATATCTGATAAAGGGTTACTATCGAAAAATCTATAAAGAACTTATCAAACTCAACAGTCAAAAAAAAAATAATAATCCAGTTAAGAAACAGGCAGAAGACATGAATAGACATTTTCCCAAAAAAGACATACATACAGATTGCCAACAGACACATGAAAAGATGCTCAAAATCACTCATTATCAAGGAAATACAAATCAAAACCACCATGAGATTTCACCTCACACCTGTCAGAATGTCTAAAAGTAACAGCATAGGAAATAACAGATGTTAGCGAGGAGGTAGAGAAAAGGGAACCTTCTTTCACTCTTGGTGGTAATACAAACTGGCACACCCACTGTGAAAAACAGTATGGAGGTTCCTCAAAAAGTGAAAATAAAACTACTTTACAGCCAGCAATTACACTACTAGGCATTTATCCAAAGGATACAAAAATACCAACTTGAAGGGACACGTGCACCATGATGTTTATTAACAGGATTGTCAACAATAGTTAAACTATGGAAAGAGTCCTAATGTCCATCCTCTGATGAATAGATAAAATTTGGTATATATACCATATATATATCTATATATATCTTCTGTATCTCTCTATATATAACTCAACCATCAAAAAGAATGAGATCTTGCCATTTGCAACGATTTAGATGGAGCTAGAGTGTAGTATGGTAAAGAAGTCAGGACAAATATATGATTTCACTTATACGTGTAAGAAATAAAACAGATGAATATAGGGGAAGGGGTAAAAGAAAGAGAGGGAGGCAAATCATAAGAGTATTAACTCTAGAAGCAAACTGAAGTTTGCTGGAGAGGTGCCTTGTGATATGAGTACTTCTTATTCCATTCACCCTTATCTGTTTATATTAGCTAAAATATTTAATCAAACTGATTACTAATGCCAAATGATAAGTAATGCAGACTACTTTATTCCTTCATCCTCTTATAACCTAATCACCCAAAAAGACTATGTTTATGGTCACTTCTTTATTATTGAGGTAGAAAGACTCCTACAAAGTCCTGCTACTCAGGATTATGGAGCCTAACTATGCTAAAGTGAAGAATCAGATATTCGTGTATTGTTTACATGACAAGGAAAGTATGTTTACTGAAACCTTTACCTTTCCTGATATATCCTTCATTTTCTTTATATCAATTAATACTTTTTTAAACCCTTAAATTTCATCATTATGTATTTATATGTGTCCACAATAGACCATGAGTTTCATTAGGGAAGGTATGCATGATTTATCCAAGACCACTCAAAAATTACTTTTTATTTCTGCAATAGAGTAAAATCAAGTGTTTATGTAGGATTTTCATAAAACTTAATGCTTAGCAAATTTTAAAAAATAAGTTAGACTCTTTTTTTTTTTTTAACGTTTATTTATTTTTGAGAGAGAGAAATAGGGTACGAGCCGGGAAGAGGCAAAGACAGATGGAGACACAGAATTCGAAGCAAGCTCCAGGCTCTGAGCTGTCAGCACAGGGCCTGACACGGGGTTTGAACCCACAAGCTGTGAGATCATGACCTGAGCTGAAGTGGGACGCTTAACCGAATGAGCCACCCAGCTGTCCCATATTCATTTGTTTTTTAATCAGATACTCTGGAAAACAGTATGGAGGCTCTTTAAAAAGTTAAAAATAGAACTACCCTATAATACAGCAATCACACTACTGTTTTTACACAAAGAATACAAAAATTCTAATTCAAAGGGATATATGCACCCCAGTGGTTATAGCAGCATTGTCTATAATAGCCAAATTATCAAAGCAATGCAAGTGTCCATCTATTGATGAGTGGATAAGGAAGATGTGCTATATACACAATGGAATATTAGTCATAAGGAATGAACTCTTGTCATTTGCAACAACACGGATGGAGCTAGAGTATAATGTCAATCAAAATAAGTCACATATCATATAATAGACAAATGTCATATGAGAAACACATATCATAAGATTTCATTCATAGGTGGAATTTAAGAAACAAAACAAATGAGCAAAGGGAAAAAATTAAACAAAAAACTTAAAATAAATAAGTTAGAATGTAGTATGACCAGTTCATCAAAAAAGTTTAAATGTAGATTTTATTGAGATATCATGTCTTATATTATTACATTTTTATATAATTCTGTTTTAGTTTTATGTCTAATATATCTTGGATTCTATTATTGTGTTAAATAGATCTAGTGTACTTGGATAAAATTATTAGAATGCTCATGTATTTTTAACATTTACTATTTGCCTAGCATATACTTAGTCAACTTTCAGCTCTCATCTACATGTAACTGAAGCACAAAATATTTATAAAGTGTGAAATTATTTCAAGTTAATTGAGATATAACTTCTTTTATTTGTTATAATATTATACTATTTTTCTTGATTTCAGAATGTGATAAATTTCAAATTCTATTCATTTATGTCATTTTATATCATAAAATATAAAATAATTAAGAATAGGAATATAAATATTAATTAAATATATTAAATACTGTAAATTATTTTTTGATTAAATGTAATAAGGCCATCAGAGAAGAAACAATAGTTTTCTAAAGTACAAACATGAAATTAATTACCTAATTGTATTAATGAGAATAGAAGATATTCTGATTTTTTCCCAAGATATTTAATATTTCACAAGGTCTATAAAATCAATTGTTTATTAAAATCTATGAATTACTGAAAATAAATAATATTTTTACATGGAAAGCTTTGAGATAAGATGTAAGAAGGCATTCATTAGAATGGTTACCATAAGTCAAAATTCATAAGGAAATAAAATATTTCAGCTGATGCAAGTCCTGTTTTCTTTTTCAATAAGAATTAGCTGTAACTACCTTAAGAACAGCTTAAGGATCTGGAGTGTCATTACCCTAATAACTTTTTTTTAGCATTATAACTCCATGAGCTAATAAGGCTGTCAGTACATAAATACTGTAAAAAATCAAGCTGCTTTGAAAATTCACAGAAAGGGTAGGCTACCAAAATAAATTGGATTTTTAAGAAAATCACTCAGTTAACTAAATCTCTCCTGATTTTTTTAAGCCATTCAGATTGAAATAGTGGCCTTTTAATTCCTTGTTCACTGTTTTTTTCTCTTAAATCTAACAATATCTAAAATAGATTGAAACAAACACCTCATTCTGCCTCTTAAACAGGTGACTTAATCTAAGCTGTAACAATGATATTACACTAATTCCTTAAAGCTTAAATATTTTAAAGAAAACATAGCCTGAATGAAAAGAATATTACAGCACATTGTGAATTTAGGGAATATATATTTTCGTGCTTAGCAACAAAACGAAACAAAAAACCCACCTTTTAATTCAGTAAATAAATTAATCTGGTTGTAAACCTGTCATCTACAAAAATTGCACCCTCAAATAACTACAGAACTTTCATGATCAGCAACAAAACAAAACAAAACAAAAAACAAACCCGCCTTTTAGTTCAGTAAATAAATTAATCTGGTTGTAAACTTGTCATCTACAAAAATTGCACCTTCAAATAACCACAGAACTTGTGCACAGGTATTAACAATGTCTATAGAATTTTACTCATGGTATTAAATACATTAGGGTATCATTGATAGAGTCAGAATATAATCTATAATTTATAGAGATTAATGGATATATTTTGCAGTTTTCTAATTTGAATTCCAAATGGTGTCTATTATGCAATCAATAGTTGAGAAATGTCTTTGAACTTCTTGGACACTATATCTTGCTTTTAAGGAAGATGGGGCTTAGATTCGGTTCTCTCATTTTCCCTACCAATGTTGTAAAAGTGATAATGGTGCTTATCTGTGGGATCCATATTAAATATGATTATTTACCTGCATGTATTAGAATATTTGCTTTAAATAATATCCAACAAATGTGAGAGGCTGTTGTGATTAGTGTGTTTATTATCTTTAATAGAGAGAATTAAAACTAATTTAGATATCATTACTAATTTTCTTCTTTGCAGTAGATCTGGTTAACAATGTTATTGATTGTAATTCACAATTATTAATTTTAAACACTCTAAACACATTGTAAACACACTATTTTGCACCTGTAGGCTTTTGTAAATTGATATATTTTAATATTTTTAAAATATATCTATAATTGCTTGATTATATATATATATAATATGTAATATATAATACTATTTCTCTTTATAATTTTTTCTTTTTTGAGAAATTGGAATAAGAGGTCATGTGGAAGTATACAATTTAACATCTGATAAGGACTTTTATTTAGACTCTGGAAAGAATATTTAAAAAAATATTTATTTATTTTGAGAGAGAGAGAATGCAAGTGGGGGAGGAGCAAGAGAGAGAGGGGAACATAGGATTCAAGGCAGGCACTGTGAAGACAGCAGGAAACCCAATGTGGGACTCGAACTCATGTACTGTGAGATCATGACGTGAGCCGAAGTTGGGTTCTCAACCAACTGTGCCACCCAGGTGCCCCTAGAAAGAATACTTCCAATTCAAAAGAAAAAAAAAAAAGAAGAAAACAATTAAAATATGAAAATTATGTGAATAGGCTATTTTCTGAAGAAAATATGAAAATGCACAAAAATCCCATAAAAAGGTAGCCAACATCTTTAGCCATCAGTAAAATTCAAATCAGAACCATAATAGGAGAGCACTTCATATCCACTATGATGGTAATAGTAATAGTAATAGTAATAGTAATAGTAATAGTAATAATAATATAACAAGCGTTGGTCAGAATGTGGAGAAATTGGAACTCTCACATACTACTGGTAGAAATGTAAATTTATGCAACTGCTTTGTTAAATAGTCTAGTTATTCTTCCAAATATTAAAGATAGAGTTATCATATAACTCACGTTTCATTCCTAGGTATTTACCCAAGATAAATGAAAACTTACATTCACACAAAAACTTGTTCATGAATGTTCAAAGCAGCATTATTCATAGCAGCAAAAATGTGGAAACAACCCAAATGCTCATCAGTTGATGAACGAATAAATCAAATGTAGCATGTGCATATGATAGAATATTATTCAGCAGTGAAAATCAGTTAAATGCAGATATATGCCACAACATGTATGAACCTTGAAAATATTTGGTTACAGAAGATAGCATCCAAAAAAGGCTGCATGTTATATAATTCCATTTGCATGAAATATTCAAGATAGACAAATCTATAGAGACAGGATTTTCATTACCTAGGACTGTGGGGTAGGGAAGTTCTATGCATTGCTAGCTGATACAGTGTTTCTATTTGAAAAGATCGAATTATTCTAACATTGACTGTAATATTGGTTTCATAACTCTGTGAATGTACTTAAATCCATTGACCTACACTTTAAATGGGTGAATTGTATAGAGTCTGACATATTTCAATGGAGCTTTATAATAAAGGAATATATAGTGTACACTTTTGAACAGTTAAATACACAGTAGTCATATTCAATGCCTAAACTGAAGGTGGCGGAACGTGAAATGGTAGAAACTGAGAGTGTCATATTAAGTAATATTTTTACCCATAAATATTACATTTATTCATTTGCAAGTAGAGAAACATTTCAGAATATAAGGTATACTTTAAAAAGTTAACATTTATATCTACAAAGAAAAACACGTGTATACCTGTTTGCTTTGGGGAAAGTGTTTGCAGTGACCCATGAAGAAAGTGAATGAAGCCGCCTTAAAGCATTTGTTCTATCCCCTCTTTAAATGTGCACTTTTCTGTTTTTAACTAATAAACTTTTTAAATGTTTTAAATGTTTACATAAGAATGTATTTAAGTATTTTGTCAGAAGGTACAAAGCTAGTTAGACAAAAACTGTGATTAAACTCTGTTAAGTTTTATTCCCAGTCCTATGAACTTTCTGGTTCTCTTAACTGCCACAGATAAATTAATTTGAAAAGAAAGATTTACTTCATCAATTAAGACTCAAGAAGAAACTCATTTACATTATTAATATGGCCTTCCTTACATAAAGAAAAAAGGATGAGAGAGATAAATGTTAGAATTTGCATAATGCTGCTTTTATTGAACATTTATTAATTTTGCAAATTATTCAACCAAATCTATTAAAAATCATATGCTCCTGCTTCATGTTATTTATGCAGCTTTTATTATAGTACAAAACCAAACCAATAAAGGCAGTTATTTGCTCTCAATTTAATATCCCCTCACTAAAAGAAAAATTTTAATACCCTAAATTGGTTAATTTTAAATCTTTTCTCAGTGATTAAAAACTTTAAGCACTGTAATTTCTCAATGAGCAAATGTTCAAAATAGCATTCTTGGATCTACTCAGTTTACCATTAACTCCAAAGTAGCTCTTCTGACTCCTTCTTAAAAATCTTCAAGTTCTTAAATCTAAAAAGGGACTGTGTTATGTTGATAGTAATGTATGGCTTTGTTTTGTAGAACCAACAGTATTATTTAATTTTTGAATATTCTGAAAAGAATAATCTGAAAAGATTCTGATTTACAAGGAACACTATGATTTAAAATCCTTACTCCATAATACATACAAATCTATTTCAGATGTTAAACTCTGTATTTCTTCTTAAGTGATGATTTTAAATAACCAGATATAACATGACCATACTTTCTAGTTAGACTTAAAATAACACTAATACATAATTGAAAGTTATGTAATTTGTTTAGATTGAAACAACCAGGGATTATTACATGTCCAATCAGTATAAAGTAATTTTTCAAAAGTTGACATTTTAATTTCATGAGTTCAGTTTAATTTTCACAATATTTTTCTGTGTGTCTAAGGTTTCAGGGTCATATGTTTGGTATTCAGATCAAGATTATGTCAGCAATATATTGATAATGTGGCAGATAAATTCATAAATTTCATGTAATAATCTGCAAAATAGGAATATTTAAAGTATACTCAACACTACAAGCGGCTCTTTATTTCTGCATTTGAAATGACATCATACATTTGTTAGTAATATTTAGAAAGAAAAGAATGACAGTGAACAGTGTTCATATCTGATTTTAAGTTGATTATACTTACATGTTTATCTTATCTATTACCTATCTATCATGTATCTATATGTCTATCTATCTATCTATCTATCTATCTATCTATCTATCTATCATTTACCTGAATTAGTGTGTTTTAGTCCTTAGAGATATAAATAACTGGGCAAGTTAACCTATAGACAATTAGATAAGTAAATGGACCATATTTTAGCTAAGGAGAAAGTAACCGGCATTTTGGCCATTTCAGATAGGGTGAAAGAGGCTCTTCTGTAAGGATGTTACACAGGGCAGAGACTTGAATAATAGTTACTAGAAATGTATTTTTAATAAGGTGAATAGGTATCACCCCAAAATTAGAATTTTTCTAATTCCTGGAAGGTTGGCAGAAAGGCACTGAGAACAAGAAGAAAATGGTAAGAAGTGAGGAAGGACACACACACTGAAGTCCTGTCATGTTAAAGGCATGGCTCCAGGTAACTCTGCGATCAATGGTGGAGATGTTTTAAAGAGAGTAATGCTATGTATGGTCTGAATTATATTTGCTAATCTCATTTATAGTGAAGTATAACTGGTGGGGGAAATTGGAAGTATGAAAATCAATGATTTTGTAAACTTTTAGGAGGGTCTTATGGCCATTCAGAGCAGTGTAAACAAGTCGTCCTAATAAAAATCATCGTATCTGCAGGCAGAATCAAGGAGAATTGCTGGTGATAGAATATGCAAGGCAGACAAAATGGTACGTTGAACTCCTATTTCTTTTTTTTTTTTTTTTTTTTTAATTTAATGTTTATTTACTTTTGAAGGAGAGAGAGACAGAGCATGAGTTGGGGAGGGGCAGAGAGAGAGGGAGACACAGAATCCAAAGCAGGCTCCAGGCTCTGAGCCTCCAGCACAGAGCCTGATGTGGGGCTCGATCCCACAAACCACGAGATCATGACCTGAGCCGAAGTCGGACGCTCAACCAACTGAGCCACCCAGGAGCCCCCTCCTATTTCTTTTAAACCTGATTTAAATGTATTTTCATTTACTAATATTGAGAATGCAAAAAAAAAAAAATGGAGTTTGTTTGTTAAGGTATGAGAGACATACTGAGTTTCAAATGCTTATTAGGCATCAATGGAAAATTACTGTGATGGAGTATCCAAATATTTCTTAGTCATTTAAACAAGTGTGTGGAATACAATTAATGACAGGCGTACATGGTTTTAAGAGGTTATCAACATAATGATCTATTTTTGAAAATACTTAGGGAGAGGTGCCTGGGTGGCTCGGTCAGTTAAGCATTGGACTTTTGATTTTGGTTCAGGTCATGATGTCGTGGTTCATGGGTTTAAGCCCCATATCAGGCTCTGCGCTGACAGTATGGAGTCTGCTTGGGATTCTCTCTCTCCCTCTCTCTCTGCCCCTCTCCCTGCTCTCTTTCTCTCTCTCTCTTTCAAAATAAATAAATACTAACGTGAAAATACTTATGGAGTACATACTCCAGAAAAGATAAATCAGGGAAGAAGTTGCATGATATGTAGCAAATGACTCTACAAATGTACTCAATAATGTTTACATTCTAAAAAAACTCAAGATCATAAAATTATTTATGGCATACACCACACATTGATATACACACACATAACTAAATTCATGTACATGTATACATACATGCATATAATAACTAAACATTTTATATAGAAAACACAAAAATAGATGAGGTTTTGAGTGTGTGTATGACATCATGTGCGGACATACAGGAGAAAATAAATAGTTCATATTAGTTCTTAACGTTAATCCCCAATTAGAAGAGTAAAAATTGAATATTTTGAATCAAAATAAATGCACAAAAAAAGAAAAAGGAAAAATAAAAACAAAGCAAAATAAATATAATACAGAAAAAAAAGATGCCATATAAAATTCTAAAATTATGTGAGTAAATGATTGAGTCTGTTTACTATTGTAGAAAGAACACACTACATATTCAAATTCATTATGGTTACATGGTATACTTATCAGAGACAAGTAATTTAATGTGATTAGTAATGAGCATGTAGACAGAAGTATGGCTGATTGTTAGGATATTGCAAGTATCCAATAATTAGATAATGAACAATGTATTTGGGGAGGGGACAAAATATATACTGAGGAAATTTAAACAGGAATCAACACTATGTGGAGACTGAACACAGGCAATACAGTGGAGGGGAGAGTCTAAGTTATTCATGTTTCTTCTTTGGACTGACTATGTGACACAATATTAAATAGATTGGGGTTAGCAAAAGATAATGGTGAAAGAGGGTGAGAGAGGCAGCAATGAGAAATTAGAATTTAATGGGGACACATTGTGAGGCAGACAAATATAGATATCCAATATTAATATTATATTTATGTCTTGATTCCTGAAGAGAGATCACAGCTTATAAATCAGATTTTAGAATCGTGGAAGTCAACATTTGTTTGCTCAGATGCATTTGTTTTTAAATATTTGATAGTAGACCCTTATGTTGAGATATTTTCTTCCTGGAATGCACAGATTCACACTTTCACTTCATACATGTATATGACATCCCAGACCAATTTAATTATTTCTGCCAGAAACTGGGGCAGAAGTGTGGTAAGTCACTTAGGAAGATAAAGTTTCTGTTGCTAAAATCCAAGGACTTCCATCCCTTCAAAACTTATAAATCTCTTGTGGTTAAGCTCTTTAATTCTGTAAACTATTTTCTTTTCTTTTTGTTAGTCATTGTTGATTTCTGTAGCTGACAAACAGAAAACTCAATAAATTATTGAAATTGGTTTCCAGAAAGCAACCCTATAGGTATTATTCCCTTTGGAATATATGATGTGTTTGGAATTAAATGCTGAGCTGCATTTCAGTGAATGGCAATGAACATCGGGTTTATATTTCAAAGTGGTAAAAAACAGCTTATTTTAGGAAGTTCAGAATCAGGTGCTCAAGCGATGGCTGTGGTCATGTAGGACCATGAGTTTATTGAAGGAGATGCTCTGAATCAGATAGTTGCTACCATAGGCTGACTTAAAAGTTAATGTAACTATTGGAGGCACAGTTTAAGAAAGCTGATTTGACATTGATGAAAACACAGTGAGAAATAAATACACTTAAATATCAAGTAGAGGGTCCGGTTCTCAGTTGAAAATCTGTGTTTGGGATTTTTCAGCTCTGACCAATTACAAATGCTTTCCCTGGAAGGCCTTACGGAGAAATGTTGCCCACTCCAAACCAGACATGGTGCACAGCCAATGCCCTTCAGTTTTTGAGGGGAATTTCAGTCTTGAGGCTTCTGGCTAGGCATGTTCTTTCTATGTTTGCAATCCTAGGCCAGGCACCTTAATTCCTAGGTCTCTTTATCTGAGGTCTTAGGTGGAAGTCTTCAAGTACTTCTAGAGGACTCCTTAGAAAGGAGTGGGGAGGGGAGAAACTTGAAGACACTTTGCTCCTTTGTCACTTCCCAGTCCTTTTCTACTTCTAGACCTTATCCCCACTTCAGAGTCCATTAAACTTCTGAAGTCTTTGGTTCAGTACTCTCTCAACAGTCAGACAGTCACCACCTTTGTATCTCCACTGATCAGTCAACCAGTATATTGTTCCATGAGCGAAACAGACTAACAGCGAAAACAGCCAGTTTTCTCCAGTTTTATTTTTATTTATATTTTAAAAGTTTATTTATCGAGAGAGAGAGAGAGAGAGAGAGCACATGCACAAACATGGGAGAGGTAGAGGGAGTTGGGGGAGGGGAGAGAGAGAGAGATTGAGAGATTGAGAGATTGAGAGAGAGAGAGAGAATCCCAAGCAGGATCTGTGTTCTCAGCATGAATCCTGATGCAGGGCTCAAACTCAGGAACTATGAGATCATGATCTGAGCTGAAATCAAGAGTCAGACTCTTAACTGACTGAGTCACCCAGGCACCCTATACAGGTTTAGACTCTTGATTATGCCATTGCAGTAAGTGCTAAGACTTAATTCTTTCATTTTTAGCTGGTTTCTTAAATCATGTACTCTCATACCTGGCACATCAGCTCTGTCCCTATAACTCAGCTGACCACCTGAAATCAAGATGCACACCACAGGCCCAGAATATAACCCAGTGTTTTTCCCTATTGGCACTGAAAAATTCTATTTTTTATTGTGACTCTAAAAATGAGATGATTTTTTGGCAAACTGGATTGTTGATTTTGTAAGTTGCTGCATTATAATGTCAGTTGAATTTACAATCGGCTGTGCCACTGTGTGTGAACCTGAAGGCACTGATCGATAAAGAATGGGATAAGAAACATTAGAAGGCTGCTGTCATAATGGATATGAAAAGCTTGGAGAAATGTCTCCACTGTGGAAGGCTTGTCCGACAAAGCCATTTTCTTTAGCAAAGGAAAGTAAATGAAGCTCAAAGTCCCTTTCTAGTAATAATTTCACAAAAATTTACTGGGAAACCAGGATAAATGCTGTATGGTCCTTAGGGGCTTGGAGGTAAAAATTTGGAAGAGCAAAGAGAAGGATTTAACTCATAGAGCATGTACAAATTTAGAATTTTATAAGAAATCTTGCATATGTATACATTTACTTTGCAAAAGTAGATAAAATTATTGATATGAGCTTGCTCACTAGGAGATTTACATACAGAGTTCTGAATTGGAGGATATATTCCCTTTAAAATTGTTTTGGTTTGTTTTGGATTTATATGCTGTGTTCTGTAAGAAAAAGATACAGAATTGAAAAATCCTTTGACATATTAAAAAGGCATTCAGAGATTCTAGGATAATAAATATTTAGATTGGATCTATTATAGGCATGTAGCCTATGGATCCTCTCACTGTGTCTCCCTCAAATTCTGGGCAACTAGTTTTTCCTTCTTCATGATGTTGAAGAAAATCAGAATTTTTTTTGTTTAAAAAACTTTTAATATTTATTTATTTTGAGAGGGAGAGAGAGAGAGAAAGAAGAGAGAGAGAGAGAGAGAGAGAGAGCAAGCAGGGGAGGGGCAGAGAGAGAGGAAGAGAGAGAATTCTAAGCAGCCTCTGTGCTGGTGGAATTCGGGGCTCAAACTCACAAACTGTGAGGTCAAGACCTGAGCCAGAATCAAGAGTTGGATGCCCAGGTACCCAAAGAAAATCAGAATTGTTGAAAAGTGACAGCATCAGCAGACTAGAAGCGCTAGCATGAAAGGCTATAATAAACATGGAAATTCAGTTGTAGTGAAAATCAAGATAAATTTGGATAACCATATTCCAGTGAATAAATATGATATATATAATCACATAAGAGGAAACATTTAATCAGACATCAAGAAGCAACAAAACAGGTCAATCATACTTTTTCTAGATTGCTACCTGTGCCTACTTACTTTATTTAGGTAAAATATAAAAGCCAACAAACACATTGAAACAATCCCCATCTCACCAAACCTAGTAAAAATAGGCCATGTTTTACTTTACTCTTCACTGAGTAAGAAATTATATTCTTTCACCTGATTGCAGACATAGAGATGTCAGTGGTGGTAGCAGTTGTGGTGGTGGTGGTGGTGGTGGTAGTAGTAGTAGTAGTAACAGTAGTAGCAGCAGCAACAGAAATAGCAATACTAACATCTCTAGCAGTGGTAGTAGTAGCAGCAGCAGCAGCAGAAAGAACTGGGATAAATTAAAAATATTGTAGTACCCTTGAAGAAACATGTTACACCATCTTGCATGATACTGCATTTTAAGGGAAATTATAGATATTATCACCACTGACAAAAACATCAAGGATGTCACTCATCCCCAACACATTATAATATAATTTGCCATGTTGGAAAAAGATAATAAAATGTGTCAATATAAGTTTTATTGGGTGTTTATTTCAATTACACTTGCTTTATCAGATGTGGTCTCTTTGAGAAAATAAATACAGTTCTTTGTATTTGGAATAAGACTTCTGATTTTCCAAATGCATTTTCTCAATTATAATACAAGGATTAGATGAGAAATAAAAATCTTTAAGATGTAAAAATACATGCCAATTTTTTTCTGAGTTTCTAAAAGAAAAAGAAGGTATTACCAGGTCATTGTTTACTACAAGTACACACACAATTATAAAATATAATTATTCTTTGAGTTATGCATCATATAGCCCAAATAATACATGCATGTAATAATATATAATAATATATACTATAATGTAATGTAGTATAATATAATATATAATATAATATAATATAACATAATATAATATAATATATACATAAAATGCATAAACTACAGGAAAAATACCTCTCTCCTGGGACCAATCTATACTGCATGGCCTTCCACACTTTCAAGAATGAGACACTCATTCTCCCAGATTCTGGAGTTGTGGTGAATGTTGACTTTTAGCTAGTCTGAGAGTCAAAGAGAGAGGGAGATGCCTCATCTGATGTCATCACTCTCCAGGGCTGCTAGAATCCAATGGCTGGTCTATATGGAGGAATAGAGGCCGAATGTGCTTGCCTCAAGACAGGCAATTCTGAAAGTTGTTCAAAATTTACTGTGAGCTTGGCTGGCATCTCTGTTGCAACTGCGCTGTAGTGTTCTCACCCCATTCAGTCCTTCTTCCATCACTGCCAATCATTTCCTGATACCAACAGTTGACTCAGTGAACTACCTGGATGCAAATCTTCATCTCAGAGTCTTCGTACGGAAATTCTGACCCAAGACCTTTGGTGCCAGAAGTGATCTGAGGAAGCACTCTAAAGAAAAGGATTTTGGAATTGAAATATCCACTGGCTGGCTAGCATTGATAGTAGATGAAACATGAAAAGTCTCAGGAATGTTGTAATGCCTCGATATTTTATTGAGACATCAGAGAAAGGGAATGTACTGACAAGTACCATGGATTAACATTTGAGAAGGTTTTTTGAAAGTAATAGTTGTAAGGATATTGCATGATTGCCGCTGGGGAAAATTTACATACTGGAATAAAACAATGAGATACGTTCATCAACAACTGAAAGTCAGAGAAATTTCTTGACTCTTCACCTCCCACGATCAGCGGTCAGAGAGGATCAGGTTCAAAATTTATTTTAAAGTGTAGCAGAACACTCTCCGGTTCCATCCACGTTGCTACAAAAGGCCATATTTCATTCTTTCTCATTGCCATGTAGTATTCCATTGTGTATATAAACCACAATTTCTTTATCCATTCATCAGTTGATGGACATTTAGGCTCTTTCCATACTTTGGCTGTTGTTGAAAGTGCTGCTATAAACATTGGGGTACAAGTGCCCCTATGCATCAGCACTCCTGTATCCTTGGGTCAATTCCTAGCAGTGCTATTGCTGGGTCATAGAGTAGACCTATTTTTAATTTTTTGAGGAACCTCCACACTGTTTTCCAGAGTGGCTGCACCAGTTTGCATTCCCACCAACAGTGCAAGAGGGTTCCCGTTTCTCCACATCCTCTCCAGCATCTGTAGTCTCCTGATTTGTTCATTTTAGCCACTCTGATTGGAGTGAGGTGTTATCTGAGTGTGGAAACCAATTTGACAACAAATTTCATATTAAAAAAAAATAAAGCATAGCAGAGCTCCAAAATAGGGTGGCTTCTCAACCTTAAAGTTCTATGCCAAAGTCAGAGACCTGATTGGGGATAGATTGGTTCCTGATACATGGCATGCTGGGATAAGTAATCTCTCTTTCATCTCTCATTTACTGTGTCCTGAAAGAGAGATATTTGGCATAGATATGTGGTCATGTCATTTAGAGTAAACAACAGTGCCTTTGCCACAACTGCATGTACTCTTTTATACTACTTATCACTTCAGCAATTTTTGAGCAAATTGAATGCTCCACCCCAATACACTTTGAAAACCCAGTTGCTTCTGAGTTTCTTGAACTCTCTAAATTAGCTATTAAACCAAAAGCTATATGGTGCTGTTTATCAGAAAAATACTTCTCTAGAACAATGGGCAGAATTTGTTGATACGGACTCAGTAGTGTGCCATGACCTCAATTTAATCTCTCTCTGTTCTTTTTAGGTATAACATTTATGAACTATGGGTAAACAGTATTGTTTGTTTTGTATTTGTGATTTTAGTTTATTTGTTTCAATCAAAGCATTCATAATTATTTTACTTATTACTAATATTGACTGACCCCTTGAGAACATTTTCATTAACTTTGTGTCTTTAGTATTTCATTAACTTTGTGTCTTTAGTATTTCATTTTCATTAACTTTGTGCTTTAGTATTTCCTATCTCTTCTTACTCTGGTTTGGAGCTTGAGTTCTGGAGTCAGAAGGCTTGGATTCAAATAATAGGTCTGCTATTTTAAATAATTGTGTGGAGGGGAGAAATGTACACTCTGTGCTTTGTTTTCATCATGCATAAAGTTAAGATAATAAAATATCTGTGTGTAAACTCTTTTTAGTTTTTAGCGGTGGTATTGATCTTTTTCTCTCTCTTTTTTTTTGAAGTTTATTTAGTTTGATAGAGAGTGTGTGTGCACGAGTCAGGAAGGAGCAGAGAGAGAGAGAAAGGAAAGAGAGAATCCTAAGCAGGATCCATGTTATCAACCTTTGGCCTGACAGGGGGCTCGATCCCATGAACCGTGAGCTCATGACCGAGCCTAACCATGAGTCAGATGCTTAACCAGCTGAACCACCTGGGTGCCCTGAATCTTTCTCTTTCTACAACTTTGAATGTTTAAAAAAGAATATAAAGAAATTATAGATTTTTATTTTCATATTGCAGTGGGAAAATGATAAGTTAATATTTATATGTGTTATGTTAATTGTGTGTCTACATAATCAGACAGATAGTGCAATATTCTCATTTACAAAGTCAGAATTTTTATTTATATCTTATTTTGGGATAGTTGGCATTTAAATGTTTTTTTTTTTTAAGTTTGTTTACTTATTTATTTATTTAATTAATTTATTTTGAGGTGGGGAGGGGCAGAGAGAGAAAAGAGAGAATCCCAAGCAGGCTCTGCAATGCCATCGCAGAGCCCGACACAGGGCTTGAATTGTCGAACAATGATACCATGACCTGAGCTGAAACAAAAAATCAGGCGCTTAACTGACTGAGCAACTCAAATGCCCATAAGTCTGTTGTTTTTAATACCATGTGGTTAATGGGGTGCCTGGGTGGCTCAGTTGATTAAGCATCCGACTTTGACTCAGGTCATGATCTCACAGTCCTGGGCTTGAGCCCCATGTGGGGCTCTGTATTGACAGCTCAGAACCTGAGGCCTGCTTCAGATTCTGAATCTCCCTCTACCACTGCCCCTCCCCCACTTGATTCTACCTCTCTCTCTCTCTCCTTCTCTCTGTCAAATAAATATGAAAAAAATTATTTTTTAAATATCATATGATTAGTACAGCTTCAGTATTTTCAAATATAAGAATAACCTGTAGTTTCCTTAAGACTGTGCACTCTACAAATTACAGCAGTTTTTGCACGGGTGTTTAAATTTTGTTAAAGAATTCAAATAACAGCTTCATCAATTCCAAACTAAGATGCCTTACTCAAAGTTTCATAAACTTTTCAACTCTTGATATCATTATTTTTTCCTTTACTTTCACAGTTAAAATAGGAATAAAATGATAGTTGTCTTACTGGGCTACTTGTAGGATTAATAAAGAAAAATACAACTTAAGAGTTACAGTGCAGACATAAGGTAAATATTTAACAATATTGGATGATATTTTAGATAACTGCATAGATAGAATTAGTAGGTGTGTTCCTTCAAAATTTCTGACATTGCTCCATTGTTTTCTGTATGAGATTCTGAAAAAAAAAAAAAATTGGTGACTATCCAATTTGTTACTTTGATCCTTTTTTTTTTCCACATGTGGATAAGATTTTTTTTTGTTAAATGTAAATATATTTAACTTTCCATTATTTCCTTGATGATTAATAAGTACTTTCAATACATATATCATTATAGATTATGATATGTGTATATCAGAAAGTGAATTGGTATGCCTGACTTATTGCATGATTGCCAGTATTTAAAATGTAATCAGTGGTATACTGTAAGTTTGCATTAAAAAAAAACAACAACATAGTATATATTAACAGTTTCCATCAGGCATAGGTTCTGTACCCACACATTTCCCTTTCTCAGTTATTTATATACTAGTTTATTTATTGTATTCAAATTCTGTAAGATGCCTAAATCAGTGTCCTTCTCAATTTACTCATAATCATGTATCTACTCTTACATTAATTCAATAAAGGAGTATATTCTGGAATGCTTACTGTATGCCAATTAAATATATATGCTGTCATTTCTGGTAGTTGTAGGGACAGAATCAATACAGGATAGAAGATGCTAGGATGAGGAGACTCAGTCTGATTTAATACCAGCACCAGAACAAGACAAAAACACCTTTCTAACTTTCCATTTGTTTTGGATGTTAAGTTTCTGTTCTAGAGAAATATTTTCTGTTTTATAATTTGCGGTTATAAATTAAAGCTAATGAGCACAATTTATTCATTTGTGTATATCAAAGTATTTTTGAAGAAAGTCACTGGTCATAAATATGTCTATGCACATTGTAGACTATTTGCTTCCAGGGTTTGTGAATTATAGGTTAAACTATAAAGCAAAGATGGAATATAAATTATATTACCTAAAACCCTATTGTAATTTTACTTATATAATGAATACATGGCTGAATATAAAGCAGTTACATTGGAGTCTTTTATCCTTTCTTTTATTCTCCTCCCTTACCCAACCCGGGTTGTCTGGGATGGTCAAGGTCTAGAATAACTAAAAGAAAAAAAAGAAAAAAAACCCCAGAAAATATTACATATTCACCCAACTGAATATATATCATATATATATATATATGATGTATATTTATATGTGTTTTTTATGTGTATATATATGTATATATACATATATATACACATATATATACATGTATACATGTATATATATATATGTATATATATATATACATATATATATGATTTCAGTTACAAAACCATTGACATCAGCCTTTTGACACCAGTCTGTAAAACACAATCATAACAGCAAATCTATCTGATCTGTGTTAACTAGGTTTCTCTTGGCACTAGCATTATATGATGCTCCTAAATCTCTTGATTAGTATTGACTTGTCTCTGAGATGTGTGTCAACTTCTGTAAGCTTCTAGGGCTGCACACCTTATTTTAATCAGGGCTTAGCATTAATCTTTATGAGTGATAAAACGTGTGCCATTGGAAAATAAATTGATTTAAGCTCATGCCAACTTTTAGGTACTACACAAAACACTTAAGACCTTCATCCTGCCTTTGAAATATGGCATTATTCTCCACATGTATACTTTGCTGTTTTAAGACACTTTTCATATTAATTAAAATAATGGCAAATGACTTTTCATTAACGTATTGGGTGTGGGATTGATATTTTTTTCAGAGAAAACACAGAGGCATATTAGAATAAGTGTTTGAACTTTTGATTACAATTTTATTTTTTCGCAGATTTTGAATTGAAGCCTACACACTTTCACTTTTCACAATCCTAGAACACTCTAAGGAGAAATAGTAATTAATTGTCCTTATATGCAGGTATACATAGAAGATGAAATACAATTATAATTGGCAGAAATGAAATTTTTTAGCTTTTTCAGTTTTCTTTAAAAAATGAACTGAATTAAGAGGGTTATGAGATAGAAATTATGTTTGTGGAAATCAAAATTCAGTGTTAAAAATAATAGATCTTAAAAACAAGTAATTTCTCATCAAAGATGAAATTCTCATAAAGTCTGGGGCAATTATTGAAGTTTTTGATATGAGAGACCCAGGGCCCTTCTTTCTTCTCAGCCATCCATTGTATACCTAATGGCCTTATCTTCACTAGATAGGTACAGCTCTGTAAGCATCAGACCCATGTTCCAAGCAAAAGTAATGACAAGATTAAAGGGCACACAACACACACTAGTGAGCCTGCTAACATTGCAAGTGTTATACTAGAATCAGCACAAAAATTTTTACATGTCTAGCCCCAATGAACTTATGGTATGCAGTATTCCATCTGGAAAATTTTTAAGTATACATAGACTAGATTTTGTTAATAAGGCAGAGGAAGGTAATGGATATTAAGAAAGCAATAATCAAAACATGTCAAAATGTGAGAGAGACCATATGATAGATATAATTCATCAAAAAAATCCTATGGATTAATGGAGCTGACATTCAAGTGAAGGGAGAAAATAAGCAATAAATATGTGAGATGTCAGAAGTTGATAAGTTATTATAAGGAAAAGTAATTCAGAGTAAGGGGATTGTGATAAGAAAATGCTATTTTGTACAAAGGGAGTGGGAGGTATTATTCTTGACAAGCTGACAATTAGTGGAAAACTGGAGAAAGTGCCACATTTAATAAAGCAGGTACTCGAGGACAGAGCAGGAAGGCAGAAGGAAGAGCACATTTAAAGCCTTTCAGTTGAGAGAATATTCCAAGAACATCAAAGCCTAACAGATTATGGAGGTAAGAAAGCAAGAGAGAGGATGAGAGGCCAGTGGCAGAAGTAGAGTTCACACAGGCTATAATGTCTCTGGATTTGAATCTGAATTAAATATGAAGTAAATCATGGGTTGTGAGATTACATAATCTGGCTCTTATTTATTGCTTTATGGGAACAGCATGGAGGGAACAATCCCATTTTATATTCATGTCTGTCATTTTCCTTTATGCTATTTATTACCCCAGTTGACTTATTCTAAAAAAGTGGTATATATTCACATTGCCAAGAAACTATTCTATTTCTTCCCATGTAATCCATTCTATTAATTAATTAGCAAATCCTAAGCGTATTAAAGAGTTTATATTGTTGTTGGTTGAAATCCTTAAAATTTTATTATATGTGTGAGGCAATATTTGTGTACATCTATTTCACTTGCCTTGATTTTTTGTTTACATCTATTAATATGTAATAAATATGAAAATATTTTTCTTTTCACACCTATTTCTCACACACACACTCACACACACACACACACACACACACACACTGATACTAATAATGCATATTGTCCATAATCTTTATTCCCAAATATGTCCCTTTAATTAATTAATTAATTTTTTAATTTTATTATTTTTTATAATTTAGCTTTATTTTTTATTTTTTTAAATTTACATCCAAATTAGTTAGTATATAGTGAAGCAATGATTTCAGGAGTAGATTCCTTAATGCCCCTTACCCATTTAGCTCATCCCCCCTCCCACAACCCCTCCAGCAACCCTCAGTTTGTTCTCCATATTTATGAGTCTCTTCTGTTTTGTTCCCCTTCCTGTTTTTATATTAGTTTTTATTTCCCTTCCCTTATGTTCATCTGTTTTGTCTCTTAAAGTCCTCATATGAGTGAAGTCATATGATTTTTGTCTTTCTCTGACTGACCAATGTCACTTAGCATAATACCCTCCAGTTCCATCCACGTAGTTGCAGATGGCAAGATTTCATTCTTTTTGCTTGCTGAGTCATACTCCATTGTATATATATATACCACATCTTCTTTATCCATTCATCCATCGATGGACATTTGGGCTCTTTCCATACTTTGGCTATTGTTGATAGTGCTGCTATAAATATGGGGGTGCATGTGTCCCTTCAAAACAGCACACCTGTATCCCTTGGGTGAATGCCTAGTAGTGCAATTGCTGGGTCTTAGGGTAGTTCTATTTTTAGTTTTTTGAGGAACCTCCATGCTGTTTTCCAGAGTGGCTGCACGAGCTTGCATTCCCACCAACAATGCAAAAGAGATCCTCTTTTTCCGCATCCTCGCCAACATCTGTTGTTGCCTGAGTTGTTAATGTTAGCCATTCTGACAGGTGTAAGGTGGTATCTCATTGTGGTTTTGATTTGTATTTCCTTGATGATGAGTGATGTGGAGCATTTTTTCATGTGTCGGTTGGCCATCTGGATGTCTTCTTTGGAGAAGTGTCTATTCATGTCTTTGCCCATTCCTTCACTGGATTATTTGTTTTTTTGGGTGTTGAGTTTGATAAGTTCTTTGTAGATTTTGGATTCTAACCCTTTATCTGATATGTCATGTGCAAATATCTTCTCCCATTCTGTCAGTTGCCTTTTAGTTTTGCTGATTGTTTCCTTCACTGTGCAGAAGCTTTTTATTTTGATGAGGTCCGAATAGTTCATTTTTGCTTTTGTTTCCCTTGCCTCCAGAGACGTGTTGAGTAAGAAGTTGCTGCAGCCAAGGTCAAAGAGGTTTTTGGCTGCTTTTGCCTCAAGGATGTTGATGGCTTCCTATCTTATATTTAGGTCTTTCATCCATTTTGAGTTTATTTTTGTGTGTGGTGTAAGAAAGTGGTCCAGGTTCATTCTTCTGCATGTCGCTGTCCAGTTTTCCCAGCACCACTTGCTGAAGAGACTGTCTTTATTCCATTGGATATTCTTTCCTGCTTTGTCAAAGATTACTTGGCCATACGTTTGTGGGTCCATTTCTGGGTTCTCTATTCTGTTCCATTGATCTGAGTGTCTGTTGTTGTGCCAGTACCATAGTGTCTTGATGATTACAGCTTTGTAGTATAGCTTGAAGTCTGGGATTGTGATGCCTCCTGCTTTGGCTATTCAGGGTCTTTTCTGGTTCCATACAAATTTTAGGATTATTTGTTCTCACTCTGTGAAGAATGCTGGTGTTACTTTGATAGGGATTGAGTTGAATATGTAGATTGCTTTGGGTAGTATCGACATGTTAACAATATTTGTTCTTCCCATCCAGGAGCATGGAATCTTTTTCCATTTCTTTGTGTCTTCTTCAATTTCCTTCATAAGCTTTCTATAGTTTTCAGTGTATAGATTTTTCACCTCTTTGGTTAGACTTATTCCTAGGTATTTTATGGTTTTTGGTGCAACTATAAATGGGATTGATTCCTTGATTTCTCTTTCTATCGCTTCATTGTTGGTGTATAGGAATGCAGCCGATTTCTGTGCATTGATTCTATATCCTGCTACTTTGCTGAATTCATGAATCAGTTCTAGCAGTTTTTTGGTGGAATCTTTTGGGTTTTCCATACAGAGTATCATGTCATTTGCAATGAGTTGAAGTTTGACCTTCTCCTGGCCGATTTGGATGCCTTTTATTTCTTTGTGTTGTCTGATTGCAGAGGCTAAGACGTCCAATACTATGTTGAATAACAGTGGCGAGAGTGGACATCCCTGTCTTGTTCCTGACCTTAGGGAGAAAGCTCTCAGTTTTTCCCCATTGTGGATGATATTAGCATTGGATCGCTCGTATATGACTTTTATCATCTCAAGGTATGCTCCTTCTATCCCTGCTTTCTTGAGGGTTTTTATCAAGAAAGGATGCTGTATTTTTATTCTTATATTTTTAAATTACCTAAAAATTCAAATTCAGAGAGATAATTTAAGATTGTGTATTAAGAGTATTTCTCTGAGGTGCCTTCCTGGCTCAGTCAGTTAATCATCCAACTCTTTTTTTTTTTTTTTTAATGTTTATTTGTTTTTGAGAGAGAGGTCACAAGGAGGGAAGGGGCAGATAGAGAGGGAGACACTGAATCTGAAGCAGGCTCCAGGCTCTGAGCTGTCAGCACAGAGACCGATTCAGGGCTCGAAACTGTGAACCGTGAGACCATGACCTGAGCTGATGACCAGTGCTTATTAACCACTTGCCCTCCAGGCGCCACAGTCATCCAACTCTTGATTTCAGCTCAGATCACTATGTCACGGTTTGTGAGACTGAGCCCTGCATCAGGCTCTGTGCTGACAGTGCAGAGCCTGCTTGGGATTCTCCCTCTCTCTTAAAATGAATACATAAACTTAAGAAAAAATATTTCTCTAAAAAATTCAGTTCTATACAGTTGTGTTAATTTCACAGACACATTATTAACAACTTTTTAGTATCTCTTACAAAGTTTGGTATCTTAGTTGTGAACTTTCTTTTATTCACATCTCTTTTTTTTAGTTTAATTCTCTGTTTTTTAGTTTAATTCTAGTTTATACCAGGAGTATGAAATAGAGTGTACATAAGTAATGTGTTTTGTGTCTTTGCCTACTTTAAAAATATATCATTATGTTGCCCTCTGTGGTAGTCAGAGCTCTGCTAGCTCTCTGAATTTCAAACAGATGTTTAAGATTTCTCATAATTGTGTACTTCTGATTTGGCCAGCCCATGTGATTAATTCTGTTCAACGAGAATGGAACAGGAATTCCACACTGCTGATATTTAAAAAAAATAATCAAGTTTTATCTACTTGTTTTTGAGAGAGAGAGAGAGAGAACAGGGGAGGGGCAGAGAGAGAATCCCAAGCAGGCTCCACACTGTCAGCACAGAGCTGGACAGGGGGCTTGAACTCAATGAACCATGAGATCGTGACCTGAGCCAAAACCAGGAGCCAGAAACCCAACCAGCTGAGCCACCCAGGCATACCCACACTGATGATATTTAAATGCTGATATGATGTGATCCAGCGATCTCCATTTATTTCTGTTATGGCAACCAACAATGTTTATGATAGCTTCTTCTCCATTGATGTGGAAATGTTAATGTCTGTAGTGAACAATACCTCCCCACTTCCTTCAGCCAACTATAAGGGGTCATGTAGCCTGAATAATAAATTATCCATTGTTGTTTTAAGCTACTGGATATCTGCGTGTATAGCATGACCTATTTGCTTTTGAATAATATGAAAATACTACCTAAAATCAGCTGCATTCATAACAAAAAGCTTAACATGTGTGTCAATTTCAGATGGAAAATTTGGTGAAAATAAAGAGATAAAGAGATCTATTACAGAAAGCAGAATGATTTGTCATGTAGTTCTAGAATAGGAAATTAAAATAATCAACAACAGTGACAGTTACCATTGTGGGTTTGCTGCTCTTCTCAGAAAAAGATAAGTTATATAATAGTTGTCTAAATTTGAAATTAGAAATTAAGAGTAAAAGAATCTACACATCCAGTAATTTATAGGGTATGACTAAATTATTGCCTCTCAAACCCAAACAGTAAAACATGCAATTAATTAAGAATTCCTTTCAGCAACAAGGCAGATTAAAGCTCAGTTTGCATCTAAAATCAAATCAAAGGGTTTGTCTGTCACATCCATAGCTAGAAACCCATGAAAAAAGATTAAATCATTACTAAGTAAAATCCTTTTCATAAGACTAAATTGACTCAAAGAAAACTTTATAAGTGCTAAATGTTTGGTGGACCCATAAAAGCCTATTATACTTAAATTAATTACTTTTTTTTTTTAGGTAAAAGAGGGAGAAGCAGAGAGAAAGAGAGAGATAAAGAGACAGAGACAGATTGTTGAGGGCAGATAGCATTTCTAAAAACAAATATCCAAACATAAACAACAATAAATCCTTCAAGCGTGGCAATTAGCACAAAAAGTTGATAGAAATAATGGAAAAGAAAACCACAATGCCATGCCTTTGAGACAGTAGTTTTGCAAAATATATATCAATTTAAAAGAAAAAGTCTCTCTTCCTTTCAAACTTAAATGACCCTTGGGACATTTTCCATTGCCCACTTCAGAAGGTACCAAGGAATTTAAAGAAAAAGAACTTGTGAAAGGCCAGAGATAAGAGACTGGGGCTATAATTTGAGTTCCTGCTTCCAGAGATTGAGAATTCAACAATAATAAGGTTTGTTCCCCTACTTCAAGACCATTAAAATTTTTGTTCCCTGAGTATCCAAACTATATACAGAACTTACAAAGCTCAACAGCCCAACAAACAATAATCCAGTTAAAAAAATAGGCAGAAGACACGAAGAGACATTTTTCCAAAGAACAGAACACATACAGATGACAAACAGACATATGAAAAAATGCTCAATATCACTTCTCAGCAGGGAAATACAAGTCAAAACCATGATGAGAGGTCACCTCACACTTGTCAGAAAGGCTAAAATTAACATAGGAAACAACAGGTGTTGGTGAGGATACTGAGAAAGGGGAACCCTGTTACACTGTTGATAGGAATGTAAACTGATGTAGCCAATTTGGAAAACCATATGGAGGTTCCTCAAAAAGTTAATATAGAACTATACAATGATCCAGCAATTTCACTAGTAGGTGATCCTAAGATCCAAGTAACAGTAGACTTGGTGTCTGGTGAGACCTGCTTCATAGTTCATAGATTGTCATTTTTTTACTCTGTGATCTCATGGCAGAAAGGACAAGGGAGCTCCCCGGGGTCTAGTTTATAAGGCCACTATTCCCGTTCATGAGGGTGCCACCCTCATGATCTAATCACCAACCAAGACTCCATCTCCAAATACCATCACGTTAGGAATTAGATTTCAATATATGAATTTTGGAAAGACACAAACATTCACTCTATAGCAGTATTTTTTAAGTGTGTCCTTTTTTTAAAATCAATCTTGTTCAGAAATAATGTCAGTTTCAAATATGAGTCATATTTTTTCTTCCACAGTGATCATATATTCATAATTTCTTTTGTCCTCTTCTTTCTGAAAATGGTATTATTTGAATATTAAATTTCCATGATTTGTCTTTCATATTTCATAACTTCTCATTTCTGTTTTCTTTCAATAATTTTGTCTTTGAATTTGCTGTCTTGTTCTACATTTACAAGGTTGTTTAAACTTCACCTTTCAAAGAATTAATTTTGTCTAAAGCCTTCGTGGTATTCATCTATTCTAATTACTTATTATTCTTTTTTTTTTGTTCTTTGTCCAATTTTTTCTTCCTTGTTTTCTTGTTTAAAAACATTTTCAAGGATTCAAATTTCACGTTTTAAAAATACTCTATGTGTATTTCATTTTCAATCATACCCTCTTTTTCTCTGTCAAAACCGGTTTCTCATATTCTTAATTTCTGTTGCAAGTGGGTTTTTTTTTTAGATTTTTCAAAATTAAAGATGGTTAATTCCATTTAATATTATTAATACAATTCTATATCAATGACAATAAATTGCTGTCATAAGTTTTCTTACTAAATGTGTAATTTTTTGTGTGTACAAATATTTTCTTTTTTTAAATTGTTTTTAGTGTTTATTTAATTTTGAGAGAGAGAGAGAGAGACAGAGCGTGAGAGGAGAGAGGCAGAGAGAGAGGGAGACACAGATTCTGAAACAGGCTCCAGGCTGTGAGCTGTCAGCACAGAGCCTGATGCAGGGCTCGAACCCACGAACTGTGAGATTGTGACCAGAGCCAAAGTCTGGCTTTTAACCAACTCAGCCACCCAGGCGCCCTACAGATAATTTTCTTAATGTTAGATTTAGATTAGATGGTAAGGGATTTTGGCAGGCTGACATTTATGGAAATAAAATATATGATTGCGAGGAAGTGACCACACATGTAAGTTTAAACTTTTAAGTTTAAAAATATTTTTGTATTTTCTTCATTCCTGGTTGAAACTGTTATTATTTTATTGAATTTTTTATCTCCTGTTATATTTTCTTACATTCGGTTCTGCCTAATTTTAATGTTGTGTTCACCCCACAGTTCTTCCAGGCGCATTACTACTTTGTTTAGAAAAAGGTTATGATTGATTTAATTTAAACTCAAAGAAAATAGCATAATCTGTCATGAATATCTTGGGTAGGATAACTGTGTGTGGCCCAATGAACTATAGGTCTTATTGTAAATAATTACTTTGAGAAATGGCCTATGTCTCAGCCATACTTCCTGTATTTTTGGATTCCAACCTATAAGCCCATCTGGAATCCCATGTTGAAGAATGACTTTACCCCTGCAACAGCTCTGTGCTTTGCCAGTCTTTGGTTATTATATGCTCTGTTACCATTATTCTGTTCTGTGCTTTATGGAGTCTTGAAGTTACATACAGTTTATTTTTGTAGGGTTACATTTTTTTTTTCTTCTAGAGCTCTTAGAGATCTCTTCTCTTTCTTCTTTATCATTTCTATTACTTTTATTTTAAGAAAGCACATGCTCACCAAATGGCATTGATAGTCTGTTCTAAAAATTTAATAACTTTGGCTATGGGTAGTAACAATACTAAAAGAAGTTGAAAGTCTCTTCACTGTAGTTAGGGGCAAAAAAATTGCCCCCTCAAGGTAACTCATATTCAACTATTTTAGAATCAAAGCTATATTCAGGATCCCACAGTGGGATGAGTTAATATTGGTCCACATGGCAAGATGAGTAAAGCATGAAAGTTCAGTTGCAAGAGACTGGAGTCCAAGTCACATTGATTTAATGGAGACTTAGGATAACTGCTTTACCTTATTTCAGATAAATCAGAATTTGAAGTTGAAAAAAATCTTCCCCTTTCCATCTGCTCGCTTTTTTTTTAATATGAAATTTATTGTCAAATTGGCTTCCATACAACACCCAGTGCTCATCCCAACAGGTGCCCTCCTCAATACCTATCACCCAGCTTCCCCTCCCTCCCACCCCCCATCAACCCTCAGTTTGTTCTCAGTTTTTAAGAGTCTCTTATATTTTGGCTCCCTCCCTTTCTAACCTCTTTTTTTTCTTCCCCTCCCCCATGGTCTTCTGTTAAGTTTCTCAGGATTCACATAAGAGTGAAAACATATGGTATCTGTCT
Organism: Panthera tigris; assembly: GCF_018350195.1. NCBI lineage: Eukaryota > Metazoa > Chordata > Mammalia > Carnivora > Felidae > Panthera > Panthera tigris. The sequence continues at coordinate 58,771,664 of NC_056660.1, forward strand.
TTCTCTGTATGACTTATTTCACTTAGCATCACACTCTCCAGTTCCATCCATGTTGCTACAAAAGGCCATATTTCATTCTTTCTCATTGCCAAGTAGTATTCCATTGTGTATATAAACCACAATTTCTTCATGCATTCATCAGTTGATGGACATTTAGGCTCTTTCCAGAATTTGGCTATTGTTGAAAGTGCTACTATAAACATTGGGGTACAAGTGCCCCTATGCATCAGCACTCCTGTATCCCTTGGGTCAATTCCTAGCAGTGCTATTGCTGGGTCGTAAGGTAGATCTATTTTTAATTTTTTGAGGAACCTCCACACTGTTTTCCAGAGTGGCTGCACCAGTTTGCATCCCCACCAACAGCACAAGAGGGTTCCCATTCCTCCACATCCTCTCCAGCATTTATAGTCTCCTGATTCGTTCATTTTAGCCACTCTGACTGGCGTGAGGTGGTATCTCAGTGTGGTTTTGATTTGTATTTCCCTGATGAGGAGTGATGTTGAGCATCTTTGCATGTGCCTGTTGGCCATCTGGATGTCTTCTTTAGAGAAGTGTCTATTCATGTCTTCTGCCCATTTCTTTACTGGATTATTTGTTTTTCAGGTGTGGAGTTTGGTGAGCTCTTTATAGATTTTAGATACTAGCCCTTTGTCCGATATGTCATTTGCAAATATCTTTTCCCATTCCATCAGTTGCCTTTTAGTTGTGTTGTTTCCTTTGCAGTGCAGAAGCTTTTTATCTTCATCAGGTCCCAATAGTTCATGTTTGCTTTTAATTCCCTTGCCTTTGGAGATCTGTCTAGTAAGAAATTGCTGCGGCTGAGGTCAGAGAGGTTTTTTCCTGCTTTCTCCTCTAGGGGTTTGATGGTTTCCTGTCTCACATTCAGGTCGTTTATCCATTTTGAGTTTATTTTTGTGAATGGTGTAAGAAAGCGGTCCAGTTTCATTCTTCTGCATGTTGCTGTCCAGTTCTCCCAGCACCATTTGTTAAAGAGACCGTCTTTTTTCCATTGGATATTCTTTCCTGCTTTGTCAAAGATTAGTTGGCCATACTTTTGTGGGTCCAATTCTGGAGTCTCTATTCTATTCCATTGGTCTATGTATCTGTTTTTGTGCCGATACCATGCTGTCTTGATGATGCCAGCTTTGTAGTAGAGGCTAAAGTCTGGGATTGTGATGCCTCCCACTTTGGTCGTCTTCTTCAATATTATTTTGGCTATTCGGGGTTTCTGTGGTTACATACAAATTTTAGGATTGCTTGTTCTAGCTTCAAGAAGGATGCTGGTGCAATTTTGATTGGTATCGCATTGGATGTGTAGATGGCTTTGGGTAGTATTGACATTTTAACAATATTTATTGTTCCAGTCCATGAGCATGGGATGTTTTTCCATTTCTTTATATCTTCTTCAATTTCCTTCATAAGCTTTCTATAGTTTTCAGCATACAGATCTTTTACATCTTTGGTTAGGTTTATTCCCAGGTATTTTATGATTCTTGGTGCAATTGTGAATGGGATCAGTTTCTTCATTTGTCTTTATGTTGCTTCATTATTAGTGTTAGGACTGCAACTGATTTCTGTACATTGATTTTGTATCCTGCAACTTTGCTGAATTCATGTATCAGTTCTAGCAGACTTTTGGTGGAGTATATCGGATTTTTCATGTATAATGTCATGTCATCTGCAAAAAATGAAAGCTTGACTTTATCTTTGCCAATTTTGATGCCTTTGATTTCCTTTTGTTGTCTGATTGCTGATGCTAGAATTTCCAACATTATGGTAAACAACAGTAGTGAGAGTGGACACCCCTGTCGTGTTCCTGATCTCAGAGGGAAAGCTCTCAGTTTTTTGCCATTGAGGATGATATTAGCTGTGGGCTTTTCATAAATGGCTTTATGATGTTTACATATTTTCCTTCTATCCCGACTTTCTCAAGGGTTTTTATTAAGAAAGAATGCCGAATTTTGTCAAATGCTTTTTCTGCATCGATTGACAGGATTGTATAGTTGTTTTCTTTTCTTTTGTTAATGTGATGTATCACATTGATTGATTTGTGAATGTTGAACCAGCCCTGCATCCCAGGAATGAATCCCACTTGATCATGGTGAATAATTCTTTTTATATGCTGTTGAATTCGATTTGCTAGTATCTTGTTGAGAATTTTTGCATCCATATTCATCAGGGATATTGGCCTGTAGTTCTCTTTTTTTACTGGGTCTCTGTCTGGTTTAGGAATCAAAGTAATGCTGGCTTCATAGAATGACTCTGGAAGTTTTCTTTCCTTTTCTATTTTTTGGAACAGCTTGAGAAGGATAGGTATTATCTCTGCTTTAAATGTCTGGTAGAATTCCCCAGGGATGACATCTGGTCCAGGACTCTTATTTGTTGGGAGATTTTTGATAACTAATTCAATTTAATCACTGGTTATGGGTCTGTTCAATTTTTTATTTCTTCCTGTTTGAGTTTTGGAAGTTTGTGGGTGCGTAGGAATTTGTCCATTTCGTCCAAGTTGTCTAGTTTGTTGGCATATAATTTTTCATAGTATTCCCTGATAATTGCTTGTATCTCTGAGGGATTGGTTGTAATAATTCCGTTTTCATTCATGATTTTATCTATTTGGGTCCTCTCTCTTTTCTTTTTGAGAAGCCTGGCTAGAAGTTTATCAATTTTGTTTATCTTTTTAAAAAAAACAACGCTTGGTTTCATTGATCTGCTTTACATGTTTTTTAGATTCTATATTGTGTATTTCTGCTCTGATCTTTATTATTTCTCTTCTTCTGCTGGTTTTGGGGTGTCTTTGCTGTTCTGCTTCTATTTCCTTTTAGGTGTGCTGTTAGATTTTGTATTTGGGATTTTTCTTGTTTCTTGAGATAGGCTTGGATTGCAATGTATTTTCCTCTCAGGACTGCCTTTGTTGCATCCCAAAGCGTTTGGATTGTTGTATTTTCATTTTCATTTGTTTCCATATATTTTTTAATTTCTTCTCTAATTGTCTGGTTGACCCATTCATTCTTTAGTAGGGTGTTCTTTATCCTCCATGCTTTTGGAGATTTTCCAGACTTTCCTGTGGTTGATTTCATGTTTCATAGCATTGTGGTCTGAAAGTGTGCATGGTATGATCTTAATTCTTATATTCTTATGAAGGGCTGTTTTGTGACCTAGTATGTGATCTGTCTTGGAGAATGTTCCATGTGCAATTGAGAAGAAAGTATGCTCTGTTGCTTTGGGATGCAGAGTTCTAAATATATCTGTCAAGTCCATCTGATCCAATGTATCATTGAGGGCCCTTGTTTCTTTATTGACCATGTGTCTAGATGATCTATGCATTTCTGTAAGTGGAGTGTTAAAATCTCCTGAAATTACCCCATTCTTATCAATAAGGTTGCTTATGTTTGTGATTGTTTTATATATTTGGGGGCTCCCATATTTGGCACATAGACATTTATAATTGTTAGCTCTTCCTGATGGATAGACCCTGTAATTATTATATAATGCTCTTCTTCATCTCTTGTTACAGCCTTTAATTTAAAGTCTAGTTTTTCTGATTTAGGTATAGCTACTCCAGCCTTCTTTTGATTTCCAGTAGCATGATAGATAGTTCTCCATCCCCTCACTTTCAATCTCAAGGTGTCCTCTGGTCTAAAATGAGTCTCTTGTAGACAGAAAATAGATGGGTCTTGTTTTTTGATCCATTCTTATACCTTATGTCTTTTGGTTGGAGCATTTAGTCCATTTACATTCAGTGGTATTATTGAAAGGTATGGGTTTAGAATCATTGTGTTATCTGTAGATTTCATGCTTGTAGTGGTGTCTCTGATACTTTGTGGTCCTTGCACCATTTCACTCACAGAGTCCCCCTTAGGATCTCTTGTAGGGCTGGTTTAGTGGTGACGAATTCTTTCAGTTTTTGTTTATTTGGGAAAACCTTTATCTCTCCTTCTATTCTGAATGACAGACTTGCTGGATAAAGGATTCTTAGCTGCATATTTTTTCTGTTTATCACATTGAAGATTTCTTGCCATTCCTTTCTGGCCTGCCAAGTTTCAGTAGATAGGTCTGCTACTACCCTTCTGTGTCTAGCTTTGTAAGTTAGGGCCTGTTTATCCCTAGCTGCTTTCAGAATTCTCTCTTTATCCTTGTATTTTGCCAGTTTCACTATGATGTGTCATGCAGAAGTTTGATTCAAGTTATGTCTAAAGGGCGTTTTCTGTGCCGTTTGGATTTTAATGCCTGTTTCCTTCCCCATGTTGGGGAAATTCTCAGCTATGATTTGTTCAAGTACACCTTCAGCCTATTTCTCTCTCTCTTCTTCTTCTGGAATTCCTATGATACGGATATTGTTCCATTTGATTGCATAACTTAGTTCTCTAATTCTCCCCTCTTACTCCTGGTTTTTTTTAATCTTTTTCTCAGCTTCCTCTTTTTCCTTATTTTTTTCTTTTAATTCACCTATGCTCCCCTCTTCCTCTTCATTCCACGCTGTAGCCACCTCTATTTTATTTTGTACCTCATTCATAGCATTTTTTAATTCATCATGTCTATTTTTTAGTCCCTTGATCTCTGTAGCAATAGATTCTCTGCTGTCCTTTATGCTTTTTTCAAGCCCAGCGATTAATTTTATGACTGCTATTGTAAATTCTTGTTCCATTATATTGTTTAAATCGTTTTTGATCAATTCGTTAGCTGTCTCTACTTCCTGGAGTTTCTTTTGAGGAGAATTCTTCCATTTCATCATTTTGGATAGTCCCTGCAGTGGCTCCAAACTGCAGGGCCCTTCCCCTGTGCTGTGGGCAGTAACTTGTGTTGGTGGGCGGGCCCTCAGTCAGACCCGATGTCTGCCCCCAGCCCACCGCTGTGGCCACAGTCAGACTGGTGTGTACCTTATCTTCCCCTCTCTCAGGGGCAGGACTCACTGTGGAGTGGTATGACCCCTGTCTGAGCTACTTGCACACTGCCAGGATTGTGGTGCTGCTTCAATGGGATCTGTCATAGTTGGGGTGGATCTTTAAGGTGTACAGGGGTGGAAGGGGCAGACTTAGCTTGCTTTGTCCTCCGTGTTCCCCTGGGGAGAGGCCCTGTATCACTGGGAGGGAGGCAGACCCCTGGGAGGGATGAATCAACAGAATCACATAGTTGGGGATATGCGAGGTGCAAGCAAGTTCGGTGATGGAAACTGGTTCCTTTTGGAATTCTGGCTGGGGGATGGGAGAGGGAGATGGTGCTTGCCAGTGCCTTTGTTCCCCTACCGAGCTGAGCTCTGTCTTCTGGGGCTCAACAACTCTCCCTCCCAGCGTCCTTTCGCCCTCCCCACTCTCTGAGAGCAGAGTTGTTGACTTTTACCATTCCAGATGTTAAGTCCCGCTGGCTCTCAGAACTCACGCAGTCCAGCCCCTCCGCTTTTGCAAGCCAGACTTCGGGGGCTCTGTCTTGCCAGGCGGGCTGCCCCTCCTGGGGAGGGCCCCAGCTCCCTCCTGCCAGTCTGTGTAGCATGCACCGCCTCTCTGCCCTTCCTACCCTCTTCCGTGGGCCTCTTGTCTACACTTGGCTCCGGAGAGTCCATTCTACTAGTCTTCTGATGGTGTTCTAGGTTATTTAGGCAGATGTGGGTGGAATCTAAGTGATCAGCAGGACAAGGTGAGCCCAGTGTCCTCCTACACCGCCATCTTCCTGTACACTCTCTACTCGCTTTTTTTAATGGAGAACCTAATAGTATAGTAGAGAGCATATACACTGAATCCATATACATGTATGTTCTTTAAAACTGTAATAGCATGAAAGATTCTCTATTTTCTTACATTCACATCAATCCCCATAAGAGGATTCTGAATATTTCTTCCCTGTGTCCAGTTCCCTTGGATGAATCTCTATTCATGCAGGGACATTATGTATTGGCCAGCTTCTGTTAACTGCCAATCACTGAGTCAACAAGGTGGGACATTTTTTAACATATTTTTCAGAAGAATTTTTTGTATATAGGTTCATTTTTCCAGAAACTTTCAAGTGAAAAAAATGTAGACAACCATAGAAATAGCAGATGCTGTTCATAAATATAAAGAAGACACAAGTATGTGCACCAGGGAAATCATTACACTTAAACCTCAGAATTAACCAGGAAAATAACAAGTTTGAGTTAGAGCAGTGGTGATAGTACTAAAGAATAAAACAGTAAGGGAAGTAGTAGTACTAAGTGGATATTGCTGCAATTTAAAATTAGAGGACAGGGGCGCCTGGGTGGCTCAGTCGGTTTATCGGCCGACTTCGGCTCAGGTCACGATTTCGCGGTCCGTGAGTTCGAGCCCCGCGTCATGCTCTGTGCTGACAGCTCAGAGCCTGGAGCCTGTTTCAGATTCTGTGTCTCCTTCTCTCTGACCCTCCCCTGTTCATGCTCTGTCTCTCTCTGTCTCAAAAATAAATTAAAAAAACGTTAAAAAAATTAAAATTAGAGGACAGAAAGTTAATTGAGGATGGAATAGAATAGGAACTAAAAAGCCTTGTTCTTTGTTATTTGACTGAATAAGTTTCTAAATATCTAATTTTGCTTAAATTGCAGTTATAAATATTTCAACTTCAAATGGTGGTTTTTTGAAACAATGGAGACTGAAGAGAAGTATAGCATGGATGTGATAGATATGAAACATTTGTGAGACTCCTTTCCAAAAAATCACTAGTGATTTTTATGACCAACCATTTGGCTCATTTCAATTTAACTGAATTAGGTCTCTGTAATCTTGTAATTCCAAAAAGATAGTTCTATCTATCCAAGTTATTTTTTAGCAATAACACTTTCCAATATAAAGTTGTTACTGACAACTACATATTTTTATTTGATCTCTAATTTCTTAAGGTTGGAAAACATTTTTATCATGTCATTCAAAAACAATTGCATACACCATGGAGAGTAAACTCTAAATGAAATGGCATGACCTACTAGCCCTATCAAAAATCTACTATCTTAGACTGACATTAGTGACAGTCCCCATTTAACTAGGTCAGTTACTAAAAGGAAAATAAAGTGGAAACAAAAATTGTTCAATTTTTTAATGTCAGTTGAAATGTTGAGTTTGATTGGCAGAAGCAACAGATTCAAGATAGTTCAGTAAATGGAATTGTCTAACATGACCCTGAGGGCTCACTCTAGGTTACCTGGGAAATGAGCTACCTGGTACTGGAGGAATCTTTCTGACCTTCCTCCAGAAGGGAGTGCACTTAAGATAATATTGCCATTGGATTTTTTTTAACCCCACACTGAGACTCTAACATCCTTTTGCCCCAAATCCTCAGGAACAGAGTAGCTAGCATTCCCTGACAACTCTCAAACAATTGACACCCATAGTTAGACTGCTTGGTGTCAAGCAGCCCGATTTTTACGCGACTTATCAAAGCTGCTTTCACGCTTTGCCATAAAGGGGAGCAATATGGTGGTGTTAGTAGTTCTTGCACTAGAATATAGAACCATACTGGGAGTCTACTTTTACCCTGGCTCCAAGATGTGGGATGATAAGAGAATAAGGGAAACTGTGCCCTAACACCTCTTTTTTCTGACCCTCAATTTGTGAGTTTACTTTCCTCAGTGAAACCTGTTGCTTAACCCATGCCGTTTTGCAATTGAAGTTCATCCCAAACCTCAGTTTATAAACAAATGAAGACTCATACAGAGAATAAAAAACTCAGATAGTACATATCTAACATATCATTAAATATATATGTAGTGCCATGGCCCTTGACCTCTTCATTTGGATTTGAAAATGACACCAATAAGGAGTAAGTGATTTATAAATATTGAATTGGAAAGATTTTTCTATAAACACACATACACACACATACTCACTCACATACACACATACCCACAAGGTAGATGACTATAGTTTGATGCATGTGCAAGGCACTTTGGGATATTTTCTTGAACTCAACGTAGTATGGAGCCATGATAAAAATATATAAGTCACAATATTAGATTATAGACAAGCAGCTTTAAAAATTAGATTTTCCCTACAGTTACTTAGTTTTCTAACTTACTCTGGCATATTTCTTTCTTTCTTCTTCTTTTTTTCTTTCTAACTTTCCTTCTTGCTGTGACACAGACACAAGAGACAACAGATAACAGAAACAGATATAGGGACCAATAAGTGATAAAAAATAAATAGCTTCACAGGGATACATAGATGGAAAAATAGAAGTTTGTTATTTTGACCTTTTCAGATACTCTTGGTTCAGACTTTAAAGAAGATTAAGTAAGAATATATATCTGTTTCTCTCTCTCTCTTTCTCCATCTATTCATCTGTATTATAAATACACATACATACATAAACATTCACACATATATATGATTTAAAACCAACAGCCTGCAAATATAGTGAAAATCATCAGCTTTGCAACCAATGAAGGCAGATGAACAAGGTTGGATCGCCTTCAAAACTACATTCTCAGAAAATTATTATTGTTTTTTGTGTGGTAGTTCCCTGAAAGATCCCAGTTTCATGTCCCATTTATTTGCTCTGACTTGGAAGTCATCCAGGACAAAAGCTGTTTTTCCAGAAGCATTTATAAAAAATTGTTTAAGGTATTTATTTAACTTTGCAGCTTCCTAAGGTTGTAGATAATGCTGTTGGAGGAAATAGCAGGCCAATGAAAAAGCTTAAAACCAAAATCTGAGGGGTTTGATATCTATGTGGGCTTTGAAAGAATCTGATATATTTTCTGGGAACCTAGAAGTCCATATGCATGCATATAATTTTGTATATACCCAAGGCCCTGAACAAGCTTAAGAAACACCTGAGAAAGCCCTAAAGTCTCAGCTCTGCTTGACCTTGAATCCCAATGCATGCAGGAAGAGAAGAGTAGGCAGAATTATCAATCAACTAGTTGAGTGTTGAAGACATGCCCTAAAAGAAAAAAAGAAAGAAAGAAAGAAAGAAAGAAAGAAAGAAAGAAAGAAAACAACAACAACAACAACAACAAAACCACTTTGGCACAGACTAAAGAGATCTATTGTTTGCACATGTTTAACAAAATTTCTGCCCAGTAGTGACCTGACCACCAGGCTACTAAGCATATATTTCAGTGGGCACATAAAATAAAGAATGTAGACTTTGCAGAATTAGTTGATAAAAATCACTAAACAATCAATCAATATTGTTAGGGTAATTAAAGGAGACCTTAAAAAAGAAAATGGAAAGGCATTCCATATTAATGATTTAGAAGTTTTAATATTGTTAAATGGTGAAATTTCCCTAATTGAGCTATATATTCGTTGTAATCCATATCAAAATCCCAGATGTCTTTTTCATAGAAATTCACAAACTAAAATTCATAAGGAAATGCAAAGGACCCCAAAAGACAAATCAATCTTAAAAAAGATGAAATTGAAGAACTCAGATATCCTAATTTAAAATATTACCATAGACCTACAATAATCAATAAAGTATATTTCTGGTATAAAGATAGATTAATGGAAGAGAACATGGAGTCCAGAATAAACTCTGGATATTTATGAAAAATTAATTTTTTACAGGGATGGCAAGAACAATTCAATAGGGAAAGGAGTTCCTTCAAGAAATCATTTGGGACAATTGGATATCCCCATTCAAAGAATGAATTGGGACTACTATTTCATAGTTCATATAAAAATTAACTCAATGCATCAAAGGCCTAAATGTAAGTGCTAAAATTAAAAAAAAAGTCTTTAAAGAAAACATAAAGGTCCATCTTCATGACTTTGGATATGCAGTAGAATCTTAGATGTGACACAAGGCAGGAGCCACAAAAGAAATGCAGATAAACTGGACCTCATCAACATGAAAACCTTATGCTTCAAAGGACACTATCAAGAAAGTGAAAATTCAGTACTGCTTCACAGCCATTGGGGTGGCTACTAGAAAACATATGGTAAAACAAGTGTAAGGAAAATGTAGAGAAAGGAAAACCCTCCATTTATTTTTGGTTGTAATGTTATTGGTACAGTTATTTGGAAAACAATTTGGCAGTTCTACAGAAACTTAAATATAGAGTTACCATATGATCCAGCAAATTTACTGCTAGGTCTACTGACCCCTCCAACTGAAATTATATGACTATGTGAAAATTTGTATTTGAATGTTTGTAGCAGCATAATAAAAAGGTGAAGCATCCTAAATCCTCATCAGCTGATGTATAAACAAAAGGAATAAAATATGAATACATGCTGCAACATGAAAGAACCTTAAAAATATGCAGCGTGAAGGAAGCAAGACACAAAAGGCCACATATGGTATGATTTCATTTATATTATATTTATGTATATATATTTATATTTATATTTATATTAAGTGTCCAGAATCCTTGTAGATAGAAAGTAGATTTATTTTGCCTATATCTGGGGGGAATGGTGAGTAGGCAGTTGATTGAAAATGAGTATGGGGTTTCTTTTGGAGATGAAATATTCTGAAATTAGACGATGGTGAAACATCAGTTTAAAAAACACACTGAACTTTACACTTTAAAATAGTGAAGTTTGTAAGTGAATTATGTCTCATTTAAAAAATAAATGAATACTGGCGTCAGAAAGACTGGCTCAGACATTCAACATTATGTGTGATATTAGCCACTATGTATCCTACCTGAAACTAAAAATTCTACATCTGCAATGTATCAGGACATTCCTTATAATACTATTGTTGAGAATGTATGCCTCTTACCATATAGTAATTACAAAATTTAATGTAATACAATAATTATGAAATTTACAGAGCCATTTTAATGTATTCCATCCTTTCCATGTCGGCATTACAATCATTAACTAATGTTATACTACAATTATCTACTGAGGAATGTGCAGTTATTAACCTCACTTAATGGATAGTAAAATGAGGGGTGGAGATTTTAAGAAAATAGCCCAAGTTGACTCATGTGAGTGGAAGAGTCAGGTGTAAACTCAAGAAGCCAAACCCCAGTGCAAAAGCCCTCATTGCCACAATATTTATCCCATGCAAGGAGAGGATACGGGTTTGTATATATGTCTGAATGTATGTATGTTATATATTGACACCATTCCTAGAAAGAGACCAGATCAGCAATATTTCTGTACCTGTGTCCCCTGAGAGAGTTCTGATGCAGAAAATACAATAATCAGGTTGATGACAGAGTTAAAAAAAAAAAAAAAAAGGAGATCCAAAAAAAAAAAAGCCATGTCAACTGCCATTTCATGAATTGAAGGGTGAAAACATTGGTGGAAGTCCAACTTCAGAAACGAATAAACGATTGGATAAGGAGAAGCATAGACTAGAGTGTTACAGCAACTTGCTGATCCATGCATACCTCTCTATTTTTTTGTACAGGAATGCACAGTATTTATAATATCAGATTCTGAAACCATTATCCTGGGGTTAATTCCTGGCCTTACCCATTTCTAAGCCTTCTGAATGAATTACTTAGTACCCTCCTGCTGCTCACTTCAATTCTTCATCTTTAAATTGTGATAATAATAATACTACCACAAAAAAACAATATGGGTATTAAGTTAAAGCATCTAATATTGATAATACTATTTCTAGCATATTATAAGGGTTCTATAATTATTAAACATAAGGCTAAAGTATTTTAATAAATAAAGGCCTCCCGATTTTTAGGGGGAGGGCTCTATTAACTGTTTCTCTTTTAATTATGGTGAATCTCTCCACTCAGACAAAGGTCTAGAAAAATCCATCATTGTGAAATTATATTAGGATATTGTAAAACACATTTCAATGTGTATATTGAATGCTTCTGCATTCTGTTGTATGCATGAGAGAATGATATTTTCCATTAAAAATTTTTTTAACAATTCCCAGGTTTATTAGCATCATTGTGTACTAAAGAGAGTGTGACGTTCACACTTAACCTCTCTTTAATATTTCAAATAATGAAAAGGAAACCACTTTTGGATTTTTACTCCTCAATTTGTTATATCTTTCTTATTTTATTTATATTTAAAATATACTGGGGATATTGTTCAATAAGACATCCCTTATTCTACAAATTTGCCAAATTATGTCACAGTATTCTTGTTAATGGTTGTTGAAGACTATCTATCTGCTATTAAAATACATTGGGAGTAAAAATTTTTAAAAAGATATTTAATGATATTTATTTTTTATAGCTCCCTACAATCATTAAAATGTACGTTTATTTACTACTTTTAGCAACATAGAAAATGACTGCTTAAACATGACAGATTTGTAAATGATAGCCATCTGTAAAAAAGGGCATATTGATATTATCTTTCATGTGACGTAATCATAGTATGCCACAATAACATCAAATTAGGAAATATACTGTATTTGATGTTTAATAAAAGTGCTATGAGTAAACATAGGTAATTAAAATTGATTAATATCTTTTTTACTCCATTTGTTATTGAAAGTTATACCAATTAAATTATTAAATAGAAGCTCAATGAAAAACAATATAAGAATGAAACGTTTTCAATGGAGAGAAGAAAACCATAAACTTCTGGCACGCCAATAAATAAATTGAACTGATGAAAGAAAATTCTTAAGAAATGGAGTACTAGCTTTGCAACTATGTTTATCATTTTTTAAAAGATCAGTTAAATATTATCTCTAGAAATGGTAATCACTATGATTAGAGAAGTTGTGAAGACTAAAATAAGCACTGAAGTTCTTGAACTTGAATTTCATTAGTAAGCTGAAAAGCATTATTTCATATACTGGAGCAGCTATCGTCTTTCTTAATTATAAAGCAATGAAATCTAAATCTTTTAGAAAAAGCTATTTTTAATAAATCAAAGTCAAACAGCTGAACTTTTTAAGTCTCAGTTTCCAAATCTTTAAATTAGTGATAATAATACTTCTCTTTCAAGGGTTCTAAAAATTGCTAAAAATAAATTCAAAGCACATGGCAAATAGTAGGCATGAAATGGGCAATTAAAAAATACCTAAACTGGAGGGGATTTAGGTGGGAGGGTTGGGCTAAATGGGTGATGGGCATTAAGGAGAGCACTTGTTGGGATGAGCACTTAGTGTTACATGTAAGCAATGAATCACTGGGTTCTACTCCTGAAACCAATACTAACTGTATGTAAAATAACTTGAATTTAAATAAGTAAATTTAAAAAAAATCTATACCATAATAATATCTAGAACAGCTTAAAGAATTTATTTTACACCTCAAATTTATATGTGCATACATATACTTATATACATATTTAAAATTACATATATAATTTGATAAGATACTAAATGCATACAAATAAAACAAATGTCTTGCTTTTTTAAAAAAAAATCTTTATTTTTGAGGGCAAGAGAGAGAGCATGAGCAGGGGAGGGGCACAGAGAGAGGGAGATACAGAATCCCAAGCAGGCTTCAGTCTCCGAGCTGTCAGCGCATAGTCTGATGCAGGGGCTTGGACCCATGGACAGTGAGATCATAACCTGAGCCAAAGTCAGAAGCTCAACCGAGTGAACCACCCAGGTGTCTCACAAATGTCCTGCTTTAAACTGAGACATTTAAATGCACATTTAATTTAATTTTAATTGGACTATAATATTTAATTCTACATTGATAAGATACAGAATAAAAGAATTTAAGTATCATTTCATTTTTTCCCCAGACATTTATAAGGTAAAAATATTTGTGTGGACCCAGAATTAAAGTTAGGTAGGTGAATGTTTTATAATCATCTTTCACATTTAGATAGAAAAAGTGAGAATGTGTGCAATAATGCAAATTTTTTTTTCTTTTAGATAAAAAAGATTAACCTTGTTGCAAAAGTTACTTTACATGCATTCTCCAATGTGATTCTTTCAGTTCTGTATTAAAAATAAATAAATAAAATAGATAAATCAATAAATACTGTTTATGAGCCACAGTTTAAATTAGCCAGTAAGAAAATTGCATGAAGTGACCTGACAGCAGCCTGCATTTTATGACTATCTGGGAAATTTACAAAGTTAATTAAGAAAAAATTAGGGGGGAAAAAGAATAAAACATGAATTTAAGTTGTTGATACTAATACAGAACCAAAAAAACAACATGGGACAATAAAATGCCACTCATTCATGAAGGTTAATGAGGACTAACCACTGAAAAGAACTTAAGAACATAAATATAATTTAATCACAATTCTTATTGAAGTTATCCATGGGAGATCTGCCCTACAAACAGGTCACAACAAAGTCATTACATTAAATGAAGCTTAAATAAGCTTAAAGGAGCTTAGTTAGATTCATAGCTTTTATGATCTTATATGTTGGTCAACTATTTTGTGCTTATATCAGAATGAACCCTAAACGGGAAGGGGGACTTTTGGGGATAATGTCTAAGGCCGTTCAGAAGCTTCCTAATATCCTAAGGACAATATAAGACTAAAAATAAACTGCTTTATGTTTCACTGTTTCCTTCCTCACTGTGGGAGAGGAAACTAAACTTTGTATTTCTGTGTTACTTCAGCTAGGCATGACTATCTGGAATGTCAGCCACCACTTTGGCAAAATGTTTATGAAAAGAGCACAGGTTATTTATAAATCAACATTTTCCACAAAATATTTGAAAAATGAAAATGGGAACATAATGATTGGCAATGTGAGCACCTTTTTTATTTTTAATTTATGAGAGATAAGACATGTCTTAGGCAATTTTATATTAAACAAGATCCAACTATATTGTCTACTAGAGACTTGCTTTCAATTTAGGACACACATAAGCTGAAAGTGAATAGATGGAAAAATGATGTTTCATGCACTTGGAAACCAAAAGAGAATAAGATCAGCTATAATTATATCAGCCAAAAAGATATTTCGTCCAAAACTGTAACAAGAAACAATTTTATAATAGGGTCAATATCTCAAGAGAATATATCAAAGGCAAATATACTGGTGAACAATATTGGAACATCTAAATATGTTAATCAAATATTAACAAACATTAAGGCAGAAATAGGCAGTGATGCAATAACACTTTAATACTCCATCGTCAATAATGGATAGATCACCTAGACAGAAAATCAGTAAGCAAATTGGATTTGAATTACACATTAGGCCAAATGGATTTAAGAGATATGTACCGAATATTCCATTCAACAGCAGCAGAATATACATTCTTCTCAAGTGTACACAGAACGTTATCCACGATAGATCAAATGTTAGATCTCAAAATTAGTATTAACACATTTAAGAAGATTGAAATTATCTCAAGTTGATTAAAATCATATGTAACCATAGTAGTATAAAATGGAAAACTGTAACAGGAGGAAAGCTTGAAAATTCACAAATATGTGGAAATTAAACAGCATACTCCTGAATAATCAATGGGTCAAAGAAATAAAAATGGAAACCAAAACATGTTTGGGGCAAATAAAATAGAAACAAAAATAATCAAAATTTTTACAGAGAAAAATAATTTTTTTCAAAATTTTACAACCACCTTGGAAAACAAATAATCTTAAACATAATTTTATACTTAACGTGTTACCATATACTTATCACACAACCCAGTAATCCCATTCCAACATATTTATCCAAGTGAAATTTAAAACATACTGAAATTCTAAATGAAAGTTTATTAAAACTTTGTTAATTATCATTATAAATTGAAAAGTAACCAAATGCCCATTTATATGACGATATTGTGGTACATATGTACGAAAAATACTACTCCATAAAAGAAGGAACAAACTAGGCATGTATGCAAAATCATGAATTCCTGAAGTGCTCAGATGAAAGGCATAGTGGCCCAGTGATATATCTATCATTGTGCTACTACTGGATACTGTGGAACTTATCTAAAGCTATTAATAATTTTATTAAAATCTATATACTTTTCTCTCAAAAGAATAAAAGAAAAAAAACAACGCAAGGATGCATTTTGAAGCATTATGTTACAAAAAAGAGCCCTGACACAAAAGACTATATATACTGTTTTTTTCTATTTATTTAATTTTTGAAAAAGGAAAGTTATAACTAAAATTTGCATCATACCTGGCTTGTTTGGGGAATGAAGGAAAAATTTGGGATAATGGAATGATTATATTTTTATTATTTTGTTGGTAACAAGATTGTATATGTTGCTACAACTTATAGAACTGTACATGTAACAAGATTGAATTTTAATGAATGTAGTAAATCATGCCTCATTATGTTTATTTAGATAAAGTTATAATATAGAGCTCCTTCAATTTTACATCAATATTTATCCAATTTTAAATATCTAACCACACACTGAGGTCCTAGATAGAAGTGATTTTTCTGGCACAAGTGATAAAAGCTCCATTAAAAGTTCACTTTATGATTGACAGCAGACTGTGTGTAGTTGAATATGGCTTACTGGACTAAAACAGTTACATGCAAGCAAGGTAGACAAAAGGAACATTCTCCAGCCACACTGAAACTAATAATGCCATGTCCTCGCAGGAAGATAGATCGACTTGCAATGAAGGTTTCATTTTCCATATGGTGGCGAAACTTTAATTTGTTGTTGCTAAGATCTTTGTTCCCATCATCTAAAATATGGAAAACATGCACTTACATTTACTAATTTTAGATACTCAGAATGATCATTTTGATGATAACATATATCATAAAATTTGTATGAGTAAAATAGCCACTAAGAATAAAAGATATCCTATTACAATCAAATGTTATGATTTCTTATGTATAAGAATTGTGAAGAATTTATAAGCAATGGCATCAATTTGGAGACTTATAAGGAGAAACCTATGTGACTTTAAAGCTTGGGTTTTAAATTGCAAGTAAATTATACTGTGTTGAATGTAATAGAAAGGAAATGATATACTTACTTACATGTAAGATAATTAAAATGTTTTCCAGCCTTCTGCTCTGCCATTTAGATTTGTTCAAAAGTAATCATTATTATTATTGCATAAAGATGATGCAATTAAGTGATACAATTTAAGCACTGTAATTTTAGAATTATATTTATCCACAAGAGTTTTAAAATATTCACCATTCCTTTATGAATTTTTCTCAACTCAATATTACAGACTGTGTTAATCTATAATATCAAATAATTTCATTATTGGCTGTGATTCACAATATCTATATGGCTTTCTCCCAAAAAAGCACTCAGTGATTTTTTTTTTTTTGCCTTACACACTGAATTCTGATACATTTATAAAAAGCATTGAAAGTTTGTCCTGAGAATTAGAAAGAGACTGTCTATGTTAATTATGTCCTTGAATGACTAATGCATAATATCAAGTGGATACAGAAAAAGAGGGGGAGCAATAAATAAAGGAGTATTGTGAGTAAAAAGGGACTTCATTAAACTACTAAAAGTAATTTGCCACTTATCATAAAATTGCCCAATGAACACTTCCAAAATTAATAGTGAGCAGAAATGTTACTGAAAGGTCTAAGTGTTCTTTACAATGACTAGATAATAATAGGATGAAAATTACCCAAAAGACATATAACCATAAAACATAAAAGAGTGATTTAATTTGGATTTTTATAAAATACAACTATGTGGATGATATTAGTTATCATTGAAACTATTTTGAAAAAAATATTTTGTATGTGAGTTAGAATTATGATATATTTGATGATTTATAATTTCTGGGAAAATAAGAATGTATAAAAACAGATTTAGTCAACTGACAAATATGTTAACATGAAAAATCATCTTAATACTTATTAACCAAATGTTCTGTTGAGGACTGTGGACAATTTGCCTAGCAATCCTCCTTACAAGATTTGCCTAAAAATCTTCCTTACTATATAATAGTTAATGAGTATGAATTTATCTTTTAATATCAATTAGTAGTTCAAACTTTTTTGACAGTTTATCCTTGTAAATCATTGGTGTAAATTTAGGAAGAAAATGGTATATTAAAATCACCTAGGGGCGCCTGGGTGGCTCAGTCGGTTAAGCGTCCGACTTCGGCTCGGGTCATGATCTCACAGTTCATGAGTTCGAGCCCCGCGTCGGGCTCTGTGCTGACAGCACAGAGCCTGGAGCCTGTTTTGGATTCTGTGTCTCCCTCTGTCTCTGCCCCTCCCCTACTCATGCTCAGTCTCTGTCTCAAAAATAAATAAACATTAAAAAAATCACCTAGAGGCATTTATGTATGCATGTATGTATGTTCATGGATGTATTTATGCTAACCTAGGATTGGTTGGTATACATTCTTCTAAAATGTAGGCAATAGATCACTATTAAGAGTGTTGTAAAGCAATATCTGCCCAAAACTGATTAAAAATCTTATAATAGTTTAAAATTTGATTTTATACATTTCTTTTATTCCAGTACTTTCATTTTAGTGCAAATAAGTATTTTACTTCAATTTAGTACCACATTTTCAATGAAAAAAATTACTAGCATTACTACTAACCACATGACTGATTATTTTTTCAATTTCTATGACCAGGTTGCAGAACATCGATTAATCAGAAATACATTACAAGATCAAAGTGATTTAATGGTAGCTGATTGCATTTTTTACTTTAAATACCTTGGCAAATGATTTGAAGTGTACACTACAGAGCACATTGAAAGAAATTAGGATTTCAGTATTTCACAGTGATATATGAAGACTTTTTTTTTTGTCTTTCAAGAGAACTCTGTTGTTTTTTAAAAATACATCTCATGCTAAGTTAGAATACTGTATATGGACTGTTAGCTTGCAAAAAAAAAAGAAAAAAAAAGACCTATCTCTAAATGGCATTGATTTTCTAGATACTTTATTAAAGATAGAGAGTATAGGGTAATTTAAAAACTTGATATTATAGCAAAATTGAAATGTCAAAATTAGGTTGTATCAACATGGAGCTATTTAAAAAAAATTAGAAATTATCTTGACAAGCAAGAGATATCAGAATCTTGACAAATAATCCATGTGACTTATGTATTTTAAAATGTAATATAATTAAATTTACTACATTATTTTACATATATGAGCAAATGCAGGTTATATTCTGGGGCTACACACAGGATTTGCAGATGAGGCTTTAAAACCCAAGCCCCTCAAAAGTAGTCCTAAAATGAACATTACAAATATAGAATCAATATATTGTTTCCTTCACGTGAGCATTAAAAAAAGTTTATTGAGGTTCTACTTAACATATTCCAGACATCTTCTTAGTAACTGGACATATGACCATATACAAAAAAGAATATCTTTTCTCTTATGTAGCCTACAATTGCAGAAAGATCCAAATGGTATTCAAATTTTTATTCAATATAGCATTCATTATTAATAAATTATATGCATATATATACACACAATATACATACACACCATATATATATATATATATATATATATACACAACATACACACACACCATACAGTATATAAAATTACAGAGAATATATAACATACATAATATTTAATATATAAGGTAAATATATCTAATATATATATTATCATAGATGATTAGGTAGAATTGAAATCCATCTTTAGCCAAATAAATATCTGTGGAGAGTAGAGACATCAAGTCCAAACAGTCTGAGATGAGATGCTGCATGGAATTCTTGAAGAACAGAAAGGAGGTAATACAGTAAAGCCATTGGAAATTTCTGAGCAAGGTGCTGAATGACTTTATTTGACTTAGAATTTTAAGTGCCAGTTTGCTGCTATATACTGAACAGTCTGTATGGGGCTGGGCAGGATGGAGGCAAGGTGATCACTTCCGAGGCTACGCAGTAGTCCAAAAATAGAATTAGAAACGTAGTAATGGGAATGGTGAGCAATAATGAGAATGAAATGTATACTGTAGGTAGTTTTAAAATGTTTGTCATAGATTGTGTTAAGTATATGGGAAAAAAAGGAGTCAGGAATTCATTTATTTAGCTTGAATAAAACCAAAGTAAATTATGGTATCAGTTCTTGAGATTGGGTGAGAAATAGAGATGTAGCATATCATAGGTATTCAGAGCTACAGTTTTAGACATTTTTATTTTGTACTGTTTATTTGCAAGGGTAATCAACAAATTGTCAGGAAAGCACAAATCCCTGGAAACCTGTACCAAAAGACATGTCAGTACCACAATTCTTTGTTTATTCAAATTTTCATAGTGATGACTCAGGACCTTGAGAAAAAAAAATACAAGTTTTACACAAAGTATTTTATTTGGTATGATTGTCTTCTTCATTTCACAGACTCCTTTTAATTGAATGCTTTTCTCAGGTGTATTTTCCTTTGAAAATATTTGTGTGAAGTAGGCCATGTAAGTACCAGAACTTCCAACTCAGAAATAGGAAGCAAAAATAATTTTGCATGTAACTCAGACAGGCTACTTTGAAAATCAAAATGATCAAATGTGTATTTTAGTCTGTTTTTTTTGCTATGCTAATTTAATTTATTATCATCATATTATAGTTCAATAGCATAATTAAAACATCAAATGTGGAACCCATAGTCCAAAGAATATCCAATATTTTATGTAGAAAACAATGCCAGATCCCCAGCGTCCGTATCTACTTCTCTTCTAAGGTATCCGTGGGCTCTGCTCAGGAGTCAGCCTACGTCAAGAATCATGACTGATCTCATCCATTTAAATTTATGCTAGTATCTCTTGTAACTGGAGAGGAAGTGGTGTGGGACTGGGGTATGGGGATTGTTAACAGAACACAATAAAACTTAAGGAGACTAATTATCAAGGTGGCAGCTTCCTGCTCTTTGCTAGGTTTAGATTCCTTGGAGAAGTTTCTTTGGCTCCGTCAGTTCATAATTTATCCTGGGGGATATATGGCCTCTGGAATGGAGGCAGAGAACATGGTATATAACTCTAATTTTTGGACTTTTGAGATAGCATCCAATTTTTTATCTTTATCCCATAGTTGTGCCTCGTGCCATTCATCAAATTCAAATCTTGGGTGATTCTTGGGTTTGAGGGTAAAAATCATCAAGCCCTTGGTTGTCATTACCTTTGGGTAGGTACTTGATATTTTGTGTCTCTTGTTGGCTAGTTCTTCATATACTTTTATCTTTATGAAATTAGTTAACATACCTTGCCCGTAGTTAACGTTCCTTCAGTTTTATTTTCCACATATAATTTTAAAAGCATGTTTTATATACTTGGCATTTTGATGTGATTTTAGGAGGAAGAAAATATTTTAAAAATCCTTAGTTTCAAACTGAATCTTTAATCAGTGCTTATTAAATGCTATTAAGTGCCTATTAAATGCTATTTATGAAGTATTTAGTGGGTTGGCAAAAAGCTAACATAAAACACTCTCTAAGTGGAAAGCTCTTTCTTAGAGATTCTCAAAATAGTAATGTTCAGATTATCTTAATGGTGTAATTTAATCATGTATTATAGGTAAGAAACCATGGAAGATCATGTAATAAATCATTAATAGGATTGTATCTGTTTTACTGATTTCAGTTTGGTCCTTACCACTAACAGTCACCAGATATAGGACTAATACTTCACATGCTGATAAAGTTGAATAGTTTACCTCCAGGTTAAGGAGGAAAAGACACTTGGTTATCTTAAAAAGATTTAAAACAATATATAATGGGATAGGTCTATATGGAATATGACTTGGAAGTACCTTGAACACTTTCACAGAAATCCTTGTCTTAGTGATTTTAGTCTTTGTGTGTCTGCTGACATACCCTGTGTTTTCAGTGATTTTTTTCTTTAATTTTTCAGAATAATTACAATATCTGCCTTAAACTGATTGCCAACTGAATGTAACATAACATATAGGCTATCTTGGGTTTGGTTTCTATAAACTGTACTTGCATGGATTATAGATCACATTTCCTGTTTCTTCACAATTGTAACATTTTTAATTGTTTACTCATTACTCTATGAAGAGATTTAGACCTTTTGAATTCTATGGTATTTTTGTGAATTGGTTTGATCTTTTTTCCAGATTGATTGAGGTATATAGACAAATAAATTGGTAATATATTTAAAGTATACAATGTGATGATTTGATACAGTGTATACAGTGTTAAAGGATTCCCACAATCAAGTTAATTAACACATCCATCACTTCATGTGGTTATCTTTTTTAAAATTTTTCAAATTTTTGATAAGAACACTTAAAGATATACTCTCTTGGCAAATTCCAGTTATTTAGTGCAGTATTATCATAGTTATCATGCTATACTTTAGATCCTCAGGATTTATTCATCTTACAACTGAAAGTTTCTACCTATCAACTTCTCTCCTCCACACCTCTGCCCCTCAGCCCCTGGCAACCACAAGACCCCAAGTACCGTTATATACTCTATTTCTATGAATTCAACTTCCTTCTTCTTTTTTTTAAGATTACACATTTAAGTGATACCATGCAGTATTTCTCTTTCTCTCTCTGATTTATTTCACTTAACATGATGTCCTCTAGTTTCATCTATGGTGTCACAACTGGCAGAATTTCCTTTTTTTAAGGCTGATTATTCCATTGTATATATACAATGGAATTATTTATTTCTGTAAGTAATTCACTTTTATTTCTGAAAACCATGTTAAATAATTGAAAATACTTCATTTTTTTCACAGTTCATTTCTCTTTTATAAGAGGTGTCTTATTTCAGGCACAGCACATTTTCTTTATCCATGCATCTATTGATGGACACTAACATTATGGAAAACAGTATGG
This sequence comes from Panthera tigris, assembly GCF_018350195.1. Classification (NCBI taxonomy): domain Eukaryota; kingdom Metazoa; phylum Chordata; class Mammalia; order Carnivora; family Felidae; genus Panthera; species Panthera tigris. The sequence continues at coordinate 58,794,211 of NC_056660.1, forward strand.
AGGATCCTGTTAAAAATAGAACTACTGTATGATCCAGCAACCTCACTTCCAGATCTACATCCAAGGGAAGTGAAATCACCATCTTAAAGAGATATTTGTATTTCTATGTTCATTGCAACATTATTCACAATGGCCAAGATGTAGTTTGATGTTTTTGTCATAGATTTCAATTTAGTTACTGGCTATTCATTCTGAGCTTGTGTAGTCTTGAATGTATGATGCTATAAACATATGGAAAGCCTAATATTTTTCCAAGCAATTACAAGTTGGCAGGGCCCTACATCTAAACTGTTTCCTTTAAAATTCTTTTCAATGCATAATTCCAGATTTTGTTAGGGCGAGACTACTGTGTAACTTAACTCTATGTCATGTTCCTTATCCAAAGTTAAGGCCTTTCTGTTCTAAACTTAAGACCTTGAGCTTTGAAGTTGTAAAAATGTAGACTCTGAATTCTCCTGGGGCTGGATCTCCAACTTCCCCCAGAATTGCTCAACAACTAGTTTCCCTCTTCTGTCAACTCACCCGGTCTCTGACAAGTTTCAGGATGCTCTGCTGGACACAAGCAATCAATCCCTCATTTGGAAAACACAGAGGGAACCCGTGAGCATAATTTCTTTTTTGAATGTCAAAGTTCCACATATATCAGTTGTTTTACCTCTCCTGAAAACTTTCCTCTGCTCCCTCAGCTCACTGAGAACACCATACTGTGCTGGGACTCCAGCTTGCTGTATGCCACAGTTGGGGAAAGTCCCCCAGTCAGGGTAGTAAATCCAATATGGGATTCACCTTGCAGGTATCCTTATTCTTAGGTATCGAACACTTAAACACATTTCCTTATAGATTTTTCCAAGTTTTGCATAGATTTCCAACCTGAGTGCTCTTTCTGTACAAGGTGTAAAAGTTGGAACAGATTTTCTCTCAGGAAAAAATCGAGAAGTGGTGTGTAAAATATCATAGGTTTTTATTTCCATCAATAATTCACTTTTATTTCTGGAATATCATGTTAAACAATTGAAAATACTTCATTTTTTTTTCACAATGCATTTTTCTTTTATAAGAGGCATCTTACTTCAGGCACAGTTTTGTTTCTTGTATGCTGATTTACGTAGGTACCAAAAGAAGTCTGGGTTGTTTATCATGGATCTATAAGTTGTCCACACCTAACCTCTGATATTTGCTTCCAAATCTTCATAAGAATTTGGGAAATTCTTCTCAAGTCCTTTGACTCTTGACTGCCATTTTAGATAAGGGCACATCACCGTAAACCAATTAGAAACTGAGCTGATTCAAAACTGAAATTCACTTTTTGTAAAGGTTAGTTTACTTCTGTTTCACCTTGTACCTCAGATGTATCCTGTCACAGATTCCAAGCACAAATCTTACTAATTTCCTTCTAACTTACCATTTTACTTTATTCTAACTTTTGTAACACTATGAACATGCCTCCTTAGGATTTCTGCTTTTTTCCTGGAGGTATTCAAAATCAGCAAATGGCTTAAGGGTAAATGTAGCACAGATTGTCAGATTCAGGCCTTAAACCAAGATATTGACCCTTTGGTTATATCTTACTCAAAAAGACAAAAAGAAAAAAAAAAACTCTACCATGAACTGGAGTTTATAGACCATTCTTTATAATGCAAAACAAACTGTCAGCTTTAAATATAGAAAGAATTTGTGTTTTCCATCACAACCCTAATAGAAAATATATTATCATGTATTAACAGAGACAATGTCAACCAGTATTACTTTTAAGTCAGTTCATAAACCTTTTTAGAATGCACAGAAATACTTTGTGATTCATTAAAAACATGTGAATTTCCAGAACAGTGAACTAATATATCATTAAGGTGAACTCATATATCGTCATATCACATCTATATAAACTATTTTGATTATGTATACTTATTTGGAAATACCATGGATAAAGTCACAATAGTTATTTCCTTTATGTAACATAGATTTTTTTTAAGAGGAAAATTTAGAGATACTTAGATTAGGACATGGAAGGGTGCAGTCGCCATCATAGTAATTAGTTATATCTTTTTTGGTCCTTTTGTTCTTGCTTTTTAGCTTTAGGGAAAAAAAAATTAAAAATCTGCTTTCAAAGCCTGACACAGAACAAAGCGGGGAAAATAGCTAATTTGAGTGGTTAGGTCTTTTAGTAATTGCTTGGACTTAAGACCTTTGAAACAGTGAAGAGCTAACAAATGGATGCCAGAAAATAAAATATTCATTTCAAAAAGACAAGAAGTTTTCAACTCTGGAAGACATTGAATATTGTAGGGCACCTGGCTGGCTCAGTTGGTAGAGCAAGTTAATCTTGAGGTTATGAGTTCAAGCCCCATGTTGGATGTAGACATTACTTTAAAACAAAACCTTCAAAAAAGCAATAAAAATAAGTAATAGTATACCAGGGTGTAGTTATTTGCCTGGATTCTAAGAAAACTACATACCGATATTTTTGTTATAAATTCTAGACCACTATGATTAGGAAAGGAGATTTTGTGGAACAAATATCAGTTGTGTGGCAAGATAATGCAAAAGGTTTCCTAGAATATAGGTACTGCTAAATTTCTGAAGATAATGTTTCTCTGAAAGATTTATGTTTTCCTAAGTATGTCTTTAGTTTGCACTGAGTCTGCATGGTAGTTTCTTTTCTGTGGGCATTATGTGTTTGCCTAACTGCAGCAATTGTTTACAGTGTATGAGAAGCCATGCTCCTCGCATTCATAAAAGCCAGGTAGCCATTTTCTCTATCTCATTATGGTAGAAAGAATATAAGTAGAGAAAAGGCTCAGCTGTCTTAGCTCCATACAGATAGTACTGTTAATGTCTTATATTAATTATTAATTACATAAGATTGAATAATTCAGATCTTGAGAAGTAAAACCGAAGTTGGATTCTGCTGAGACTGTTTTGGGGCTTTTTGGCAAACTAGCCTGAGTCTTGGTGGCAGGGGAGTGCTCCCGATTATTAATCATCCTGGTAGAGGGATGAGTCCATGAGTGGAAAGAAAAGCAAACACAAATATATTTTATTAGGAATGATAAGGAAATTGTTTTATTATACATTAAGTCATTCAAATAGCTCTTGTCAAAATTTACAGAACAATCTATGAGCCAAAAATGTAAGGAGTTAGATGTAATATGTGCATGAAGCTGAATAGCCCAATGATTTATTATTTAGAGTATTTCTGGGACTATTTACAGATTGAAACTTTAAGGTTTAATGGAGTACCAAAGAAGAAAAAATAATAGCTACTTTATCCCCAAGGTTGGGACAAAAAGCAAGGTATGGCACTATATTCAGAATGTTGCAGGGAAAATGATGTAACCTCATTACTACTAACTCCGATTACAGATGTAACTTTAGGTGTATTGTTAATGGGATCAATACTACAGAGCTTTTGATTTGAATGGACTTATTTACTTAGCCACTTGCACAGCTACTTTACTCTGAGGTCAGAGAGTCAGAATGCAGCCCTATGATGAGAAACAAATAAAAAAGAAAGCAAACCCCAGAGGGGTTTCACTTTGGCTTCTCTCATAATTGTGGCAGCAGGAAGAGCAAATTGGGCTGATAATCCCCACATATACCCCAAAAAGGAAAGTTCTAAGATTCTTTCCGTAGCAAAAAACATGGGAACAGCAACTAGGTATCTCCTGCCAAAGAAAGTGTTTTGTAGGTGAGGTGTTTAGGCAAAAGGTAAATGATTACTCATTTCAGATCAATGGTGGTTATTGGGAATATGCTGATAGCTGAATTTTAGAAAGGTAACACCGTATTTAGCTATGGGGTTTATTTCTTGTTTATTAACTGTTAGGAAGGAAGTTGGCTGAGCAGTTTATATTTCAGTTTCAAGTGAATAAAGTATTGGAGAAAAGAAGTATGAGTACAGTGGTGGATGTTTCCAGGCTTCCTGTTCCTGTTTATCAGTACCTAAAAACCTGGTGGTGGGAATGGGATGAATGATAATCATTGACCAAAGCACACTTATCAAATTAAAATGTAGATGCCACACTCTTCCAAGATTCTGGCAAGACCATGACAGACTTTTAAAATTATCCTGTCACAGATAACTTCCTTTTTAATTCAACTGTCCAGAAAAGGTATAACTTTCCAAATCATCTTCTATTAGCTGGACTTGATACCATGTTTTCATTGTTTTCCTCTGGATTTTAAAGGTCTGAAAAGAGTAAAGGTCTACATATCATCAAACTCTCCTTCTATCACTTCTTTCTTTTTTCCGAGGTGAAGTCTGGGTTTCTGAAAAGGCCATATTTGTTTCTCTTTCTCTCTTTTTTTTTTAATTTAATTTTTTTTTTAATTTACATCCAAATTAGTTAGCATATAGTGAGCAATGATTTCAGGAGTAGATACCTTAATGCCCCTTACCCATTTAGCTCATCCCCTCTCCCACAACCCCTTTAGCAACCCTCAGTTTGTTCTCCATATTTATGAGTCTCTTCTGTTTTGTCCCCCTCCCTGTTTTTATATTATTTGTGTATCCCTTCACTTATGTTCATCTGTTTTGTCCTCATATGAGTGAAGTCATATGATTTTTGTCTTTCTCGACTAATTTCACTTAGCATAATACCCTCCGGTTCCATCCATGTAGTTGCAAATAGCAAGATTTCATTCTTTTTGATTGGCGAGTAATACTCCATTGTAATACATACCACTTTTTTTTTTTTTTATCCATTCATCCATTGATGGACATTTGGGCTTTTTCTGTACTTTGGCTACTGTTGACAGTGCTGCTATAAACATGGGGATGCATGTGTCCCTTTGAAACAGCACACCTGGATCCCTTGGATAAATGCCTAGTAGTGCAATTACTGTGTCATGGGGTAGTTCTATTTTTAGTTTTTTGAGAAACCTCCGTACTGTTTTCCAGAGTGGCTGCACCAGCTTGCATTCCCACCAACAATGCAAGAGATCCTCTTTCTCCGCATCCTCGCCAACATCTGTTGTTGCCTGAGTTGTTAATGTTAGCCATTCTGACAGGTGTAAGGTGGTATCTCACTGTGATTTTGATTTTTATTTCCCTAATGATGAGTGATGTGGAGCATTTTTTCATGTGTCGGTTGGCCATCTTGATGTCTTCCTTGGAGAAGTGTCTATTCATGTGTTTTGCCCATTTCTTCACTGGATTACTTGTTTTTTGGGTGTTGAGTTTGATAAGTTCTTTGTAGATTTTAGATACTAAGCCTTTATCTGATATGTCATTTGCAAATATCTTCTCCCATTCTGTCAGTTGCCTTTTAGTTTTGCTGATTGTTTCCTTGGCTGTGCAGAAGCTTTTTATTTTGATGAGGTCCCAATAGTTCCTTTTTGCTTTTGTTTCCCTTGCCTCCAGAGATGTGTTGAGTAAGAAGTTGCTGCGGCCAAGGTCAAAGAGGTTTTTTGCCTGCTTTCTCCTCGAGGATTTTGATGGCTTCCTGTCTTACATGGAGGTCTTTCATCCACTTTGAGTTTATTTTTGTGTATGGTGTTAGAAAGTAGTCCAGGTTCATTCTTCTGCATGTTGTTGTCTAGTTTTCACAGCACCACTTGCTGAAGAGACTGTCTTTATTCCATTGGATATTCATTCCTGCTTTGTCAAAGATTAGTTGGCCATACGTTTGTGAGTCCATTTCTGGGTTCTCTATTCTATTCCATTGATCTGAGTGTCTGTTGTTGTGCCAGTACCATAGTGTCTTGATGATTACAGCTTTGTAGTATAGCTTGAAGTCTGGGATTGTGATGCCTCCTGCTTTGGCTATTCAGGGTCTTTTCTGGTTCCATACAAATTTTAGGATTATTTGTTCTAGCTCTGTGAAGAATGCTGGGGTTACTTTGATAGGGATTGCGTTGAATATGTAGATTGCTTTGGGTAGTATCGACATGTTAACAATATTTGTTCTTCCCATCCAGGAGCATGGAATCTTTTTCCATTTCTTTGTGTCTTTTTCAATTTCTTTCATAAGCTTTCTATAATTTTCAGTGTATAGATTTTTCACCTCTTTGGTTAGATTTATTCCTAGGTATTTTCTGGTTTTTGGTGCAACTGTAAATGGGATTGATTCCTTGATTTCTCTTTCTGTTGCTTCATTGTTGGTGTATAGGAATGCAACCGATTTCCGTGCATTGATTTTACATCCTGCGACTTTGCCGAATTCATGAATCAGTTCTAGCAGTTTTTTGGTGGAATCTTTTGGGTTTTCCATATAGAGTATCATGTCATCTGCGAAGAGTGAAAGTTTGACCTCCTCCTGGCCAGTTTGGATGCCTTTTATTTCTTTGTGTTGTCTGATTGCAGAGGCTAAGACTTCCAATATTATGTTGAATAACAGTGGCGAGAGTGGACATCCCTGTCTTGTTCCTGACCTTCAGGGGAAAGCTCTCAGTTTTTCCCCATTGAGGATGATGTTAGCATTGGGTCGTTCATATGGCTTTTATGAACTCGAGGTATGCTCCTTCTATCCCTACTTTCTTGAGGGTTTTTATCAAGAAAGGTTCTGTATTTTGTCAAATGCCTTCTCTACATCTATTGAGAGTATCCTGTGGTTCTTGTCCTTTCTTTTATTGATGTGATGAATCATGTTAATTGTTTTGTCGATATTGAACCAGCCCTTCATCCCAGGTATAAATCCCACTTGGTTGTGGTGAATAATTTTTTTAATGTATTGTTGGATCCAGTTGGCTACTATCTTGTTGAGGATTTTTGCATCCATGTTCATCAGGGAAATTGGTCTATAGTTCTCCTTTTTATTGGGGTTTCTGTCTGGTTTTTGAATCAAGGTAATGCTGGCTTCATGGAAAGAGTTTGGAAGTTTTCCTTCCATTTCTATTTTTTGGAACAGCTTCAAGAGAATAGGAGCTAACTCTTCCTTAAATGTTTGGTAGAATTCCCCTGGAAAGCCATCTGGCCCTGGACTCTTGTTTTTTGGCAGGTTTTTGATTACTAATTCGATTTCCTTACTGGTTATAGGTCTGTTCAAATTTTCTGTTTCTTCCTGTTTCAGTTTTGGTAGTGTATATATTACTAGGAATTTGTCCATTTCTTCCATATTGCCCATTTTATTGGCATATAATTGCTTATAATATTCTCTTGTTATTGTTTTCATTTCTGTTGTGTGGGTTGTGATCTCTCCTCTTTCATTCTTGATTTTATTTATTTGGATCCTTTCCTTTTTCTTTTTGATCAAACTGGCTAGTGATTTATCAATTTTGTTAATTCTTTCAAAGAACCAGCTTCTGGTTTCATTGATCTGTTCTACTTTGTTTTTGGTTTTGATTGCATTATTATCTGCTCTAATCTTTATTATTTCCTGTCTTCTGCTGGTTTTGGGTTTTATTTGCTGTTCTTTTTCCAGCTCCATAAGGCATAAGGTTAGGTTGTGTATCTGAGATCTTTCTTCCTTCTGTAGGAAGGTCTGGATTGCTATATACTTTCCTCTTATGACCACCTTTGCTGCATCCCAGAGGTTTTGGGTTGTGATGTTATCATTTTAATTGAGTTCCATATACTTTTTACTTTCCTCTTTAACTGCTTGGTTATCCCATTCATTCTTTAGTAGGATGTTCTTCAGTCTGCAAGTATTTGTTACCTTTCCAAATTTTTTCTTGTGGCTGCTTTCAAGTTTCATAGCATTGTGGTCTGAAAAATATGCATAGTGTGATCTTGATCTTTTTGTACTTACTTAGGGCTGATTTGTGTCCCAGTATGTGGTATATTCTGAAGAACGTTCCATGTTTACTGGAGAAGAATGTATATTCCAATGCTTTAGTATGAAATGTTCTGAGTATATCTGTTAAGTCCATCTGGTCCAGTGTGTCATTCAAAGCCATTGTTTCATTGTTTCCTTGTTGATTTTGTTATTAGATGATCTGTCCATTGCTGTGAGTGGTGTGTTGAAGTCTCCTACTACTATGATATTACTGTTGTTGAGTTTCTTGATGTTTGTGATTAATTGATGTATATATTTGGGTGCTGCCGCATTTGGCACATAAATTTTCACAATTTTTAGGTCTTCTTGGTCTGTAGACCCCTTGATTATGATATAATGCCTTCTGAATCTCTTGATACAGTCTTTATTTTAAAGTGTATATAAGATACCAGTCTATTTTCCTATATAAGAATGGCTACTCCGGCTTTCTTTTGTTGACCATTCGCATGATAGATGGTTCTCCATCCCCTTCTTTTCTTTTTTTTTTTTTTTTAATTTTTTTTTCAACGTTTTTTATTTATTTTTGGGACAGAGAGAGACAGAGCATGAACGGGGGAGGGGCAGAGAGAGAGAGGGAGACACAGAATCGGAAACAGGCTCCAGGCTCCGAGCCATCTGCCCAGAGCCTGACGTGGGGCTCGAACTCACGGACCGCGAGATCGTGACCTGGCTGAAGTCGGACGCTTAACCGACTGCGCCACCCAGGCGCCCCATCCATCCCCTTATTTTCAATCTAAAGGTATCTTTAGGTCTAAAGTGTGTCTCTTGTAAACAGCATATAGATGGATCTTGTTTTCTTATCCATTCTGTTACCCTGTGTCTTTTGATTGGAGCATTGAGTCCATTGACGTTTAGAGTGAGTACTGAAAGATATGAATTTTTGCCATTATGATGATTGTAGAGCTGGAGCTTCTGGTGCTGTTCTCTGGTCCTTTCTAATCTTTTGTTGCTTTTGGTATTTATTTATTTATATATATCTATATTTTTTTTTCATGTTTTCTCCCCTCAGAAAGTCCCCCTTAAAATTTCTTGCAGGGATGGTTTAGTGGTCACAAATTCCTTTAATTTTTGTTTGTCTGAGAAACTTTTTATCTCTCCTTCTATTTTGAATGACACCCTTGCTGGATAAAGAATTCTTGGCTGCATATTTTTCTGATTCAGCACACTGAATATATCCCGCCATTCCTTTCTGGCCTGCCACGTTTCTTTGGATAGATCTGCTGCAAACCTGATCTGTCTTATCTTGTATGTTATGTGCTTTTTTTCCCTTGCTGCTTTCATGACTCTTTCCTTGCCTAAGTATTTTGTGAATTTGACTATGATATGCCTTGTTGATGGTCGATTTTTGTTGAATCTAATGGGGGTCCTCTGTGCTTCCTGGATTTTGATGTCTGTGTCTTTCCCCAGGTTAGGAACGTTTTCCACTGTGATTTGCTCACATAACTTTTCTGCCCCTATTTCTCTCTCTTCGTCTTCTGGGACCCCTATGATTCTGATGTTGTCCCTTTTTAATGAGTCACTGATTTCTCTAATTCTTAAATTCTGCTCTTTTGCCTTCATCTCCCTCTTTTTTTCTGCTTCTTTATTCTCTATAAGTTTGTCCTCTATATTGCTGATTCTCTGTTCTGCCTCATCCATCCTTGCCACCACTGCAGCCATCTGTGATTTCAGCTCAGTTATAGCATTTTTAATTTCATTCTGTTTTTTATTTCTTTTATCTCTGCAGAACAGGATTCTAATCTGTTTTTGACTCTAGCTAGTATTCTTATTATCGTGATTCTAAATTCTAGTTCAGACATCTTGCTTGTTCTGTGTTGGTTAAATCCCTGGCTATCATTTCTTCGTGCTCATTCTTTTGGGGTGAATTCTTTGTGTTGTCATTTTGAAGGGAGAAAAGGAATTAATGAGGTAGAAAAATTGAAATTAAAAAAATTAAAATACAAAATATTAGAATTAAATACTAAAAACACACACACACAAAAATTGAATAGATGATGCTAGATCCTAGGTGTGTTTTGGTCTGGGTGTTGAAAGTGGTTTGACAGGTCAGAGAAAAAAAAGGGGGAGGGAAGAAAAAAAAGGAAATTGAGAATTTGAAAAATTGAATATACTGATGTAGAATACAATGTGATGATGGGGGTAAAATAGAATTTGAAAAAATATACACAAAAGTAAAGAATATAGTGGAAAAAATTGAAAAATATTTTTAATAAAAAAGTAAATATGAACTTTTTTGTTTTCTGTATTTAAGAAAAAAGAAAAAGAGAAAAAAGAAAAAAGAAGAAAAAAGGAAAAAAATAAATTGTTTGAAAATATGAAAAAGTGAATACACTGTAGTAGACTAAAATAAAATGATGGAAGTAAAATAGAATTTGAAAAAATTTACATAAAAGCAAAAATATAGTAATAAAAATTAAATAAAAATATTTTTAATAGAAATTGAGAGTAAAAATGAAGTTTTTCTCTTTGTACATTCAAGAAAAAGAAACAAAAAAGAGAAAGAAAAAGAAAGAAAAAAAGGAAATTGTTTGAATATTTGAAAAGGTGAGTACACTGAAGTAGACTAAAATAAAATGATGGAAGTAAAGTAGAATATGAAAAAAATTATACAAATTAAAAAGTATAGTAATAAAAATTAAAGAAATATTTTTAATAAAAATTGAAAATAAAAATGAATTTTTTCTTTCTGTATTTAAGAAAAAGAAAAGAATCGTAAAGAGAAAAAGGAAAAAGAAAAAAAGTAAATTGAGTAGATGAACCTGCTAACAGATTGAAGTAGGACTGAAATTCCTTTGTTTTCCCCTAGAAGTCAGTCTATGTGTTCTATATAGTCCATACATTTAAGCCGGCTGGTGAGACTTGTGTTCTTAAAGAGCAAAGTTGGACCAGTTGGGCGGGGCTCAGTGTAACAGCTCCACTATCCACTAGATGGCGCTGCTAGCCTACTGGGGTAGATCATTGTGGCACTTGTAGGTGCATATGTGCATGCGCGGGAGCGGTGAAAATGGCGCCACCCAGCTACCCAGTCTGTTCTCCCAAATCAGCAATCGCGCACCTGTCTTCTCTCCTCAGCTCTTGTCCACTCCCTGCTTCTTCACTCTCCGTGACCAGGCCCCAGGCAGTACCTCTCCCCAGTTTTGTCTCAGATGCAGCTGTATTCACTGGCCCCTTACTTCCGAAGGACTGTGGCGTTTCCCGTTATGCCCCTCTGCAGAAGAGTCTCACTGAGCAATGGCTGAATGAGCAATGGCTGATATCGGCTGCACCCAGGAACACCCTGGACCCTGTTGTTGCCAGTGCCCTGAGATTGCGGCCAGGGGCCAGCCCATCCCAGAAAATGTTTATGAGACATTTTGGAAAAACACAACACACATCTGGCACCAGGCTTCACCCCTTAACGACTTTGCCCCAGCACCAGCGAATGTGGCCGCCTTCTGGGGTCTGCTGGGACCAGGTGGCTTCAACAGTCTCTACCAAATGTCCTTCCAGGAATGGAACCGCTTTTCCCTGTGTGGCCTGAGAACCTCCCAGACTCCACTCTGTTCCTGGGGATTCACCCTTCCCACCAGAGCACTGCCAGGTATTGAGCTGTGAAGTTGCAGCCTTTGCGCTCCCCTTGTTTACAGTCTTAAGGAATTTAAACCCTCTCCTGTCTCCTTTCCCCTTTCTCCCTTTTTAGTTCAGTTGCTGCGGCTGTTTTCAGTTTTCCAGTTTCTCTCCAGCTGCCTTTGGGGAGGCATGCTTTTCCCATATTCTCCCTGCCTCCCCAGTCTCCAAACTCTCTCTGCCCACAAAAGCGGCTCCCTACCCTCCACGGCTTCTCGCTCCCCAAATTCACCTCTCTGCACCGCCTACCTGCTGAATTCTGTGGTTCATGTTGTGCACATTGTTGTGTTAATCCTCCAATCCGTTTTCTAGGTGTGTAGGATGGTTTAGTGTTCTGGCTGTATTTCATGGACAGGAGACACACAGAAAGCTTCCATGCTGTTCTTCCATCTTGGCTCCTCCCTCTCTTTCTCTCTCTTTTAATGTTTGTTTATTTATTTTGAGAGAAAGAGAGATAGAGCAGGGGAAGGGCAGAGACAGAGTAGAGAGAGAATTCCAAGCTGGCTCCACACTGTCAGTGCAGAGCCCAAATTAGAGCCCAATCTCAAGATCCATGTGATCCTGACCTGAGCCAAAATCAAGAGTATGATGCACAACCAACTGAGCCACCAAGGAACCCCAGGTCCATATTTCTCTTGAAGTTTCTCAGAGACAGTTTTTTTTCTTTCCATACCCATGTATCATGGAGACTGTAGAAAATGTAGTGTTTTCTTTGTTCTTCTATAATTATAGATATTTCCTTTTCTCTTTTGCCTTTTCCCTCATAACAAAGCAAAGCAAACAAAAACAGTTCTTTTCAAACACACAACTTCAACCAGTACCGCTTGGTTGCCTTCCCCATTCCCTGAATATGTTATTACTTGGCTTAATATCTCTAATAATGACAGTGGAATCTTGGCAACATCATCTTTTATACAGATCATCCATACAACACTTTAGCCTTTAAGTTCCTTGATCATCTCAAATTCTACAAACATACCTCTCCACTTGAATTTAGCCCCCCAATTTTGTGGCTGTGCCTTAAATCAGATTTTTCCAATAACTGTACCTCTGTAATCATGATTTCAAAATTTCCAGTTCTGTCCAAAACCACCTATTTCCACATAGTTACACATAAATTATTTCCACATACATAATTTCCAATTCAACAAGTATTTCTCCTAATACAACAGTTATTTGAAACGTGTGTTCTCTTAGTGACCTCCATAGTTTTTTCACTAAGCTTCATTTTCACATATTTCTGTATCCAGACATGTTCAACTTGAATTCTAAGTTCTATTGCTAAATTTATTTTCTCATATTCTAAATGCATTTGTCATTCTTTCTCCACCATACTTAATGATACAATGATACAACCCCCATGTGGTTGGATTAACACATCTTATCAAATGTCTCGTACATATTTTTTACCATAAATTTCAACTAGTACCCAGGATTCTTAGTCATTTCACTAATTGATTTATTTCCCTACCCTCTAGTAAGTTAGTTTCATATGCTCTCCTTTCCTCTAAAATTACATGCCCCACTGCTGTCATTTTACAGATATTATAAAAGCAATCAGATGTTAGCTTGCTAAGCTATACATATTACCATATTATGTGTACCTGCTTCCAATGCACTCTGCCTTCTCTGCTCTTACAGGAGCTAGAATTATTCTGCTCTAAGTTTAGTCCTCTCACTATGTCTGGATTTTCTCTCTACCATAGTGATTTTAGGAGCCATGTTATCTAGATAATATAGTTGCAAGATCACATAGCCTTTATTAAGTGAGTCCTTAAGTAATTGTTTGGAGCAGAAAGTGTGTCATTGCCTGAGGGAGGAAAATCATATTAATCTACTGAGATTTTGGAAGGTGACTCTTACAGCAGCAGGTGTTAATTACCATGACCAACACATGAAGGCTGCAGGCATTCTTGTAGTTATTCTTGTATTTATTCCTTGTTTCTCTCATCTTCTCTCCTCTACCAAGAATCTTCTCTTTTCTTGTCATTTTAAAAGTTTACAGATACATTGTAAAGTAAAATAAAAATTAAAAATAAGATAAATATTCTATAACATTCCTTCTTGGGTTAAAAGCTTATTTCTCTGATAGTTGAAAATAATCTTAGAGGCTAGTTTTGATTAGGAATCCCTTTTCTAAATCTCATACTTGTTCATAATGACTCCTACCAGGCTTTCATTATCATTTCATTTAAAATTCTCTGTCAAGGTAAACAACAGTCTTTACTTCACCAAATTCAGTGGCCGATTTTGCTTTTTTACAATTGGTATCTCAATATCATTAGGAAATATTATTATTATTTTTTTTTTAAAACAAGTTTCAGATCATCTTCTTACGGGCTTTTTCTTTACTTAACTCTGCTTTTGGCCTTTAACATTCTAAACACTGGATGTCCCAGGGTTCAGAATTTAATTCTCTTAATTCATAAGTAAATTATAATTTCCTCCCTCCTCTACCCAACACCAGTTAGGGACCCCTAATCCTATCTGTGTGAGGACATGTTACCACAGTCAGTATATTGAGGAAATGAACCTTCTAGAACTAATCATTGTTTTCTCTCTTTCTCTCTGGCCACATTCAATCTATTATTATGTGTCTGCTAACAAAACCTGTTTCCAATCTTACCAACTATTTCCACTCAACTATTACCACATTAATCCAAACCAACAACCCTCTCCCAAATATTGCAATAGCTCTGAGATCCCAATGACTCTGTCCACTCTGTCCCTACCAGAGTCCAGCCTCCAGGTAAAGCAAGAGTACAGTGTTTGAGATTTGATTGTGATACTTCTCCTCCCCAGTTTAATCCCTCAGAGGCACCCATCTAGTGGAGTAAAAGTGCCACTGCCTCCTCGTCCAAATCCTTCCCACTTCTCTTTTTCGTGTTCACCACACTTCAGTCACCGTACCCCTACCCCTACCCCTTTTTATCTTCTAAACTTTCTAAGTGCATTTCTGTTTCAGGGCATTCATACTACTCATCTCAAATTAGTTTACCCACATCTATTCATGATGCCCATTTACGTAATTAAGTCATGCTTTCATAAATAACCACATTATGAAAAGTCTTTCTTGCCACACTAAGTTTTGTAAGTCATTCTCTATTTAATTAAATTATTTTATTTTTGTGGTACTTATTTTCTGGACAATATTTGTTTTAGTTTAGCGTATTGTGTGCTTCCACAATTGGACTGCAAATACACTGTGAACAGGAATGTGTTTTGCTCACCACTGTGTCCTCACTTCATAGAAGACTGCTTGTCAAATGATAGAAAATTAATCAATGTTTAAGGAAGGGAAGTAGGAAAGATGGAAGGAGCTATATATGGAAAACGGGGAAAAGGGAGGGAGGCGCTAGCCGTTCTCTAAACAACGTAAAATTTCTGTTAGTGGAGTTAGAACTAGTAGGTGAAATCTTCCTAAGTTCATTGTAATGTATTCATGTAATAAGTGCTTATTATTGAAAGGAATACTAGAAGAAGAGAATGTTGAAATGAACTTGTGACAGTTATCTCCAACTTTTCAACTTCTAAAAGTAGTCAAAATCTCATTTCACAATATGTTTGGTATCTAAGCGAAAATAAAGATATTGCTTAGTCTTCCAGTAAACAAACCTAAGTAAGTTCCATTTCAGTTGAATGTGCTGAAATATTTTTGTATATATATAATACTGTTAATGAAAATATTTAAATGTGAAGGAGGGTTTGGAAATTGAAACTATAATAAATTGAAACTATAATAACACGAAACTATAATTTAGGATTTTAGAATCCTAAATATTGTGCCAGTTTCTAGAAGTACCATCCATTCCATTCTCAGAATTTTTTGTGTATATGCTCTCCAATTTATAATGTATAAATCACTGATAAATAATCCCTTTTGCAATATTTATTTATTTATTTATTTATTTATTTATTTAATTTGAGAGAGATAGATAGTGAGAGACAGTGTGCACATGAGCAGGGGAGAGGGGCAGAGGAATAGCAGGAGAATCTTAAGCAGGCTACATGCTCAGTGAAGAGCCCAATGCAGGGCTCAGTCCCACAACCCTAGGATCATGACCTAAGCCAAAATCAAGAGTCAAACACTCAACCACCTGAGCCACCCTGGCGCACCTCCTTTTGCAATTTCACATGTCCAACGGATGTGAATGCTGTAATTTGAATTCG
This sequence comes from Panthera tigris, assembly GCF_018350195.1. Taxonomy (NCBI): domain Eukaryota; kingdom Metazoa; phylum Chordata; class Mammalia; order Carnivora; family Felidae; genus Panthera; species Panthera tigris. The sequence continues at coordinate 58,809,699 of NC_056660.1, forward strand.
TGTTTACCTGTCTCCATATACTAGTATTTGTTTTAGTTCCTCACAGAACCATTGATAAGCAATTGATGCCTAACTTCTTATTTGTCTTTAATTAACTAAAGAAAGTTTAGGGCATTTGGTAATTAACTCAAAGTATAACATGCATCAAAATTTATAAAAAAATAAGTCCTCATTCATTCATAAGTATTCATAGTCCAATAGTGTGCAGATTACTCATTATAAAGAAGTAAGCAGATTAATTCATTAGTACATTTTTATTGTATTTACATTTAGGATTAATACATTTAGGGAAATTGAAGTCAGGTAAATCTAAATATCTCTATCTACTTCTATCTGTCTGTCATATACATATCATCTGTCAATCTATTTGAAGGTACAGTATTTAGGAAAACAAGAACAGAAAAGTCATAAACCCTGAGGTGGCACTTTGGTATCATTTAGCACAACATGTATGGAAGCGTGTACAGCAAAAACAACAATGGGAGAATAGACACACAGCTGTGGAAAAATTGTGCAAGATATTATTGTCCACTGTTTGCTAACTATTTTTTCATTTACCATCTTGCACTTAACATATATCTCTTAAATTGAAGTCTATTAGTTTAAGAATTACCTATGTGATTACCTCAATTAAAAAAATTGTGTAGAATTTTCCAGGTATCATTCTGATAAAAGATCAAAGGGTATATGCATTTTGAGATGGTCATTGATGGTTTTGTTCCTTTTGAACCCTTATAGTTCTATGTTGAAAGGGAATGGATATTAATGTTATTTTCCTGAATTAAAATAAAAATAGCTTTTTCACCTATTTTACTGCTATATAATTAAATCTGAGATATTTATTATTTAGAGTTAATTTTTGATGACTGTAGGTTATTAAAAGTTTTTTCCTGCATTTTAAAATCCCACGGTATAAGTGAAATATTTCACTTGTTACCATAGTAATTTACCAGTTAGCAAGTTTTGTGCCATAATAAATTACTGTTTCTTGTGGTGTCTAGAGCATTATGGAAAAGCATTAGTAGTAACTTAGTACTTAATAGAAATTATATGAAATAATACGGAGCATCTTTTATGTTGTGTAACATTTTGAATATAGGTACTTAATAAAAATAAATGAGCATCCCTGAAATGTTATTGACTATGATGGGAAAGAATAGTCAATAAATATAGTATAATGGGAAGTTTATAGACTCACATGAGCACAAGTATATTATTTGCTATGCCAAGTAATCACAAATTCTTTATAATAGTTAATATTGAGTTTAATAATAAAATCTCAGTAGTACAGTTTTTCACCAACAAACTTAACTTTTGTCTCCTTTAAGAATTTTATAACCTGGAGAGATTGTCATGGAAAAAAATTTAAATGGAAGATCTGCTATTAAATTAAAATGCGTAGTATTCATTACAAACTCTACAGTCATTAATTAATAGATAGTACAAACTATGGTAATCAGCATTGTTATCAGTTTGCAGAAAGGGAAATGTATCCATGTATGAACACAAAAGAGGTTGGTAACACTTGTTAATATTCTATGCACTAACCATTTGTGTCCTTTTCAATTACCTCTTATGAATGAATTACATGCATACAAAAGGAGATTTATGCATAATCAGATAGAGTTTTAGGATAAATAGGAACTAGGTAATAGTTCATTAAAGGCGATGATCATATTAAACTAAAGATATATCTTCACAATTTTTATCTCTGAAAACAAATCAAAAGAGAGGGAAAACAATAACAAAAAGGAACGTCTTATGAAACCAAAAGTCATCTGTATCTCTGAACTTTAATTCTGAGAAATGCTATTTGTGAAATGAACAGCAAAGCAGAATACAATAAGAAGTCAGAAATACTTGTAGGTCTGTTAAATCAAAGCTCAGTAGTCAAGTGGAATCCTCAAATGAAACATGAAATTGCAAATGAGGCCAGATTCAATGAAGAAACAAGAAAACCAAACCAAATCAACCAAGTAACCAACCACCAATCACCAACCAAGCAAAGAAACAAACAGAAATTCATTTAAAAGTATCTATCTGGGGGTGCCTGGTGGCTCATTCGGTTAAATGTCTTCAGCTCAGGTCATGTTCTTGTGGTTTGAAGTTCCTGAATTCCAGCCCTGTGTCCAGCTCTTGTGTGTCAGCACAGAGCCCACTTCAGATCCTTTATCCCTCTCTCTTTCTCTCTCTGCCCCTCCCCTGCTTGCATGCATGGACTCTCTCTCTCTCTCTCTCTCTCAAAAATAAAATAAGTACTACAAAAAAAAATAATAATAAAAATAAAAGCACCTGTCTGTCTCTGTGACATACTGGGAAAAAGCAGTACATGTTTTCAGCTTGCCAGCTAAATTTCTTGGTGAGAGAAAATTATAGTTAGTATTAGGAAATCATACTAAAGTTCCAACATGCTGGCCTTCATTCTGACTCACAAAAGTATCTTGCTGGATAGGAAGGAGGTATATTCACAAAATAGAATATCTGTGGGATGATGCTCATTCTTAACCTAGCAAACTAAAGGATTTACACCTTTAGTTCCTTCCATGGTCTGGTCTTTTCTATACTTTTACAAATGCATGACTCAGGATAAATGTTATATATTCACAGAGGAATGACACCTAATAAAAGACTCATTAAAAAAAAAAGACTCAATTGAGGGGCATACTCAGTTGTACTAATAAAATGAACAAAGAAGCAAAATGCAGATGGAGAATGAAACAAAATGTATTCCGTAAAACAAATTAAGTTTATAAATAAATACTTAGTTTGGTAACTTATAGGTTATCAAAGAAGAGATGCTGACATAACAGATATAAACAGATGAGAGAAAAGAAATGATTAGATAAAAACAGACTATAAGCAGACATATGAATTGGCATCATTTCAAACAACAAACATGAACAAACACAAATTATTAAATGCACAAATGCATACATGTATTTCAGGTGAAGAGATGATAATGAATGGGAAGAAAGAAAGTTTGCAACAGAAGATACACGTTTCTTAAATTCAAAATATATGAACACCTTATATGTACTAATTAAAAAGACAGCCCATCCAAGGGAAAACAAAAACTTTCTATGGGTAATTGTTAATCTCCTGTTAAACCATGATAGTATTATCAGAATTCAATGATAAAAATCTGTGTCTGTATTTAGACACTTGATTCTATTAATCTAGAAAACATACAAGTTATTCAGTTATATAAAGTGCTTAAAAATCAGACTGCCTTCATAATTTTTTTACAGTAAAATGTGGCCAAAATATTTTGTTCCCAACCATACTACCATTAAAACTTGAAGAAAATAAATGAAAAAGTATTTTTGTGAACTATATCTAGAAACAAATATAGGTATTATATTTTCACCTGATCACAATTCTTAGTGTTAATTGACCAATTTATCACATGTGTGTTTAAGAGTAAAGTAGAGTTCTATGACTAAAAGTTCCAGAAATATATTTATACTTCTTTTTGTAATCTTAACTGTCCAACAAAATGATTCAAACTATTTATGTTCTGAAAAAATATATGGAAATTATGTTTATGTACAGTACATACATTAGGTACTCTATGTATGTAGTACCATTTAATATATATATACATAAAATGAATATACCATGCATATATGTATCATACATATACACACATACACACTGTGAATATACAGATACACACACATATATATGTTCATAGTCTGTTGCATTTTCCTGTGTTATTTTTTAAGAGAGCACTAAAGATTGCACATAATCGTCAAACATTATTTTTAAAAGAAAAAAGTAATTTTTGAACTTAATAAGGGTTACTATAAAGAGTGGCCATTTAGGCCAACTAATCTTTGACAAAGCAGGAAAGAACATCCAATGGAAAAAAGACAGTCTCTTTAACAAATGGTGCTGGGAGAACTGGACAGCAACATGCAGAAGAATGAAACTAGACCACTTTCTGACACCATTCACAAAAATAAACTCAAAAATGGATAAAGGACCTGAATGTGAGACAGGAAACCATCAAAACCCTAGAGGAAAAAGCAGGAAAAAACCTCTCTGACCTCAGCCACAGCAATTTCTTACTTGACCCATCCCCAAAGGCAAGGGAATTAAAAGCAAAAATGAACTCTTGGGACCTCATGAAGATAAAAAGCTTCTGCACTGCAAAGGAAACAATCAACAAAACTAAAAGGCAACCGATGGAATGGGAAAAGATATTTGCAAATGACATATCGGACAAAGGGCTAGTATCCAAAATCTATAAAGAACTCATCAAACTCCACACCTGAAAAACAAATAATCCAGTGAAGAGATGGGCAGAAAACATGAATAGACACTTCTCTAAAGAAGACATCCTGATGGCCAACAGGCACATGCAAAGATGCTCAATGTCACTCCTCATCAGGGAAATACAAATCAAAACCACACTTAGATACCACCTCACATCAGTCAGAGTGGCCAAAATGAACAAATCAGGAGACTATAGATGCTGGAGAGGATGTGGAGAAATGGGAACCCTCTTGCACTGTTGGTGGGAATGCAAACTGGTGCAGCCACTCTGGAAAACTGTGGAGGTTCCTCAAAAAATTAAAAATAGATCTATCCTATGACCCAGCAATAGCACTGCTAGGAATTGACCCAAGGGATACAGGAGTGCTGATGCATAGAGGCACTTGTACCCCAATGTTTATAGCAGCACTTTCAACAATAGCCAAATTCTGGAAAGAGCCTAAATGTCCATCAACTGATGAATAGATAAAGAAATTCTGGTTTATATACACAATGGAATACTACTTGGCAATGAGAAAGAATGAAGAGAAAGAAATATGGCCTTTTGTAGCAACATGGATGGAACTGGAGAGTGTTATGCTAAGTGAAATAAGTCATACAGAGAAAGACAGAAACCATATGTTTTCACTCTTATGTGGATCCTGAGAAACTTAACAAAAGACCATGGGGGAGGGGAAGCAAAAAAAAAAAAAAAAAAAAAAAGATTAGAGAGGGAGGGAGCCAAAACATAAGAGACTCTTAAAAACTGAGAACAAACTGAGGGTTGATGGGGGGTGGGAGGGAGGAGAGGATGGGTGATGGGTATTGAGGAGGGCACCTGTTTGGATGAGCACTGGGTGTTGTATGGAAACCAATTTGACTATAAATTTCATATTTAAAAAAAAGTGGCCATTTAGCACTGCCTTTACAGACTATGAAAAGCACACATTATCTCTAAGATCAGAATTGGTATTTTTATGTTCTGTACACCTTTGAAAAATATTTTTTAACGTTTATTCATTTTTGAGAGACAGAGGGAGACAAAGCGTGGGTGGGGGAGGGGCAGAGAGATGGCAACACAGAATCTGAAGCAGGCTCCAAGGCTCTGAGCTGTCATCACAGAGCCTGATGCAGGTCTTGAACTCACCAACGGTGAGATCATTACCTGAGCCGAACGAAGTCGGACGCTCAACCCATTGAGTCACTCAGACGCCCCTGTACACCTTTTTTAAATTAAAAAACATGTTTAATATAATCTGGCCTTTTAAGAAATGCCATGGTCAGGGAAAATTAGATTATTCAGGGGCATCTGGGTGGCTCAATCAATTAAGCCTCCGACTCTTGATTTCATCTCAGGTCACGATCTCGCGGTTTGTTGGTGGGTTCCAGCTCCACATCCGGCTCTGCACTGACAGTGCGGTGCCAGCTTGGTATTCTCTCTCTTCCCATTCTCTCTTTTCCCATTCTCTCTCCCCCTACCACAATTGCTCTCTCTCTCAAAATGAATAAACTTAAAAAAAAAATAGATTATTCACTTATAAAACATTTAAAAAATAAAATTAATGTAACACCTAAAAATAAATAAATCATAAAACCAGAGTGACCACTTCATAACTAAATTTTAGAAATATTTTTCATTGTGTTCATATTCCGGAAGTTTTAACAACATGCTAATTATATGTCTGGTTAGTGTTAAATACATATATGGAGAAGGAAAAAAAAATCATCATTATGAAACATAATTAAAAGCGCCAAACAAAATCAAGACAATTCTCTAAATGTATTTTAAATCCTTCTCATTAATCAGTTGTTTTTCACATGTAAATCATCCAGGAAAGATTTGATTGACTGCTGTGTTCAAGACTGTTGACATTATCCTGATGCATTACTTTAGGTTTCCCTGCAAGCAGAGCTTGAGGCAAGATCTTACTGCAGGTAGCTGATTGAAAAGTGATCTCAGGAAGCAGAATATGTACATAGCAAAAATGAGGACAGGATTTAAAGACAAAACAAGGAGGCCTTATAAAGTTCATTACATGCTGAGGGAATTCTTTCTTTCCAGATCTCAGAAAATTTGAGAATGAAATTCACAGGTATCCCCCCGAAATATTATCAGCTGGGGTATTTATGTTCGGGCTCCTGAACCGTATTTGAGGGTTGCCACTAAGGTTACTATCTTCTGTAAGGGTGCTATGTTTAGTGGACTTTAAGTGTGCAGTGGATTTACTCCAGATATCAGAAAAGGCGCCACAAAAAGTGCAGAAAGGTAAGAAGAGTCACTCCAGTGGAGAGTCTGACAATGCAAAATAAGTCTGAGGCCACACAGAACTTTAGTATTTCTAGGTGAAATCACTTCCATGCTAAGAAAATGTAATGCAGGGGCGCCTGGGTGGCTCAGTCGGTTAAGCGTCCACTTCCGCTCAGGTCGTGATCTCGCAGTCCGTCGGTTCGAGCCCCGCATCGGGCTCTGTGCTGACAGCTCAGAGCCTGGAGCCTGTTTCAGATTCTGTGTCTCCCTCTTTCTCTGACCCTCCCCTGTTCATGCTCTCTCTCTCTCTCTCTGTCTTAAAAATAAATAAATGTTAAAAAATTAAAAAAAAAAAAAAAAGAAAATGTAATGCAGACATCACAAGTATCTCCCATATCTGGAGACAAAAGAACCAAAGCTAGGTCACTGCAGGAACCAGTTAGAAGTCTAGATGAAGAAACTGGCTTTGAAATAAAGAAGACATAAAGAGTGAATCATGTAAAATAGAGTTATATAATAAATGAAAGGGTGAAACAGCTGCATTGTCTTGGTAGCCAATTATTGGTTAATGGTTGCTAGGTATATTTGCTTCCTATCACTACTGTAACAAATTACCACAAATTTATTCACTTAAACAAGGCAAATGTATTTTCCTACAATTCTGAAGGCCACAAGTCTGAAATCAGTTTCACTGAGTTAAAGTCAGGGTGTCCCCAGGGCTGGTTTCTTCCGGAGACTGTAGGTGAGAATATGTTTGCTTCCCTAACCCAGATATAGGATTCCAACTGAGTTCCTTGCTTCATGCCTTCCACTATTCCCTCTCACCTCTATCTTGAAAGCCAGCCAGTGTAGCATCTTCTTGTCTTTCTGACTCTGCTTCTATCCTTAAATCTTCTCTTTCTGACCCTGACAACTGCCTCCTTTTTATGAGAACCCTCGTGATTACGTTATGTCTGCCATGAAATTCCAGGTTAATCTCCTTTTTAAGATTTATTAATTTAATTATATCTGAAAAGTCATTTTTTCCACATAAGAAAACATATTCACAAGTTCCTGGGATAAAGATGTAAAGATCTTTGGGAAATTATTATTCAGCCTACAACCCTCAATAAATTTTGAAGCAAAAATATAATTTGAGGACCAGATTACCAGAGAATGAATGAACAAAATCTAGCTACTCGTAGATACTCCAGTGTTTTATGAAACTTACCTGTAGTTCTACCTAATTCTCAAAGTTCTTATTCAAGGCAAACTTCCTTGAAGTACAAACATCTTGAAAATGCAAATGAGAAACAAAATATGAATGAATATCCAGATCCACTGAATGATTCTCTCTGAGAAAAATAGTTTGATTTTTGTCCTTCAAGTCTAAGACTGAATATTCTTTTAACAAACTCTCTCCCCAAATCATTCCTTTCTGTGTTGTTGCTAAACAACTGTTTAGTGTCATTTATACATTTTCCCATCCACTTAGGGTAAAATATTTAATGTTTATGGTAATAAATGCTAATTTTATTTTATTTACTACAAGTCTCCCCACCTACCCTCACAGAAAGGGAAAACAGTTGTTGACAAATAGCCATAAGGTGGGTATTTTGGAAAAGCTACTTTCTTCAGTCAGGGTACAGCAGCCTCAGATGCCAGAAATATATTTCAGTTCTGTGTCTGATTACCATAGTAAATGTCAGGAAAGAGTGGTTTTACGTGTATTTTCATAAAAAAGCCTATCATTGCAGTGGATTTCATTATCTTGACTAAAGGGTGCATTTTGAAGTAAAGTTTCAATGACTCAAAGCCAAGCTATCTCTCAGTGATTTATAATTCTGATTATCGGGACGTTCTGCATGATGAACCAGCCATTTCATCAGACAGAAAGTTCTCACTTGTGTAGTCCTCTATCTTGAATCAAATCTGTTTGTGGAAAAGAAAGATTTAGGAAAGCATTCCAAATTTTCAAAAACATAACACTAAATCTATAGTTGCATCCTACTCTCTCAGCAGATTTAAAGGTTGCAATTAGAATTTGCTAAATAAAAGTGTTTATATCCTATCCTTTGCTGAACACACACCACACATACACACATACGTACTTGAACAAAAACACATAATTATTCCTCCAAGTGTTGGATAATTTTGAAATTAAAAAAAAACTGCTACCCCTTAAAAATACCAAAAAGAAATTTTGAAAAGATATGATTATTCATAAATTTAAAATGTTATTATTGATGCAGAAAAGTACACATGTCAAAGTATATTATGCAGGAGTTTTACAAGCTGAACAATACTACTCAGATCATGCAATAGAACATGACCTGCACCTTAGAAGTCTCTGAATGCACCCTTTCAGTCACTATCTCCCAGGAAAACCGCTCCTGACTTGTAACAGCGAAGCTATTTTCCTCTTTTGGTCTTTTATGTAAACAAAATCCTATAAGGGGTGCTCTTGGGACTGACTTTATAAGGCTATAATTATGCTCTAGTGAGTGGGGAGGTTCAGTCTTCTCTGTTGCAGAGTATGTTACTCTCTGATTGAAGGAATATGAATTTTGTGGTACAGAAAACAACCATTTAATAAAAGAGATCGTTGTCTTTTAATCATTTAATGTTATATTTTATTGTAATACTAAAAACTTCAAAGTAATTCAGTGATAACACAATTTTACTCATGCAAATGGATTTTTAAGATATAATTGAACCGTGTAGAATGTTGGGCACACCTGGGCTACAAAATTATGATCTCTAAAAATCCATTTTGTAATCAGAAAGAAAAAGTGTGTAAGTATGATTTTAGTGACGTCAGTATATTCCAGACAGCTGGGCTTTAGAGAACTACTCATTTTACTTTTAAGGAATTTTTTCATAATAGTAATTTTTTTTAAATCTTGTCCTCAGAAGATGCCTAAGTAGTCCTATGCATAAGATTGATGCCAGTATAGTGACCCCCAAACACTCTTTTTTTTAACATTTGGAAAATTTTATTACACGTCTTTGTTTTGGTAAATTAATCACAAAGGAAAATTAGATAGGATATGTATAATTTGAATAGCACGAATAACACATTTGTTTTAATGGATAGATATGCAACTCCCAAACACTTTCTTTAAGTGGACTAGTTATAATTTTAAATTATTTTTCAAGAATGCCAAATAAGTCAATATTGAAGATATTTTTGACATATTTTAGTTAAGTACTGTTTTTAGAGTAATTATTTTAAAAAAATATTTTTAATCTTCATTTATTTTTGAAAGAGAAAGAGACAGAGTGCAAGCAGGGGAAGGGAAGAGAGAGAGAGAGACAGAATCCTAAGCAGGCTCCAGGCTCTGAGCTATCAGCACAGAGCCAGATGTGAGGCTCAAACTCATGAACTGAACCATGAGATCATGACCTGAGCCACAGTCAGACACTTAACCGACTGAGCAACCCAGGTGTCCCGGGAACAACTATTAATTGATAAGGATATTCTCTCCTAAAATGTCATGGCAATATTGATACATGTAATTTCTCTACACTTAGTCATATACTGTTCAGAGCATTGTGCTCTGGATACACATAAAGTGTGGGTTACTCTATAATATGTGGATCCAGCTCTGTGGAGCTTAAAGTAATCAGTTCAGGCTCTGTCTCAGCTATCACTAAGACACTGTGAACAAGTGGGATCAATAGCTTAGTAATACCTGCCATCATCAGTTGGGGATACTCTAGTGTGTTCTTGTATATCCACTGGGAAGCTCTATGCTAAAGCCTTGCTACCCAAAGTGGTCTGGAGAAAAGCTGGTTTTGGAATCACCTGGGAACTTGTTAGAAATTTGGAAACTCCTGTCCCACCATACCTCTGGTCAACTAGGTTGCATTTTTTTTTAAGTTTATTTTTAAGTAATCTCTATATCCAGCGTGGGGCTTGAATTCACAACCCTGTTATCAAGAGTTGCATGCTCTACTGACTGAACCAGCCAGGCACCCCAACCAGGTTGCATGCTAATAAGATTTTGGATGATCCTGGGGTGCCTGGGTGTATCAGTCAGTTAAGCATCCAGCTATGGCTCAGATCATGATCTCACAGGTTCGTGAGTTACAGCCTGCATCTGGCTTTCTGCTGTCAGTGCAGATCCCACTTGGGATCCTCTGTCCCCATCTGTCTCTGCCTCCTTTGCACATACACTCTCATCTCTCAAAAGTAAATAAACATTAAGAAAAAAAGATTTTGGATGATCCTATTTGGATATTATAATTTTAGAAATATTGCTCTAAAGAAGGTAAAAGAAATGGTCCTTAGTTTTGATATGAAAATGGAGAATTAGGATACATACATTCTTTGGTAGAATAAAATACTTACAATAAGAATATGTGGGTATTTTATTTGCATTTTAATACAAATATTTTTAATATGAAATAGAATAATATTTTTTCAAACACCATTTCTCACAAATGGCTTTGCCACGGAGAGTATGCACTTCTTCCCTTCCCCATTCTGATTTATCTGTGAACTAGTCAAGAAAATGTGTATTAATTTAATCATTGGGAAAGCAATTTACCTGTTTCTATTAAAAAAACATATTTAAAGAGTGAGATGAGGTTTAAAAGTCATATTTAGGTATTCTGTGACTCTGTGTGATTTCAAATGAAGATGTTCTATCCTTATATTTTTAGGTACCTCTCTTTCCAGTTCCCTGTCATGTTTCACAGTGTACCAAAGACAAAGAGGCAACTGTATTATCTTTTGTCTTTGGAGAGATTCTTAGGTATAGTTGTGAAAGGAAATGTGCATTCTGCAAACAAAGTAAGTTTGCCTATTTTATGAAAGTCAATATTTCAGATGTATATGCCAATACTCCCTGGGGCACTGTTAGCAAAGCTGTGGTTTGTCTCAGGGAACTTTTGCTCCCTACTGCTACCAATGAATCCAAAACATCTGATGCTACCTGCTGGTTATCCGATTTCTGTATTTGAGATTCTATTCTGCCGCCCCATGGAAGTATTTAAATGTTTCCTTTAACGTTTTAGTCAATCAATTTTTAAAAATATAATTTCAGCCATGTGTCTTACCTAAACTCCTAATGAGTCTGCAAAGAAAAATTTTTAATAACAAACTCATTTTTTTGTTATGCCAATCTAGGGCCATTATTTCTGGAGAAATAATGTTTATGTTTAGCCTAAGCTACGTATGGATGTCCAAAAGTAATCTTTTTTTTTTTAATATTTACTATTGGCATAGTTCCTGAAATATGCATTTATTTTCTAAATATGCATTATAATGCAAAATTTCAACAAAATATGTGGTTGGAAGGAAATAAAAATTTCAAACAGTGAACTATTCCAGAAAAAAATTTTTATTTTAAATCTCTTGATCATTATTTTTTGTCAGTAAAATTTTTTCTGACAGATTAATAGTAATTATCTCTATTTATCTGTGTTTATTTAACTATTGATGTAACTAATTATTTGGTGAGATGTCTCCTTTAAAATAAAACACCAAGTTATATGATACTTTCTTTGTACTATGTAGAGATTTTCATGTTACATTTTCATTTAGGTTTTAGAACTCTTGCTCAACATTTTAATTCATTGTTATAAAGAACTATAAATTTTCCATTTATGCAAAGACAACACATGCAGTAAACCTCAAAATAGGTTATGCAGTTAGACACTGACCTAAACACAACAGCATATAGTCATATAAGGATACATATATATCATTCTCATAATTGTATGTATACATTCATGCCAAATTTTGTACAAGAGATTAAAGAGGCAGAATCCTATTGTGCAACACATTTTTCTTCTTTTCTCCCATACTTTAGGTGTCCTAATTTTTTTTTTTTCTCGTTGAAGTCTGTTACTCTGTCGGGAATAAGCCCAACATGAACACAGTAATTCACATGATTTTATGACTTGCTTGGTTCTTAGTACACAGGAAGCAGGTGTCCAGGACAAAGTGATTCAATATATGTCAAACACTCATCAACTTGGATAATGGTTTACTTGATTTTATAGAGATACCCTCTCATTATCTAAGTGAAAAAAATAAGGATAATTCAGTTGATGTTTCTTATTATCAGATATGGGGGATGATTATATTCTGACTTAAGATATATCTTAGTACATTTTTTGGCCCAGAGAAAATATGAACTAATTTATTCAGCACACAAATATCTCATTTCAATGACCATCAATAAGGTGGTGGAAAATAATGTATGCAACACTCACATGCTGGTATGAAATATTTTCACTAAAGGTCATGTTATATGCAACTAAAAGATTAAACAAATATTAAAAAAAATCAGAAGCATTAACATAAGGACTGATAATGAACACAAGATTTATTTACAAATGGGAAAGATCATATATAGAAGGAAGAGTTCTGACTTCAAAATTAAAAATAAGTTTTATGTGTCTATGAACACAAACACACAGACACACAAAATAACCTCAAAATATTTAAAGTTTTAAAAATTAGCCTTTTCCCCAATTTAATAAAAGTAAAAACAAATCTACAGAAATATATCTATATTTATTAATATATAATCAGTAACAAGACTATACTATAATTACCACATTAGTGTGTATATATATATCTGTGTGTGTGTGTGCATCTAGGTCTAGATCTTTATATACTGAATATAAAATGCTATGAATACTTAATGAGGTTGTATGCATTCAGTTTTCTTTGAAAACTAAAACTTTCTTTAAAAATATACTTTGATGTTATCATTTTATTTTATGTTTTAGCTTTAATTGGTAATTTATTAATTATGTACATGTTGGGTTTAAGAAACCTGCATGATTTAAAAATTCATACATACTTTTCTATTTTATTTTATTTTATTTTATTTTATTTTATTTTTTTTAATATATGAAATTTACTGTCAAATTGGTTTCCATACAATACCCAGTGCTCATCCCAAAAGGTGCCCTCCTCAATACCCATCACCCACCCTGCCCTCCCTCCCACCCTGCCCTCCCTCCCACCCCCCATCAACCCTCAGTTTGTTCTCAGTTTTTAACAGTCTCTTATGCTTTGGCTCTCTCCCACTCTAACCTCTTTTTTTTTTTTTTTTTTTTCTTTCCTTCCCCTCCCCCATGGGTTTCTGTTATGTTTCTCAGGATCCACATAAGAGTGAAACCATATGGTATCTGTCTTTCTCTGTATGGCTTATTTCACTTAGCATCACACTCTCCAGTTCCATCCATGTTGCTACAAAAGGCCATATTTCATTTTTTCTCATTGCCACGTAGTATTCCATTGTGTATATAAACCACAATTTCTTTATCCATTCATCAGTTGATGGACATTTAGGCTCTTTCCATAATTTGGCTATTGTTGAGAGTGCCGCTATAAACATTGGGGTACAAGTGCCCCTATGCATCAGTACTCCTGTATCCCTTGGATAAATTCCTAGCAGTGCTGTTGCTGGGTCATAGGGTAGGTCTATTTTTAATTTTCTGAGGAACCTCCATACTGTTTTCCAGAGCGGCTGCACCAATTTGCATTCCCACCAACAGTGCAAGAGGGTTCCTGTTTCTCCACATCCTCTCCAGCATCTATAGTCTCCTGATTTCTTCATTTTGGCCACTCTGACTGGCGTGAGGTGGTATCTGAGTGTGGTTTTGATTTGTATTTCCCTGATAAGGAGCGACGTTGAACATCTTTTCATGTGCCTGTTGGCCATCAGGATGTCTTCTTTAGAGAAGTGTCTATTCATGTTTTCTGCCCATCTCTTCACTGGATTATTTGTTTTTCTGGTGTGGAGTTTGATGAGCTCTTTATAGATTTTGGATACTAGCCCTTTGTCCGATGTGTCATTTGCAAATATCTTTTCCCATTCCGTTGGTTGCCTTTTAGTTTTGTTGGTTGTTTCCTTTGCTGTGCAGAAGCTTTTTATCTTCATAAGGTCCCAGTAATTCACTTTTGCTTTTAATTCCCTTGCCTTTGGGGATGTGCCGAGTAAGAGATTGCTACGGCTGAGGTCAGAGAGGTCTTTTCCTGCTTTCTCCTCTAAGGTTTTGATGGTTTCCTGTCTCACATTCAGGTCCTTTATCCATTTTGAGTTTATTTTTGTGAATGGTGTGAGAAAGTGGTCTAGTTTCAACCTTCTGCATGTTGCTGTCCAGTTCTCCCAGCACCATTTGTTAAAGAGACTGTCTTTTTTCCATTGGATGTTCTTTCCTGCTTTGTCAAAGATGAGTTGGCCATACGTTTGTGGGTCTAGTTCTGGGGTTTCTATTCTATTCCATTGGTCTATGTGTCTGTTTTTATGCCAATACCATGCTGTCTTGATGATGACAGCTTTGTAGTAGAGGCTAAAGTCTGGGATTGTGATGCCTCCTGCTTTGGTCTTCTTCTTCAAAATGACTTTGGCTATTCGGGGCCTTTTGTGGTTCCATATGAATTTTAGGATTGCTTGTTCTAGTTTCGAGAAGAATGCTGGTGCAATTTTGATTGGGATTGCATTGAATGTGTAGATAGCTTTGGGTAGTATTGACATTTTGACAATATTTATTCTTCCAATCCATGAGCAGGGAATGTCTTTCCATTTCTTTATATCTTCTTCAATTACCTGCATAAGCTTTCTATAGTTTTCAGCATACAGATCTTTTACATCTTTGGTTAGATTTATTCCTAGGTATTTTATGCTTCTTGGTGCAATTGTGAATGGGATCAGTTTCTTCATTTGTCTTTCTGTTGCTTCATTGTTAGTGTATAAGAATGCAACTGATTTCTGCACATTGATTTTGTATCCTGCAACTTTGCTGAATTCATGTATCAGTTCTAGCAGACTTTTGGTGGAGTCTATCGGATTTTCCATGTATAATATCATGTCATCTGCAAAAAGCGAAAGCTTGACTTCATCTTTGCCAATTTTGATGCCTTTGATTTCCTTTTGTTGTCTGATTGCTGATGCTAGAACTTCCAGCACTATATTAAACAGCAGCGGTGACAGTGGGCATCCCTGTCGTGTTCCTGATCTCAGGGAAAAAGCTCTCAGTTTTTCCCCGTTGAGGATGATGTTAGCTGTGGGCTTTTCATAAATGGCCTTTATGCGCTTGACTCCTGAGACTCCCTTCTGCTAATCCTCTGGCGGTTTTCTGGGTTCTTTAGGCAGGTGTAGGTGGAATCTAAGTGATCGGCCGGACGCGCTGTGAGCCCCGCGTCCTGCTACGCCGCCATCTTCCGGAACCCCTCCATACTTTTCTATTTTAATAAAAACTAACTAACCCTTCCTTTTCTTCAGGTGTACAAAATAGTGATTCAGCAACTCTATAAATGCAAGTGTAGCCACCATCTGTCACCATACAACACTATTACAGTACCATTTACTATATTTCCTATGCTGTGCTTTTTATTCCTGTGACTTATTCATTACATAACTAGAAGCATGTGTCTCCCTTTCCCCTTCACCCAGCTCCCCACACCCATCCTAACAACTATCAGTTCTCTGTATTTATAGGTCTGATTCTGCTTTTTGTTTGTTTATTCATTTGTTTTGTTGTTTAGACTCCATGTAGAAGTGTATAGTATTTGTCTTTCTCTGATTTATTTCACCTAAAGTAATACCCTCTAGGTCCATCCATGTTGTCACAAAAGCAAGATCTCATCCTTTTTTATGGCTCAGTAATACACCATTGTATATATACCACATCTTCTTTATCCATTCATATATCAGTGGACATTTGGGGTGCTTTCATATATTGCCTCTTGTAAATAATGCTGCTGTAAGCATAGGGCTGTGTATCTCTTTTCAAATTGGTGTTTTGGTTTTCTTTGTGTAAATACCCAGGTGTGAAATTATTGGGTCATGTGGTGTTTCTATTTTCAATTTTTCGAGGAAGCTCCATAATGTTTTCCACAGTGGTTGTGCCAATTTACATTCTCACCAATAATTCAGAAGGGTTCTTTTTTCTCCACATCCTTCTCAACATTGATATTTCTTATCTTTTTGAATGTAGACAATCTGACGGATATAAGGTGATATCCCATTGTGGTTTCGATGTTATCATTTTAAACTTCTCAAACATGTAATTTGTTGGTGTTATTTAATCATTTATTGTCTTTCTTAGACATATATTGCCCTTGGGTAGGAACATAGTATACCCACACAGACTATGTTAGAAAGCATGGTCTCTATCCGTGTTTTTCCCCCAAATTTCTCTAATGCTGTCTGAGAGCTATCCTGTTTATTTGTTAACATTTTTGAAAGGTACATATTACATCAACAATTCACAATATTATACATTTATTTGATATACATTTGCCTATCATAAATCTATTTATCATACCTAAAATTCCACATATATTTTATTATATTTTACTTTAATATTATGCCTTCAGCTTTCTATAAAAGTCATTATATAAAATGTCTTGCAAAATATTTTAAAAATGCTTAAGCGCCTAAAAACCTGCCTCTTGACTATCCATTCTAATAGACAAATGATCTATCATTTCAACTAATTGAACATATTATCAGGAGTGTAAATTAATATCTTTACTGAACTTTAATAATCTTGAAGTTTTTTTTATTATTATTATTTTAACCATGGTGATATTTAAAGAGGGTGAAAAGAACTATTATCTTTTGTAGGTTGGTGTTTAGTTAACCATTAATTTATTCATAAATGTATAATGTGCACCTACTGTGTGCCAAAAACTATTCTAGATGGTGGAAATTAAGCATCCAATTAGAGAAACCACCACCTGATTAGATTGGGAGTGCTCAGAGGATATCTCCTCCATCAGAGGATAGGGAATACATTGATGGATCTGGCACCAATAGTTTTGCAAACTTCACTGGTGCATAGGGGCACTTGTACCCCAATGTTTATAGCAGCACTCTCAACAATAGCCAAATTATGGAAAGAGCCTAAATGTCCATCAACTTATGAATGGATAAAGAAATTGTGGTTTATATACACAATGGAATACTATGTGGCAATGAGAAAGAATGAAATACGGCCTTTTGTAGCAACGTGGATGGAACTGGAGAGTGTGATGCTAAGTGAAATAAGCCATACAGAGAAAAACAGATACTATATGTTTTCACTCTTATGTGGATCCTGGGAAACTTAACAGGAACCCATGGGGGAGGGGAAGAAAAAAAAAAGAGAGAGGTTAGAGTGGGAGAGAGCCAAAGCATAAGAGACTGTTAAAAACTGAGAACAAACTGAGGGTTGATGGGGGGTGGGAGGGCGGGGAGGGTGGGTGATGGGTATTGAGGAGGGCACCTTTTGGGATGAGCACTGGGTGTTGTATGGAAACCAATTTGACAATAAATTTCATATATTAAAAAAAAAAAAGAAAGATTACCCAAGGTAATTTTTACCACCAGGCAAGTTTGGCAAATACTATTTTTTATAACTTTGTAATTTAACTTTATTTTTAATTTTTTAAAATTTATATCCAAATTAGTTACCATATAGTGAAGCAATGATTTCAGGAGTAGATTCCTTAATGCCCCTTACCCATTTAGCTCATCCCCCCTCCCACAACCCCTTTAGCAACCCTCAGTTTGTTCTCCATATTTATGACTCTCTTCTGTTTTGTCCCCCTCCCTGTTTTTATATTATTTTTGTATCCCTTCACTTATGTCCATCTGTTTTGTCCTCATATGAGTGAAGTCATATGATTTTTGTCTTCCTCTGACTAATTTCACTTAGCATAATATCCTCCAGTTCCATCCACATAGTTGCAAATAGCAAGATTTCATTCTTTTTGATTGGTGAGTAATACTCCATTGTATATACATACCACTTTTTCTTTATCCATTCATCTATTGATGGACATTTGGGCTCTTACTGTACTTTGGCTACTGTTGACAGTGCTGCTATAAACATGGGGATGCATGTGTCCCTTTGAAACAGCACACCTGGATCCCTTGGATAAATGCCTAGTAGTGCAATTACAGGGTCATAGGGTAGTTCTATTTTTAGTTTTTTGAGAAACCTCCATGCTGTTTTCCAGAGTGGCTGCACCAGCTTGCATTCCCACCAACAATGCAAAAGAGATCCTCTTTCTCCGCATCCTCGCCAACATCTGTTGTTGCCTGAGTTGTTAATGTTAGCCATTCTGACAGGTGTAAGGTGGTAACTCATTGTGGTTTTGATTTGGATTTCCATAATGATGAGTAATGTGGAACATTTTTTCATGTGTCGGTTGGCCATCTGGATGTCTTCTTTGGAAAAGTGTCTATTCATGTGTTTTGTCCATTTCTTCACTGGATTATTTGTTTTTTGGGTTTTGAGTTTGATAAGTTCTTTGTAGATTTTGGATACTGACCCTTTATCTGATATGTCATTTGCAAATATCTTCTCCCATTCTGTCAGTTGCCTTTTAGTTTTGCTGATTGTTTCCTTGGCTGTGCAGAAGCTTTTTATTTTGATGAGGTCCCAGTAGTTCCTTTTTGCTTTTGTTTCCCTTGCCTCCGGAGATGTGTTGAGTAAGAAATTGCTGCGGGCAAGATCAAAGAGGTTTTTGCCTGCTTTCTCCTTGAGGATTTTGATGGCTTCCTGTCTTACATGGAGGTCTTTCATCCACTTTGAGTTTATTTTTGTGTATGGTGTAAGAAAGTGGTCCAGGTTCATTCTTCTGCATGTTGCTGTCTAGTTTTCCCAGCACCACTTGCTGAAGAGACTGTCTTTATTCCATTGGATATTCTTTCCTGCTTTGTCAAAAATAAGCTGTCCATACGTTTGTGGGTCCATTTCTGGGTTCTCTATTCTGTTCCATTGATCTGAGTGTCTGTTGTTGTGCCAGTACCATAGTGTCTTGATGATTACAGCTTTGTAGTATAGCTTGAAGTCTGGGATTGTGGTGCATTCTGCTTTGGTTTTCTTTTTCAATATTGCTTTGGCTATTCAGAGTCTTAGAAATCTGAACTTTAAAGTGTACTGTGATTAGATCAAGCCAAGTAGATAATTTCCCTATCTGAATGTCATTTGATACAACACAAAATAATCATAGATGTGATGTGTTATCATATTCACAGATTCTGAGGGTTAAAGCAGGACATCAAGAAGGCGACATTTTACAAATTGCACCTATCATGTCAGTTTCTAGATATAACTTCATTCCCAGACCCAAATACCTAAAGACAAGACTGCATATAACTGAAAAAAGACTTCACATCATAACTACAAGTATATGCAGTATTTTCCAATTCTTTACCAAATGGACCTGTAGTCACATTACAGAGTATAGTAAACTCTGTATGGTGGCCAGATATCACTCTTAGAACACAAATCCTTATTTCCCCATATGCCAAGAGAGTTGGATTCTTATAGCTCACAGCTGAGGACCTCCCTGTACATTGATGCCAATTGTTTTTGATCAAGGGAGCTGTATTTCCCAAAGCTATGTGCTTTCCCTGAGAGCAGCTGGTCAATGTGTTATAGGCCTGTTGCCTATATTTGAATTAACTCTGAAGGTCCATCTCCACAAACAGCCCTCTTAAGATCAACTGAGGCTTCTGTTGCAACTGCATCTTAGTTCACCATACTCCTCTTCTCAACTCCATTCCTGCTTCCCTTACTTTGTTTTGGATATATTCCTGAGAATCTGAAACACATCTTGTATGCAGATCTCTGCCTCAGAGTCTTATTCCTAGGAAGGCAATTTCAAATGAAGTAATAGTGCACTGGGAATGGATGGCATCTAGACTTATTGAGGACTGTTGGATACAGGGTCTTGTTTAACTTGAATAATAGCTGATCCAAAAGGCTGATTAATTTTAATATCACTAAATGGTGTACAAAGCTTTCTATCTGTTTCAGTGGTTCTCTGAACCCTGGCTATGATCAATGGTGCAGAGGTGAGGCAGGTGATTTTTTTGTGGCACATCACTGACCAATGTAATAGACTTCTATTTTATTAGGTTTTTAGCAGCTTTGACAGCAGTCCCATACTACTGGCTCATATAAGTATTCTGTCCACTAAAATATTCCCTTATTGTATTTTTTTCTTATGAACCATTATTAGTCCAAACAATAACAACAAAGTAAAAACTAGATATATTGATATTAAGAAATGTATTTCATAGTATAGATCCATGTGAACTGACATTTTCACCATAAAGATCACAGTCAAAAAAGACTTACATCGTGTATTAATTTCCTAATGCTGGGTAACTTATTACTATAAATTTAACAGCTTAAAACAACACCCATTTAACAGATCATATTCCTGTAGGTCAAAAGTCCTGGAAGGCTTCACTGGGCTCTCTACATAGGGTTTCAAAAGGCCAAAATCACATGTTAGCCCAAATAGGCTCCTGTCTGAGGACTCTGGGAAAGAGTCCACTTCTTTATTATTTTTTTTAAATTTACTTTTGAGACAGAGACAGAGTTTGAGTGGTAGAGGGGTGGGTAGAGAGAGAGGGAGACACAGAATCTGAAGCAGGCTCCAGGCAACGAGCTGTAAGCATAGAGCCCGATGTGGGACTTGAACTCATGAACTTTCAAAATGAAGAACTAAGCCAAAGTCAGATACTCAACTGACTGAGCCACCAGGCGCCCCAGGGAAGAGTCTACTTCTAAGCACATTCAAGTTGTTGACCAAATTTAGTATCTTGAAGCATAGGACTAAGGTCCCCATTTCTTTGTTATTGTCAACTAGGGTTGCTCTTCATCATCTAGAAGTTAATCTGTATTCCTTGACAAGTGGCCTCCTCAGTTTTCAAAGTCAAGTATATCATACCCATTCCTTCATATGTTTCAAATCTGACTTGCTTTTGTGTTACCAGTCAGGAAAATTTCTGCCTTAAAAGGCTTATGTGATGACATTAGGCCCTCCTAGACACTCTTCCTTATGCATACAGTGTAGCAGAGTCACTAAGTGATATCATATTCACAATCTCTACCCACATTTAAATGGAAGCAAGTTATGCAGGGGTGAATGTTGGGGATCCTTCTTGGAAACCTGTCTAGTACACATCTTATGTGTGAAAACATATGTATCTGACCATATGCCCACAAACAGAGGAAAAGTATAATACTCAAAGAGAGTTTTCTGTCAGTTTTCATATTGATAGAACAATACTACATGGTATGTCTTATTGCTCAAAATTGTGGGATGAATATAAAGTTAATGCCAACAATATCCTTCTTGAACAGAATTTTCTGAAAATACATCACAGTGAACAAATCACTAGATACAATTCATCTTATTTCTATAATAAAGGCTCCTAGAAACCCCAAAATACCTCCCAAAAGAAGAGAGAGAAGAAGATTAAAATTACAGCTTTGGCTACTTCTCTTAATATTTATTATATAAATGCTGTCTAGTATAATAAATAGTATGGACAGGGTACTTCACATTATTCTAATCTAGGAATTTAACACTCTAGTAAATAATAAGACAAGCTATAATGTAGACCAGGTAATCTTTTCTTTGATGCACCGTTAGTTGATGAACCATTAGTTGTTACATGTTAGTTGTAATAGATTGAAATAACATACACATACCACCCACATATACATCACATGCTTTTTATAAAATGCCTGATGCTATCTGTCGTCTATTACCAGTGTGTCTTAGACTGTTTGCATTTGGTTGACCTTCTACTGGGTACTAGTTTCTTTAGAATGTCTTGGCTTCTTCTCCTTTCCATCAAACATTCTTTTGAAGTTCCTGCCTGTTGGTTCATACTTGAGTTTGAGTGATGACTAAGAATATCTTTCCCAAACAGTTCATGTATGTTGTATTCTATAAATCTTCAGTTCCAGAAAACTGCAAGAATTTTCCATCCTTTGAAATATAACATTGTATTAGTTACTCTCTTGCAATACTGAAAAATGATTTTGCAGTAGTATTAAGTTTGGATTTATGTTTATGTTTTAATTATTTTAAGATCTTACATTTTTTAAAGATCATTAAATATTTTAATATTTAGTTTGACTTGGTAACATACACATCCTTTTTATATAGCATGTTCTAAGCTAATTCCAGTGAGTTCATTCATTATTTATTCATCTACTCATCAACAAAAATTTACTGAATTATTAATGAAGAAAAATCGTCTTACTCCTTTTGAATATTTTCAACATAAGTTGATATCATATTAATTATTCTTTAGAAATTAACTACAAATTGTAATAGTTTAGTAATAGTAATTTTTATGTCAGGTTCTTTTAAATTCCACAGGTCAGTAACATGTACTGATAATATATTTAGTCAAAAATCCTGGATTCTAGTCCCAAGTTACCTCCTATGCAGCTGATACTATGCAAGTAACCAATTTAAGAGGAAGCTTCATTATCCATTATAACAATATAAAATGCACAAATGTAAGCTTTGATGATGTTGATGATGATGATGATGATGATGAAGTGACAACACTTTCCATTCTACAGTATGCGTGATCTGGAATTGGTTGTTCCATTATTAAGGGAGATCCTAACAAAAAAGCAAACCTTCTCCACTGGGTGTTATGTGTAAGTGATAAATTACTAAATTCTACTCTTGAAACTAAAGTTACACTGTACATTAAAATAACTTAAAATAAAAACTTGAAACATAAAACAAAAGCTTCTCCTGAGGTAATATACCTTGATAATTTCGAGTTTCAAGCCATATAGTTATTGAATACTTTCACAAATTCTGGACATCTGAGTTATTTTTATTTTATCTTATGTTGTAAGCCTATTCATGTGAGAAAAGAATTGATGGCAATAAGATTCCAGAGCAACCTGTGTATGAGGAACTGAAGAAAACCAATTGTACAACAGATGGTCAAAAGAAATCCTTCAAGGACATTTGAAGCACAATTTGAATCAATATGATAGAGTTGTCAATATCAGTGAAGCCAGACCCACATGCCCATGCAGCAAAGTGTGAAGGGGTGTCTCAGAACAAAGTAGTCTTAGAAAGAAGGGAGACGGAACTATAAACAACAAATTGTGCAAGTGGCAGCCAGTCATTAAGGCTGAGACGGTTTATACATATAATCAATGTTGTGGAAACTCCAGTTTATTCATTAGACCATTTGACTCACTAGACCATGTTTTTAGATTGGGAACGATTTGGTGCCATCACAGAAAATTTGTATTCCTTATTCACTGTTTAATAGAGGACAAATGTTAAAGTAATTGATATACACTTGTCTAACTGAATTCTTCAGGTACAGAGAAAATATTGTGTTTATATTGTTTTAATGTTCAACATATGTAAAAGTTACTAAGTTATTGTATGAATCAAAAGCAATATGAAACATTTCTGCAATTTATTCAGCAGTATTTTCTGAACAACTATCATGTGCCAAACTAGGGAAATAAAAACAACAGAGATGGTACTTGCTTTATTATTTTAATAAGGATGGCAGAAAAATAAACAGGCAATTTATTTGATGTGTGATCAATTCTGTGTGAAAGAAAGTAAAACACTATAAAGGAAAAACACTGGAAATATCTAATCCAATCTACACAAAATCTGGGCCATTTCCCCAGAAAACTTCTCTCTCCCACCTTAGCTAGACCTCTTCCAAATTAACTTTATTCCTTTAGTTCAGTATTTCTCAAACTGTAGTAATAGCTTTCTTTAAAAAGAACAAAATTGGGATGCCTGGATGGCTCAGTTGGTTAAGTGTCCCACTTCAGTTCAGGTCATGATCTCACAGTTGGTTCGTGGGTTGGAGCCCTGCATTGGGCTATCTGCTGTCAACACAGAGCTTGCTTTGGATCCTCTGTCCCCACCTCTCTCTGCCCCTCCCCTCCCCTCTTCTCTCTCAAAAATAAACATAAAACTAACTAACTAACTAACTAAATAAATAAATAAATAAATAAATAATTTCGTGGAAACAGTATTAAATTATTTGTATTATATCATTTAAATGTACCTAATCATAAGCCTTAGAACAAAGTTTTTGAGGTTTTATTTTTTGTGCAACTTTGAAGTATATTTTATGATGAATCATAAAGGAACAATTAATTCAAATTGCTGGAAGGGATAATGCTTACTTAACAGTAAATTGATTCTTAAGATATGAGTATAGAATTCACTGCTACGAGGTGGGGTTTTGAGCATGGCCTGATTTACTGCTAAATGATTGATCTCACACACGCGCACACACACACACACACACACACACACACACACACAAAAGGTTGATCACACAAAGTTTACTTCATTACTATTAAAAACAAAACAATTTACCAAGGATCTGCCTTAACAAAGGCAGTATATAGATAATTGAGTCAGAGTGTTAGTGTATATGCAAGTATAAAGAGACATTTGAATAAGTTCCTATCTTACATGAGATACAAGTAATACAAAAAGTGACTGAAACACACAAAACAAAAGAAAAATAGAAATACTTAGAACTTTAAAATAAGTCTGTCCTGTTTGGTTTCTCAAAGATATAAATGAAGGAACTATGTCCATTAAGCAGTGATCAGTGGAATTTGAAAATTTAATTGTTGAAATTGAAAATAAAAATAGAAATGGAAGATCAGAAAATAAAGGTAATTCAAGACTCAACAAAATAAAGAGCTAATTGCTATGGTAGAATGTTGAGCTACATGATTATAAGAGAACACTGAAGACAGATGTGGCACTGGGTATATATATACACTCATATGTGCTCACACCTACAGGAGTGTGAAAGTTCTCAAGTAAAACCCCCAAATTCTGAACATGTCTAGGGATAGGGGTAGGATAGGACAATGTCCAGCCTTGTCTGCAGTATTTTTATTATTAAAGAAAATGCATTCTTCGGGGCACCTGAGTGGCTCAGTCGGTTAAGTGTCTGACTCTTGGTTTCAGCTTAGGTCATGATCTCACGGTTTGTGAGATAGAGCCCCATGTCAGGCTCTGCTCTGACAGCATGGAGCCTGCTTGGGATTCTCTCTCCCTCTCTGCCCCTTCTCTGCTATCTCTTTCTTTCTCTCTCTTTCCCTCAGAATGTATAAATAAACTTAAAAACATGTATTCCTTATGTAACTTACATATTTCAAAGTCAATTTTAAAGGACATTAAGTAATGGACTTGTTTGGAAATAAAGAGATGAAACATAATATAAAAATACTACTTGGCATATATCCTATGAACCAGTCCACTTAAATAACCACAGTTGGAAGTCAAATTTAAAAATAAACATTGAGGAGTGCCTGGGTGGCTCAGTTGATTGAGTGTCTGACTCTTGATTTTGGCTCAGGTTGTGATCCCAGGGTCGTGGGATCTAGCTCTGAATCAGGTTCTGCACTGGGTGTGGAGGCTGCTTAAGATTCTCTCTCCCCACCTCTGCTTCGTTACCCTGCTTGTGCTCTCTCTCTCTCTCTCTCTCTCTCTCTCTCTCTCTCTTTCTCTCTCTAAAATACAAAGAAAAATATATTGATACAGTTGGTTATTCCCATCTTTTAAACAAATAGAGAAAAGTGACAAGAGGAAGAGGAGAGAGAATGGGAGTAAGAGAAAAAGGGAGGAGGAAGAGAGAAGAGGAAGGGGAGAGGAAAGGAAAGAAGGAGAGAATTATCTACTTAAGTTTCTCTAACAAGTTACTTTTCAAGTTTCCAAGCTTCCTTTAGTACAGAAACTCCCAAAGTGTCATCATTTTAAAATTCATTTTAGTGACAAAAAATAATGTAATGAGCCAATTTCTGAAATATTTAACTGCTACCATTCAAAATACAATTTTCTTCTTGGTAATGATGACAAAATGGCACATTAATTATAAATGTCTACAAACAGCTTAACGAGTGCACTTAGAAGCCTAAACAGCATTTATCATATATCCTAAACTCAGTTTTAGAACACAAAAATTACATGTGCCTTGGTCTCCTTTTGAATGACTTGATATCATTTAAATGTGTGGATTATGTAGGAAGTATTATCTGATCATAGTGAATCATCAATATCATAGAGCATATTAATAATATAAAACCTAATCCTTTAATATTTGTAATCTGTGTAGTAATACTTAACTATCAAAATAAATTCAGATCTTGTTTTGTAGTTTTCCTGAAGTCATAATTAAACAGGAAAAAATGCAGTGATGTTATTGATTGACTTATTCCTGCAAAAGAAATATTCCTTAGTATAAAATAGATATTTTTCCAAAATAAAACTAGGAAAATAAAGGAGTCCTGTATCCAGAAATTTATCTCATTCACTTAGAAAATAATCCAGATTCAAATACAAGCACACATTTGTTGAGATTGGATTATTTTTATATTTTCACCTTTCAGATTGGATAATCCTGGTTTATTTTTAATAATAAATAATTTACTTACATTTACAATTTTGTATAAATGTTATACAAAATATAATTATATCCTAAAAATATAATTTAAGGTGCTCTTTGATGACATATAATTATAACTTTTCCATATTGCCTTTCTTTTGAAATCTAATATTCAATGTTTAAGCCATATTTGCAGTTGAAGATGATGAAAGAAAAGCAATGGAATAAAAGAAATAGGATAGTAATATCATAAATGAGGCCAGAAAACTTTGAAGGTCAGCAAAAGATACAGAGAACTGAAAAAAGTTTTGCTTACACCCTCATACCAAGAACTAAGCTGGAAAATAACAAATTAATGATTTTTCTTGAACTTATCAGAGAACTGAGTAGGACAACAACTGACCTGAACTGTGTATAGAGACAGATGCCTGCCTTGAGAAACAGGATTCCAGATTTACTTAGGACAAAAGTTGCTGAGTGCCACTTAAACAGGAAAGAAAATTCAGCTAATTAAAAAAAAAAAATTGTTGAAGGCCAAGCATAGGCTACAGTAGGGATGAGAAGCCCTTTCAGGTTGCAGACTAGGAGGAGGGTTGCACCTTACTGCAAGCTTTTCCTTCCAAGATCTTCATGATGTTATTCACTGGGAAGATCTGAGAAAAACCTTTGAAAGTTTCACTGTGGTGTAGGCTGGGGAAGGAGAATAGCAGCCACTGCACACATTTCATTTGACTTACTTCCTCGATATCTCCTAGGGAACAAAACTTTCACCTACCAAATATTTTCAGAAGAAATAACACCTATTCTATAAAATGTCTTCTAGAAAATATAAGAGGAGGGAATAGTGCCCAACTCATTTTATGAGGCCAGCATTCTAGAAAGCTAGAAACCGAACTTTACAGTGGATAAACCTGGCAGATACCACCTTAACCTAGGGATCCAGATTCACAGGAACAGGACCTTAATGCTCGGTTGATGTCATGTAATCAGTGGTATGATTCAGTAAGCGTACTTCCTTCCTATAATATTTTCTACCCCCTCCAATCTCTAAGCCTAATAAAATTATGAGAAAAACATTAGAAAAATCCCCAAGCCAGGGTCATTCTATAAAATTACTGACCAGTAGTCTTTAAAAGTGTTAAGGTTATTTAACAACAGAAAAAATTAAAAACCAGTCACAAATTTGAGAAGACTCAGGCAAAATGGTAACTAAGTGCAACTTGATACCCTAGATTAATGGTGGAATGGAAATTCATTAGCAAAAACTACATCAGCAAAAAAAGTTTTATCAAACATTTGACATTTTAATAAAGTCTGTACTGCACTAATATCATGCCGTTGTTTATTTCTTAATTTTTATAAATGTGCCATAGTTATATAAAGTGTTAACATTAGTAGGAGTTTAGTGAGAGGTACACAGGAACTACCTGTTCCATCTTTGTATCTCTTATCTAAATCTCAAGTTATTTATAATAAAAAATACCAAAAATGAAAAAAAATGTGTTTTTACTTATATTTCCGTGTGCATCAAAATTCAAAATAAACAACTGTAAGGATTATATTGTAAGAGGCATGTTAAAGTATGATTAAAAAATAAAGTTATGACTAGAATTAAACTCAGACATACAGAAGCTTGTATCCTTTCAGTATCTCTGGTAGCCAGCCCTGAGATAAACCGAGGTGTTCAGAAAGGTTGTTGAAGTGAAGGCTTGAGACAGAAAGAGAGAAAGGAAGCCAGATTGCCCAGGGGAAACCTTCAGAATGCACTGCACATCTGGAACCCATTAAACAAAAGATGGGAGGAAATAGGAAGAGAAGGTAGAGTTTGAGACCACTGGGCAGATTTGACGAATTGTTGGCCTCCATGATGAGAAGCTCAAAAATAGATATTGCCAATAAAGGAGTGCTGCACTGGATAAAAATTACCAGTCTTGGTGCCCTTGTTAGATTCAATCATTGGCTGGGGCCTGTGTAAGAAATGTGTGATCTCAGCCTCAGATTCAGTGGTAGACCTAAAGGTGCTGCAATTGGAGATTGTCAGGTCCATGCTACCTTCCCAGCTGAATGCAATACACACACACACACGCACACACACACACACACACACACATGTACACATTTATGTATTTAAATTCAAGTTAGTTAATATGCAGTGTAGTTTTAGCTTCAGGAGTAGAACTCGTGATTCATCACTTACATATAACACCCAGTGCTCATTCCAACAACTGCCCTTCTTAATGCCCATCACTCATTTAGCCCATCTCCCTGACCCATCTCCCTTCCAGCAACTCTCAGTTTGTTCTTTGTATTTAAGAGTCTCTTCTGGTTTGCCTCCTTCTCTCTTTTTATCTTATTTTTCCTTTTCTTCCGCTATGTTCTTCTGTTTTATTTCTTAAAGTCCACAGATGAGTGAAATCATATGATATTTGTCTTTTTTGACTGACTTATTTCGCTGAGCATAATACCCTCTAAATGCAAGATCTTTTATGAAGGGATATCCAAGCAAGACAATTGAAGGACAGTAATGGCAGAACTAGATGATGGCAGTTTGCAGCAGTAATTACACAGCTTCATATACAAGTTGATACTGATATAGAGACCTACAGATTATGAAAATTAATTTAATTTCATTTCACTTTAATTTGTGATTAACATTTTATAATGTGTGTAACTAATAATTTTCAACCAGATGTGTATAAATGTATGAAGAAAATAATGATAAAACATAAAATAATATGCTGTTATAAAATGTGAGCAGGTAGAATTAAAATATTAGTTCATTGAAATAAAAATCTGTTAAGTTGCTGATGTTAAAAAAGTTATATGTAATATGGTATTATTTGGGTTTCACCATATACACTTAAATTAGTAATGTAACTATTATCAATATTTTCATATAAAAGTAGCAAATGTACAATATGCTGCAAATTATATTATTCACAAGCATTTAATCTTACACTAAAAACTATGATAATTCAAACCATGTGCAAAGTATCATTTTTTTCTTCAAAACACATTCAGAGATTGCAGAAGCAAAGACTGATGATTTCTGGCAAATAGTTTTGTTGTTGTACGTGGAAGAATATACTGATAACGAATCAAAATATAATCTCTCTGGAAAAATTAGCTTATTATATTCCATAAAAGTTTTGATATCTTCTCATTAATTACAAAAATGTATATTTGAATAAAGTACTCAATTCCACCTAAATAAATAGAAAACATACCTTAGATAGAATTATTTAACCTCTACTAGTATGCCTAAAGATTCCACACATTGTGTTAGAACATTATTTTCCTATCTTATCTATCTATCTATCTATCTATCTATAACCTATTTATCCATCCATCCATCCATCCATCCATCCATTCACACATCTTCACCAGAAGACTGCATGTGTTTCTTCCAATCTGAGAAATTTCTAATTTTAATATGCTGGACTGAATATTGGGAATTACATTTTCTTTTCTAATCAAATATATATATTTAATTATATATATATATATTTATTTTATATTTATATTATATTTTATATTTATATTATATATGTTATATATTATATTAAATTTTATATTATTTATAAATTTATAAATTTATAAATAATTTATATTTATTGTGTTGGGGAGGGGCAGAGAGAGAAGGGGACAGAGGGTTCTAAGCAGGTTCTGCACTGACAGCACAGAGCCCGATGAGGGGTTCAAACCCAAGAACCCTGAGCCAAAGGCAGATGCTTAACCGACTGAGCCACACAGGCTCCCCTGAAATAAACTTAATGCCCATAGAGTACATACATAAGTTGCAAATGGTCAATAAAATTGTTCTGAATGAATGAAAAGTTATTTCTAGTGGAGACTACTAGAAGTAGTTTTAAAGAATGCAAATTTTCAATCTTTAAATATTTGAAGTTTCTATTTTTAAAACCCCATTCATACTATAAAAGGAAGTAAATATACTTTGTCCTGAATTAACAAATAATAAATGGTGTGGAACTTTTAAAATGGGTACAATACAAAAATTAAGGAAAACAAAGCAAATTAGTTTAAAAAATGTTTTTTGCCAAACTGGGAACAAGTAGGTGATTGGCAACTTCAAAAAAATCAAAGCAATAATAACTTTAAGTCAGTTTATAGAGGAAAAGGGAAATGATGATTTTCTATTGAACTCCAAATTATAGGCACTCAGTTAATATACACTTGGGATTTTTCTCTTGGATTTTAGATGAAAACTTAAAAGTAATTTAGTCTATAAAAATTTGCATTAATTATTTATCTGTTAAATTGGCATGCTCTTCTAAATGTAAAAATAACGGCTTTCTTGAAGAAAAGAAATAAAATATTCTAAATTAATGCTCTCAAATACAGCAAGCTGGTGAGATTCACACAGCAGCAACTAAAACTATAAATGATAATAATGATAAAGAAGAGGAAGTATAATTGCATGTCTGAGGCTAACAAAATATGACAAACCATAAAAAACCCTGTCAGCACATAAAAAGAGAAAAAAGTCAAATGAGACTGTCTGGTGAAAATAATGTTTATTCTCTGTTCTTATCTGGTACAGTGACTATTTCTCAAACATATTAAATATATCAAGTTTAGGACATAAAACTCCAAGTTCTGTCTGTGTTCTGTGTCATACAAATTTTGAGCTGAGTTAGTAAAAGTAGAATATAAAATTTAACCAGGATTGATTTATATAGTGGCAAATTGAATCAAACCAATTACCTAACTTGAGGAATTCTATTATTTCAAATAATCTGTGTATTGATAAAGATAAATATGGTGCAATTGGAAAATAACTGAATATATTTGAATACATTGACATTTCTATTTGAAACTCTAACATTCTTGCTAAAATAGGCCGTGCTTTTATTTTGAATAAACACAAAGCTAAGATTTTGCCTCTGATATATTTACATATCATTTTATTTTAGGGAAATGATATGAAATGTATTATAGTCACTTAGGGTAACTTTTTTTTTTTAATTTTCTTTTTTAACAATTATTTATTTTTGAGAGACAGAGAGAGAACAAGGGGAAGAGAGACAGAGAGAGAGACACACACGCACACAGAATCTGAAGCAGGCTCCACGCTTTGAGCTGTCAGCACAGAGTCCAATGTGAGGCTCAATCCCATGAACCATGAGATCATGACTTGACCTGAAGTTGGAAGCTTAACTGACTTAGCCACCAAAGCGCCTGCATAGTCATTTAAGATAACTTAAAGCAGTATCATTTGCCTACAGAAATGCATATTTTATTTCTAAGTATCATTGACCATAGAGAAAGCTAAATTGCATTTTATCCCACTAAATTTTAAAGTCTTTGGCATAATATTGTTACTATTTTTGTATCCTTAATCATTAGTTAAGAACTTGGCATATTGTAAAACTCAAAAAAATTATCTAAGGAAGAGACTGGTAAATGTAGAGAAATAACTGGGAAAATTTTAGATTTTTCTGACTTAAAATATTATATTTTATAGGAAGAACACAGGATTTGACAAAATAGCCATTTACTCAAACATGAATTGCATTGTTCTCTTTTTTAGAATGATAAATATTAAAATTAAAGAAAATTATAAATTAGTATACTCAATGGAATTTTGGTCCTTATCCTTCATGTGTTGAAACCGTAGGTTTGGAAGTTGAACAACAGAAAGGAAGAATGTCTTTTAATAGGTTTGATAAAAGTCAGAGAGGACCAAAGACCTTCTTTTAGGTAGAACTCCAGGAACAAAACATTGTTCAGATTGTCATTCACCAGTATCAGGCTGTCACTGTTGAAGATAAAAAAAAAGGTGTGAAGGTGTACTTAGGTAAAAATAAGCCTTATGTTATTACTTCCATAGTCTTATTTGTTTCTTATTGATCAGAGGCTGGAAAAGGCAATGATAGCTGGCAGATGGGAACAGCTCTAGGAAGAGAACAAAGATGGTACAGAATGTAAATGATTTTTCTAGACCATGAAGACAAGCAGTCAATGGCACCATGAACTGGAAGGGTCTGTGGGGGTGATCAATCCAACAGATGCTGCTAGTGTGCAGAGGACAACACCCAAATAACAATTTGGGTGAAGCTTCTCTCTGGAGTCAGCAAAGATGATACCAATGCTCTTCCTCCTGGTGGTATATAATTTTGCTTCTGCTCACGCACTCCATGGGAAGGCAAAAGAGATTAAAGGGATGACTGCCTCTTAAAGGAGGTTAATTTTGAATTGACTGAATTTAAATCCTGAAATAACTGATAAACTACATAAGAAAGACTGTGTTTCTTTTTAAACTGGAAGATTTGTCTTAATTTCAGATGAAAAGCTTAAACCTCCGCTCCTCTTTACCAGATATGAATTGAAATATGTTATGAGCTAGTAGAGATCACTAGTGAACTATCAAGGAAAATTACATGCCTAGAATTCTGAAAAGCTAGATAAACATTTTATAACCTTTTTAAGAAAATTTCTTTTAATTAATTTTTAATTCTTTTTTTTTTTTTTTTTTTTTTTTTGAGAGAGAGACAGAGACAGAGAGATTGTGTACAAGTGGAGGAGAGAGGCAGAGGGAGAGAATTGTAACAAGGCTCCATGTTCATCATGGTGCCCAATGTCGGGGCTCAATCCCTCAACCCTGGGATCATGACCTGAGCTAAAAGCAAAAGTTGGACACTTAACTGAATGAGCCACCCAGGCACCCCTGCCCTGCTTTTTCTTTATGTCATCTTCAATTTTTGTCATCAGTGTTTTACAGTTTTCAGAGCACAGGTCTTTCACATCTTTGGTTCACGTAACCTAAGTTTCCTAGATACCTTATTGTTTTTGATGCAGTTGTAAATGGGATTGATCCTTTAATTTGTATTTCTGCTGCTTCATTACTGGTGTATAGAAATGCAACAGGTATCTGTACATTTATTTCGTATCCTGTGACTTTACTGAATTCAGTCATCAGTTCTAGTGGTTTTTTGATGGAGTCTTTCAGGTTTTCTCCACTGAGGAGTATGTAATCTGCAAACAGTGAAAGTTTTGCTTCTTCCTTGCCAATCTGGATGACTTTTATTTATTTTTGGTGTCTGATTGCTGTGGCTGGGACTTTCAGTACTATGTTAAATAAAAGTGGTAAGAGTGAACATCCCTCTTGTTCTTGATCATAAAGGAAAAGCTCTCGGTTTTTGCCCATTGAGGATGATATTAGCTCTGTTTTTTTTCATACATGGCCTTTATGATGTTGAGGTGCATTCCCTGTAAACCTAATTTGTTGAGGGTTTTTATCATGAATGAATGTTGTACTTTGTCAAAAGCTTTCTATGCATCTATTGAGATGATAGATTCTTATTCTTTTTTTTTCTATTAATGTGATGCATTATGTTGATTGATTTGCAAATATTGAACCACATTGGCAACCCATGAAATAAATCTGACTTGATCATGGTGAATGATTTTTTTTAATGTATGTTGAAATGGAAAAGCATTCCATGCTCATGGATTGGAAGAACAAATATTGTTCAATTGTCTATACTACCCAAAGAAATATACACACTTAGTGCAATTCTTGTCAATACTCTTGGATATTTTGAGTGTTGAGAATAACATGCATACACATATGCCATGGTGGGATAAATTAAAATCCAAACTTTCAAGGAGGTGGCCAATTACAATATCTTAAAAATAGTTACAATGAGATATCAACCCAAGCAATGGCCAGTTGCTGAAGGTAATCCTAAGCCTGTAATTGGTATTCATCAGTTATCTACTTGACCATAAATTTAGAGTTTCCTTACACTTAGGTGGCATTTCAGATGGTTTTGTTTGCTTGCCTGTGGGCACTGAGCCTTTGAAGCTATACTGTTCTCAGGCAATGAATGCTATAATTCATTATTCATAATTAGAAGTTAACATAAAAGTACCAAGACACACCCCCCTGAATCCCTTTAGCTTCATATACCCTCTCACCCTATCCATTATTTAGTAATTATTCCAGCTTTTTATGAAAATCAGAGTCAATTTTGTGCCAGCACACTGACACAGCCAGTGGCATGAGGAATCCAAAGCTGCCCTGTGAACATCACAGCTTCACCTCCACATCAGAAAGTTGTAACTCTTTCCAGGAGCAGAAATGCCCTGCATTCCTCAAGATACCAGTAAATATAACCTACCAAGGTCCTAGGTTTCTAGGATGGGAAACAGATTTTCATAAGTAGGTCTGATTTCCAGACCCCATATATTATGGCATTTGAGACTCAACATCATATTTTGACCAATAGATCAGGACATACATTGCAGGTTTTAGGGTAGCAGCTGAATCTTTCAAAGTATTTTCTCCCTAAATTTTTTAATGTTTTTATTTATTTTTGAGACAGAGAGAGACAGAGCATGAGCAGGGGAGGGGCAGAGAGAGAGGGAGACAGAGAATCCAAAGCAGGCTCCAGGCTTCGAGCTGTCAGCACAGAGCCTGACATGGGGCTCGAACTCACGGACCTTGAGACTGTGACCTGAGCTGAAGTCGGATGCTTAACTGACTGAGTCACCCAGGCACCACAAAGTATTTTTCTTTAGTGGGCCATTATACAGGCCTATGTTTTTATAGGCCTGTTCCTTATCAGTAATGTGATATATGGTAAGATCAGTGAACCATGTAACTGTGATCCCACTGTTGCTTATCCTTTATGGTAAAATGGGTCTCTTAATCTGAATAAGGAATTTTGTATGTGCTCAGATTATATTGCTTTGGAAGGCTTTGTGAGTTTTTTTCCTATAAAATAGTGCCACAGTTAGGACTCACGAAAAGCACTACTGATAGACTCACCATTCGAGTAGTGACACAGTTAAATAATCCAGAGTAAAATTGAGCCCATGTTAAGACAATACACTGCCACCACTCCTGTTATTATGACTGATCTCTTCATTTGCCTGTTTGCAAATATTAGGGATATAGGAGTGAGAGGCTGGCTGACTTCACTAGGTCAGTGATGATGTTCACCTGATAGCATTCCTTACATGATGTTGTTTGGTGGATATTAACATGAGGCACAAAGATCATAAGTTTTTATCTGTTCTTATTGGTTCTTTTTCATCTTTTCCCAACTGTCTTTTTTCTAATACTCCAGGATTGTACTATTCACATCCCATGCTATTGGGGCTGTTATTTTCCTCTCTAGTGAGATATCAATGTAAAACATGCACTAG
Source organism: Panthera tigris (assembly GCF_018350195.1). NCBI lineage: Eukaryota > Metazoa > Chordata > Mammalia > Carnivora > Felidae > Panthera > Panthera tigris. Next base: position 58,845,540 of record NC_056660.1, read on the forward strand.
GCCACTTCTCCCTGCAATTTGAGTGATGCAGTGAAATACATCGCTTATACCTCTGCCCACTGAGAAAAGTTTTCTTTACCACATTTCTTCAGAGTTTATCCTGAGTGGAATGGAATGCAATGGCAATCCATTTTGGGCTTCTGTCATTGTATTTGATGTTCTGTATGTGAACTAGGCCCAAGTCTTTTCCTCCCCCTCTGTGGGTTATAGGAAATATGCCACAAAGCAGTAGATGAGAGTTGAAGGGCAGATCTTACAAAAGTAATGAGTTAAGCTGGATATCTGACCCTTATTTTTTGACATCTACTTAAGGCCAGTTTCAAATGGACCACTTCCATGCTATGGAGGACCTCCATCATGCTTGCCTAAAATTATCAATCTGTGGCTTAATTAACAGTGTCACAATATGAAGTTGTAGTTACTTAGTCAATACATGCCCAATGATAAAATATACAATCTCTACCAAGCCCCAGTGTCATAGGAGCTGTTTTTAAAAAGGACCTTGTTTTTGTTTTTGTTTTTGTTTTTGTTTTTTGCCACAGAGGGTATGGTCTTGCTGTAGCACTCTAGGAACCTGAGAGCCTGCTCTCCTACTGAGCTTAACACAAAAGCCTCACAGTGTGAATGTCAGCAAAAACACATCTATGTCACTTTAGTTCTGTTGGTTCCATGGTCCTAAAGTTAAGCAGCCTGTTCCATAGCCTGTTTTTACTACAGAGAACTCTTTTGCTCTAGATCACATTATGAACTAGCAGAATATCTAGTCACGTATTTAATAGTTTAGGTGAGAATAGTAGACTCATGTATGGTTTATACTGCCTTAAAATCCAAAGAAGCGCATTAAGTATTTGTTTCTCAGTGGTAGAAGTCAGTTTCTTGAGAATAGAAAGAGCTTTATATTAAAGAGGACGTCTAAGATAATCCAAAATTCTGTACCTATAAAACTTCACTGATTTCAAATATTTTCAACTTTTTAGACATCATCTTGACACTCTAGCAAACGTGTTGTTTACTAGAGAATTTAGGGTTTTGCCACTTCCTACTCATCTGATCAAAAATAGCATAACATCATTAACACAGAGTATTGGTATGATTAAGGACCCTACATAATACAGAACGTATTATGTCCAGGAACAGAAGAACAAACAGAGCCCTGCAGCCATGACACTGAAGGTGCACTACTGAATTCCCTTAAAAAATATATATATGTATATTATGTATAATATACATATATATGCATATATATACATACAGTATGTATACATACATACAGTAGTGAAATACATTGTATACACATGTAATACAATGAATATATATATAACAATATATATAATATTTCTTGTTAAAGAGGATTAAGAAAAAAAATTCACCAAACTAAAATCTACATGCAAAATATCAGAGGCTGTACTGATCTGCTCCATACAAAATACAACATCTGGTACAACAGCATTTTGGGCTATCCAGTGATTAATGTTATGGTACTCTTCTGTTTTCCATAGAAATTCAGATAGTAGATTAAAAGGAGCAACGGTGGATACATGTCTCTCTGCATCTTTAAAATCTTTTTATGTTTCCTCTGTAAATATATCTGTAAATATATCTAGAATGCTTTGTATATACTATCTTGGCCAGAGGATTGGTGGTTTTAGGGGCTTCCTTCCAGGTCCTTCTAGCACAAAGATCCAATGTGAGACCAATGCGAGGCTTCTTTCATTTGTTTAATATATCTATTTCATATAGACACTCAAGAATTGGAAAATATATTGTGCAAGAATACATTAGACACCCTATATGATAATCTCAGTCCAAAACCACTTATTACTTGATGTTCATATGTCAATCCAAAAAATTATTTTTGCATTTCAAGTAATTTAGTTTCTGTGTCAGCTCAAATATTATATATAAAAATAATCCAAAAGTTCTAGTGATTGTCATTTTTTTCTGGTACACAGTTGCATTAACAAATTATAAAAGCCCCTTTTGGAGAAGAATTGGAGGCATCATATTTTATTTCGTGACTTACGATCTTTTATATCTTAAAATTGATGATTTAGATCCTTCCTTAAGAAGACCTTTCCACACTTCAAACAATGGAAAATGACTTAGGTTTGGAAGCCTTGTGAAGCAGTATTATTAATTACCATGAAAGCTTGGATCAGCCTTCTGCTCACTAGTTTTTCTGACCTTCTGTCTTATCTCTGTCTTATCCCTATCTTACCCCTTATTAGAATGCTGTTTTCTAATAGATACCTTCAGAATAAAGCATGTTCAATGCCACTCCTGCCTTGGCCATTATGGAAATATTTATCTTCCTTTGACATTTATGTGCTGGTATCTGGACTATGACATTCTAGAATCCCATCACTCTCATTGATATTTGGGATACCAGTTAAATATAATATCTCTGAGTGTTATTTTAAACTTACAGTACATAATTAGAAACTAACTTCTCAAAGATACTGTATTATGCCACACTTTACACACTTTATTATGTTAAGGAAGGGAGTATCTTTTTGGTTCTCCCAGGAAACAGATTAAGTGGTGAGAACCTGTTATGGGATGAACTGTGTCTCCTTAAAATTCATTTATTTGTCTTAATGTCTAGTACCTCAGAATGTGACTATATTTAGACAAAGGGTCTGTAAAGAAATAATAAAGTTAAATGAAGTGATTAGGGTAGACCCTATCCAATATGACTGGTTTCATTATAAAAATAAGAAATTTGGACACAGACAGTTACAGAGGAAAGACCGAAAATACAGGGAGAATATGGCCATGCATAAGCCAAGGAAAGAGGTCTCAGAAGAGTTCAACCTTGCCATCATCTTGACCTCAGACTTGCAGCCTCCAAACAGTGAGGAAATAAATTCTGTTGTTTAACCCATACTGTCTATAGTTCTTTGTTATGGCTTCCCCTAAAAAGTAATGTAGCAGTCACATTTTAGTTAGAAAGCTATTTTAAGAGGTCTCTGTACATCACATCTATATATATTTGAGCAGCCATATCTCCACTGAATTCCAGAATCATAAATCTAAATGCAAACTCAATATTTCCACATGTAGTTCTACAGTTTCTTAAATTTAACACATGAAAAACAGAATTCCTTAAATTCTGTGCATGTGGATAGCATTATTCTTCCACTCAAAACCTGACAAATCAAATCAGTCCTTCTAATTGTTCGTGCAAAAAGCTGTCAAACTTGCATACTCTTTGGTACCAATAAACTGAGTAAGGGGCAGTAAAACAGAAGATGAAGTCACTAAAACAGGAAATAGCATAGAACCAAATCGGTTGTGTAGTTTGCAAGTTCACTGTAATAACTCCAGCTTGAAATGAGGTGAGAAGACAGTAGGTAATTACAAGCATAGGAATAATATGATCTGCCTTAAATTTTAAGAAGATTACACTAGCTACTACATTAAGAATAAATGAAAGAGGAGCAACCAGGAAGAAGGGACACACTAAGAGGATTATTGCAAAGTTATAGGATAAAAATGATGGTGTGTTGGTATAGGGTGGAAGTATTGGAGCTGTCAGCACACAGCCCGACGCGGGGCTTGAACTCACAAACCTCAAAATCACGACCTGAGCTGAAGTGGGATGCTTAACCAACTGAGCCACTCTGGAGCACCGAGAGGAATAATATTTAAATGATTTGGTTATATTCTTGCTTTCTTAATTTTTTACAGAAATCATCATCTTAACCACAGTTAATACTTCAAGATAAATTATACATAACCTTGGAATAAAAAGCTAAAATTATATAAATGGCATCATCCAATTTCTTTAATATTCGTTTATATGTAATGGGAACTCCATAGATTACATGTCCAGTGCATTATATGCATTTTTCTATTGTTGAGTTATTAAATGTTACTTTAATTATGTTTTATTCCTTTGAACACTAATAGTGTGAATTTATTGAGGCAAAATAGATGTTAATATACATGGATGTCAAAGATGTCTGTACACAATATTTTTTAGTTTCTTCATAGAAAAATATTTTAGTTATGTCATTAATGTAAAATTTGTTTAGTTTCTGGTAATTAAATAATTGTCTCTATATAAATGTTTACCATATGACAGATGTGTCAGATGGTTGGATTAAAATCAAAGCTATTGAACAAATCCGTAATTCCTTTGAGAAAGTACTAGAATGCACACGTTGATTTTACTTATTTTTTATCACATTTGGAATCTCCATGTCCATTCAATGGTTTTAGATTATCATTTCTGACCAAGTATATATTATATATATTAAAATTCATGTATAAATATACTTTTGCAAACTTCCCAACTTGGTATTTGCACCTGCTTGCTAACCTTAGCATACCCTATCAGGATGAAAGATTTTCATTTAAATAGTCCACTAGAAAATCTTATATAAACTTCTCAGACATGCTAAAGAAAGCCTTTGATAGTAGAGGTGATTTAAATTAGTGCTAATTTAGAACCCTTTTGAGAATATTTCCCTGTCAGCTCAGTGCTTAACATGGAGCTAATTAGAGCTATTTTGCCCACAAATGGTGATTGTTAAGTCCAGCAACAATACACACTGAATGATTAAAGTGCCTCAGAAACAGAAATAGAACTGCAATTTTCATTAGAGGGTATTTTCTTTTCTGCTTTTGACCTCATAGATTCAATTTTTGAAAGAATAATACCTCTTATTAAAGATACTGGGCAGGGAAAAATGACTGGCCTGACTTCTAAAAAAAGGATAAAAAGTAATTGTGTATTTTCCTGATGGAGATGATATATTTTATAAAGCATATTCATTTAAATGAAACCATACATACTCGTATTTTACTATTAATTTATCATTGCAATTTTAAAGGGGATGAAAGGATAACTACTTACTGTTTTTTTTAACCACCTTGGATTTTTTAAACTGCGGTGAAATTCACATAACATATAATGAACCATTTTAAAGTGGACAATTCAGTGGCACGTAGTAGATTCACAGTGTTACGCAAAAAGCGTGTCTCTTTAGTTTTAAAAATTTTTGTCACTCCAGAACTCATTAAGTAATCTTTACTGTAACTTTCTACATCCTAAGTAAAGCCTCTCTCTTTTGGAAATTTTAGTCAGCCTTAACATTTTCAGGATATGGAGAACACCTATTTGTCAGGATAGATTCCATTTTTTGGTGTAGAATATAGACCAGCGATATTCCCGGAGCCGAGGAAGAGCTGTGACTCTTGACAGTGGTGTATGAATGAATTCTTATCTCTCTTGTGCTGCTTCTTTCTCTGTACAGAAAAATTGTAACCCTTTGGACTTCAGTAATATGCAGATTTTTGTCCTTGAATTAAATACCCTTGAGGTTTTTGTTATTTTCATACTATCAAGGTTAATTCAGATTAAAGAGGCATTTCAAACTGTTAGTTCTATTTAAAGGAACTAGGCTGAGATACAGAGGCATATCTAATAAAAGAGTAATAGCCTTCTTTCTTATTACCACCTTTCTGCCAGTTCCAAGAACTTGTTTTTGGCCATGGGGGTTGGGCAACCCTGGATTTAGCTTCTATCTTTTACTTTATTTACAAATAGCCTCCCTGAATTACACAGCACATTGAAGTGGTTTGTTTCTTTGTTTAGAATAGCTTCCCACCTGCTATGCAGCTTACTTTCTTCTTTTGCACACTTTGACTTCAGTTTCCTTTTCTTAAGCTTGTCCTTGGAATGTGTATTCTTAGCTGCAGACTTCTCCTTAGTATATAGCTTCTCTGTTTTCTTATGTGTTATTTTATTAGATGAGACATGGTATCTTTTAATGACTGCCACTTTTCAACCTTAGTTTAGCCCAATTATGAATAATCATTGAGGTGTTTAAAGTGGGTGCTTTTCTTTGTTTTATGCAATAAACCTTCCTTTTATGAGGTCATGAAGATTTTTGGGTAAAGTCACTTAAAACTTCACGTCCCTAAATTCATTGTCTCCTAATTTCTCAAATTGGACAATTTTACCTTTTTTGGTCACAGTTAACTAACCTGTAAAGCAGATATAACAGTAGAATCAACTAATGAATTTATTGTGGAGCTCTAGTGGCTTAATGCATGCAAAAATGCTTAAAACAATGACAGGCAAAATGTGCTATTTTTGTTATTGCTAAAATGATTCAACTTTTTTTTTTCCTGATGGGGTAACTAATTGATTCATTTTAATGGTGATTTTCCTATTATATTTATGTAAATACTATCTATCTTTAAAAGTTTACATATATATTACCTATACTTATATATCAATATAGACCTTTCTCTAATAACATGCAATCGTTCTTAGTTTTAGTCTTGTAATGCTCATACTTAATGTGCAAATAAAATGCAGTATTTTGATAATTATGTGACAGGCTATAGTTAGTTTTATATTCTTTCTTTTCCTTTACTATATACCATTTTCAGTATAAGAAACTGTGGTAGGGTCCCCTCCCTAAGGAAAGAAAAAAAAACCCTCAAGGCAAACTGACTATATGCATAGGTGACAACATCCCTCACAACCTTGTAACATGAGACCACTTAATCAGACTACATGTTTGTGTGTTACCATATATGGGAGACAAAGAAGTAAAAAAATACATAAAAAACTATGCCACGTGGCTTTCTGGGCTCAGTTCTTTGGGTACGAACCCAACTGAGTGGTGCTGGCAGGAATAAAGTTGCTTCCTGGAAAGAAAAGCCTCTGTGTCACGACTCTGTGTGCAAGAATCCTGCTACAAAAGTAATTATTCTCTTAGGAGATTACAAGATTATATTTTGCCATGATTGTATTAGTAAAATATTCCTAGATTCATTGACTATTCCTGTTTTTTTCTCAGTGGGTTTTATACTAGCATGCAGACTTAAATGTTTTCAGGCTTTATTAAACAGTGGTAAAAGTGTCAGTACTAATATACTGGTATATTATTTTTTTTATTTTAGTCCCAGTATAGTTAACATACATTGTGATATTAGTTTCAGGTGTACAATATAGTGATTGAACAATTCTATACATCAGGATAAGTGTACACCTTATCCCCTTCATGTATTTCACCTGTCTGCCACTAACTTTTCCCCTGGTAACCATCAGATTGTTCTCTATAGTTAGTCTAGTTTTTGGTTTGACTCTTTTTTCTTTGCTCGTTTCTTAAATTCTACATATGAGTGAACTCATATGGTATTTGTATTTCTCTGACTGACTCATTTCACTTAGCATAATACCCTCTCGGTCCATATATGTTGTTGCAAATGGCAAAATTTCATTCTTTTTTAGGCTGAGTATATATTTACCTCTTCTTTATCCATTCACCTATTGGTGGACACTTGGGCTTCTTCCATAATTTGCCAGTTTAAAAAAAGTCTTCAATGAACATATTTCTTTTCGAATTACTATTTTAATATTCTTTGGGTAAATACCCATTAGTGGAATTACTGGATGATCTGGTAATTCTACTTGTAATTTCTTAAGGAAGCTCCATTCTGTTTCCATAGTGGCTGCACCCACCAGTTTGCATTCCTACCAACAGTGCATGAGGGTTCCTTTTTCTCCACATCCTTGCCAACACTTGCTATTTCTTGTGTTTTTCATTTTAGCTATTCTGACAAATGTGAGGTGATATCTCAGTATGGTTTCAATTCACATTTCCTTGATGATGAATAATGTTGACCATCTTTTCATGTGTCTGTTGGCCATTTGTATGTCTTCTTTGGAGAAATGTCTGTTCATGTCTTATACCCATTAAAAAAATTTTTTTTAATGTTTATTTATTTTTGAGAGGGAGAGAGACAGAGTGGGAGCAGGGGAGGAGCAGAGAGAGGGAGACACAGAATCTGAAGCAGGCTCCAGGCTCTGAGCTGTCAGCACAGAGCCCAAAGTGGGACTCGAACTCACTGACCACGAGATCATGACCTGAGCCGAAGTTGGATGCTTAACTGACTGAGCCACCCAGGCGCCCCTCTTCTATCCATTTTTATTGTTTAGTTTTTATTTAAAATTTTTTGTTAGTTTCAGGTTTTTATTTAAAATTTTTTTAACGTTTATTCATTTTTTGATAGAGCGTGAGTGGGGGAGGGGCAGAGAGAGAGAGGGAGACACAGAATCTGAAGCAGCCTCCAGGCTCTGAACTGACAGCACAGAGCCTGATGCAGGGCTGGAACTCATGGACCGTGAGAACATGACCTGAGCTGAAGTCTGATACCCAACCGAGTGAGCCACCCAGGTGCCCCATCAGGTTTTTATTTAAATTCCAGTTAGTTAACATAGTGTAATATCAGTTTCAGGTATAAAATTTAGTGATTTATCACTGCTATACAACACTCAGTGCTCGTCACAACTGCCCTCCTTAATGCCCATCACCCATTTAACCCATCCCCCTGCCCATCTCCCTTCTAACAATCCTCAGTTTGTTCTCTATAGTTAAGAGTCTGTTTTATGGTTTGCCTCTTTCTTTTTTTCCTTCCATGTTCGTTTGTTTTATTTCTTAAATTCGACATATGAGTGAAATCATATGGTATTTGTCTTTGACTGACTTATTTCAGTTAGCATAATACTCTCTAGCTCCATCCATGTTATTGCAAATGGAAAGATTTCATTCTCTTTGATGGCTGAGTATATTCCATTGTGTATATATACTACCGCTTTTTTATCCATTCATTAGTCTATAGACATTTGGGCTGTTTCTATAATTTGGCTGTCATTGATAATGCTGCTATAAACATTGGGGTGTAAGTATCCCTTTGAATTAGTATTTTTGTGTCCTTTGGGTAAATACCTAGTAGTCCAATTGATGATGGGTCATACAGTAGTTCTATTTTTAACTTTCTGAGGAACCTCCATATCGTTTTTCAGAGTGGCTGTGCCAGTTTGCATTCCCACCAATAGTTGGCATCCTCACTGATATTGGTTGTTTCCTGTGTTATTAATTGTAGCCATTCTGACAGGTGGGAGGTGATATCTCCTTGTAGTTCTGATTTGTATTTACCTGATGATGAGTGATGCTGAGCATCTTTCCATGTGTCTGTTAGCTATCTGTGTGTCTTTGGAAAAATATCTATTTATGTCTTTTGCTCAGTTTTTAACTGGATTATTTGGTTTTTGGGTGTTGGCTTTGATAAGTTCTTTATATATTTTGGATACCAACCCTTTATCAGATATGTCATTTGCAAAATTTTCCATTCAGAGGTTGCCTTTTGGTTTTATTGATTGTTTCCCTCTCTGTGCAGAAGCTTTTTATCTTGATGGAGTCCCAATAGTTTGTTTTTGTTTTACTTTCCCTTGCCTGAGGAGACATCTAGAAAAATTCATCTAGAGCCAATACTAGAGAAATTACTATCTGTGGTTTCTTCTAAAACTTTTATGGCTTTATGTCTCATATTTAGGCATATAATCCATTTTCAGCTTATTTTTGTGTATTATGTGAGAAAGCATTTCAGTTTCATTCTTTCGCGTGTAGCTGTCCAATTTTCTCAACACTGTGACACTT